>NC_133779.1:58746644-58884645 GCF_003597395.2 Chelonoidis abingdonii | reverse complement strand
GGACAGTGGGGGGATGGGTGGAGGGCAGTGGGGGGCTGGGTGAGGCGGGGGATGAGAAGGGGCAGTAGGGGGCTGGGTGAGTTGGGGGTCTGGCCTGGGTACTCCCCCTCTAACCCTCACTCCATCTCTCCCAGCTCCCCAACCATGCCGACCACCTGCTCTGCCTGCAGCGCCAGCCCAGCTGCCCTGCGGCGCCCCAAGACGGGCCATGCCCTGTGCCGCGCCTGCTTCCTGGCGGCCTTCGAGGAGGAGACACACCAGGCCATCGTGGCCGGGCAGCTCTTCCGGCCCGGCGAGACTGTGGCCATCGGTGCCTCGGGTGGCAAGGACTCCACGGTGCTGGCCCACCTGCTGCAGCTCCTTGATCAGCGCCACGGCTATGGCCTGCGTCTGCTGCTGCTCTCCGTGGATGAGGGCATCGCTGGGTACCGCGATGCCTCCCTGGCCGCTGTGCGCCGCCACCAGCGCCGCTCCGGCCTGCCCCTGCATGTGGTCTCCTACCACCAGCTCTACGGCTGGAGCATGGACCGCATCGCCCGCCACCTCGGCCCCCGCAACAACTGCACCTTCTGCGGCGTCTTCCGGCGCCAGGCCCTTGACCGGGGCGCCCTGCTGATGGGTGCTGACAAGATTGCCACAGGTGAGGGGGAGCAGCCGGGGACCCTGCTGCTGGGAGGCGCAAGATGGCCACGGGGGGCGGAGGGGGCAGGAGAGCCCACGGGGAGCGTGTGACATGGGAGAACAGGGGCCAGGGGTGAGGCCAGGATTGCTTTGAGGGCGGGTTGGGTGGGGTGTTAGCTAGAGGGTTGCTGCTCAGCATGTACAACATCTCCCCAGGTGTGCGTGCGGGGGGGTGGTCCTGTGCGATGGAGGCAGAGGGAGCTGAATTGCAGGAAGGGGGCTCTGCTGGGGAGAAGGGGGCGTTCAGTCTTATTTTGGAGGGGCTCTGTGCTGGAGGAGGGGGTGCTATGGGGTCTGCTTTGGGGGGCTCTGTACTGGGGAGGAGGAGTCACTGCAGGGTCCGACTTGGTGGCCCCCTCCAGCCTGACTCCTCCTCCGCCCTCTCCCGCAGGCCACAACGCAGATGACGTGGCTGAGACGGTGCTGATGAACTTCCTGCGGGGTGACGTGGGCCGGCTGCGTCGGGGGGCAGGAGCAGGGCCAGCAGGGGGGGAGGGGGCTGTGCCCCGCTGCAAGCCCCTGCGCCACGCCTACGAGAAGGAGATCGTCCTCTATGCCTACTTCCAGGACCTGGACTACTTCAGCACCGAGTGTGTCTACGCCCCCCAGGCCTACCGCGGCTACGCCCGCGCCCTGCTCAAGGAGCTGGAGGCCGCCCGGCCCAGTGCTGTGGCTGACCTGGGCCACTCGGGCGAACGGCTCTCGCTGCGCTCCGACCTCCGCATGCCGTCCCGCGGCACCTGCCAGCGCTGCGGCTACGTTGCCAGCCAGCCCCTGTGCAAGGCCTGCGTCCTGCTGGAGGGGCTTGACCGCGGCCTGCCCAAGCTGGGCATCGGCAAGCACCGGCGCCTGCGGGATAAGCTGCGGGACGGGCAGCCCCTCACCCAGGAGGAGCGCAGGCGCCTGGGGGCTCCGGCCGAGGAGGAGCCGCCGGAGGAGCAGGCGCCTCGAGAGGAGCTGGAGACAGACAAGGAGCCGTGGGGCAGACAGGAACTGAGGGGCCCACGGGACCTGGACTTCTGAAGTGGTGTGGGGCGTGCCACTGAGAACAGCCATGCTCCTGTCCACAGCCCCGCTAGGGGGCGGGGGCGAGTGGGATCCAGTGCGATACAACAGGGGAGATGGGAGCCAGGACTCTTGCATTTCTCCCTGGCTCTGGAAGGGGAGTGGGGTCTTGTGGTTAGAGCAGAGGGGACTGGGAGCCAGGACTCGTGGGTTCTATTTCCAAGTCACTGTGTGACTAGGTAAGTCACTTTTACCTCCCCGTGACTCAGTTGCTCCCTCCCAGCCCCCTAGAATTGAGATAATGCAGCTTATATTTTGTAAACTGCTTTGAAAGCTGGTTATGATAAGTGCTCGGTATGAAGAAACGGCTTATGGTTCTCTTCTGTACCCGGAGATTACAAGGACATGTGAAAGAGCTGATAATAAAACCATTTGCTGAAGAAGAAATCACGTGGTAAACAGCCTCTCTAATCTTTGGCAATCACATAACAAAAGGCAGACAGGCCCTTAAAAACTAAAAACTTGGCTCACAGGTTTAAACTCAGACAGGAACAAAATAGGGGGTTTTCTACCAAAAAATGTAGAAAACAAAATTTGGAAACGCCTGACTCCCAATTTTTGTACCGGGGTTGGACGTTGTTACATTGCAAAGCTTCATTTTATTCCCAGTTGAAACAACTTTTTGGTTAGAAATTTGAGCAGATTCACACATTAAGGGGGCAAAGGTCCAAACTTGAGATGAGAATATTTCAAAACGATTGAAAGGAAACTGCTTGAGGGGTTGGAACTAAAGAAAAAGGTTTTCTCATGTAAATACTAGAGACTTTGGATTTTTCAGTCTGATTTGGGGTGGGTAATTTTTTCCTGAAAGTCTTGGGGCAGGGGAAACCTACAGCATTTGTGGCCGGATTACACAGCCCCAGATTTTCCCGGGTCACAGATTGCCTGGTTCAAACCACAAGGGTCAGAGGTGATGCAAAGAGTTTTACAGAAATGATTTTTAGTAAATCCACCCTGTAGAAATAAAAGGCATGTAGGAATCTTTCTCTGTCATTCCCATTGTATAGCGGGGATGCGATGTCCATTTATTCTCTAGAACAGGAATTCTCAAACTCAGGGTCCCAACCCAAAAGGGGGTGGCAAGGCTATTATAGGGGGGTTCTGAGACCTGGGGGTACCATAGCTGAAGGACACTGTCAGAGGAAAAGGGGAACTGGTGCAGGGGTGGGTACAGCTTTCTGGCCGCCCGGCTCTGAAGGCAGTGCTGCCGCCAGCAGCAGCCAGGGTGGCAGCATCTTACACCTGGGAGAGGACGAGGTTTCACTTTTATTACAACTCAGCAGCAAGAAGCGCGAAGTAGGGACCTAGGAGGACAGTTTGCACCTGAGTGTGGCCTTTTATTTCATGGAACGTGAATTTTGTAACGTATCACATCACCGTGGGTTCAGATCTAGCAGCTCCCGTTTCAAGCTTAACAGAGTAAAAGCCACTTCTGCTACGTGCTTTAGATGTAGAACAGGGGTTGGCAACCTTTCAGAAGTGGGGTGCCTAGTCTTCATTTATTCACTCTGATTTAAGGTTTCGCGTGCCAGTCATACATTTTAACATTTTTAGAAGGTCTATGTCTATAAGTCTATAATATATTACTAAACTATTGTTGTATGTAAAGTAAATAAGGCTTTTAAAATGTTTAAGAAGCTTCATTTAAAAGTAAATTAAAATGCAGAGCTCCCCAGACCGGTGGCCAGGACCCGGGCAGCGTGAGTGCCACTGAAAATCAGCTCACGTGCCGCCTTCAGCACCCAGGCCATAGGTTGCCTGCCCCTGAGATAGAATCTTGAGGAACACAAAGACCAAGGGTAGAGACCACACAGACATTCACAAGTACAAGGTCTAGGCTGTTTTATAGGTTTTGTTAAAGTTATTACCCAAGCTGATCGCAATTCTATGCACAAGTTACAACTATAGTTACACTCCCATCCTCACCAATAGTGTTAGGTCTGATGGGTCTCATGGTTTGAGCAGAGGGATGGTTCCTGCTGGAGATTCCCATAACGAGCTCAATTTTCCCGCTCTGGGCACCCTGGGTTTGTAATGACAGGTTTCAGAGTAGCAGCCGTGTTAGTCTGTATCCGCAAAAAGAACAGGAGCACTTGTGGCACCTTGGAGACTAACAAATTTATTTCAGCATAAGCTTTCTTGGGCTACAGCTCACTTCTTCGGATGCACAGAATGGAACACACAGACAGAAGATATTTATACATACAGAGAACAGGCTGGAGTGTTTCAGGGCTTGGCTCCACTGGCACTTTACAGCGCTGCAACTTTTGTGCTCAGGGGTGTGAAAAAACACCCCCCTAAGCGCTGCAAGATACAGCGCTGTAAAGCCTCAGTGTAATCAGTGCCGCTCCCAGCGCTGCACGCTACACCCGTAGAAAGTGTGGTTTATGTGCAGCGCTGGGAGAGCTGTCTCCCAGCGCTGGCGCTCTGACCACACTCACACTCCCAGCGCAGCGCTTTGAAATTTCAAGTGTAGCCATATCCTCAGTCTTTTCCACACTGGAGCTCACCATGGTCCTGTAGCCCCCCCTCCCTACCCCCACTTCATCTCGGTTTCAGATAATAGGCCCTGAATTTAATCACCTGACAGACCCTAGCAAAGGTCGGGAAAACTACTGTACCTCTGAGATCTGCTCTAGCTCAACTGCCAGGCAGAAAACCCTGAAGTAGGTTCTCTTGGCTGTTGGAAATGGCCATTTTGTCAAAATCAAAATGTTCGGTGGGGACGTGTGGATTTGGGGGGTGGGGGGAAGTGTCTAAATGACTTATTTTGACATTTTCATTTCAAGTGCTATTCCTGCCTGTTGGCTGAGTCCCTTTCTGTGACTCAGTTTCCCCTTGTCTAACATGGGCGTATTGATACTGACCTTTGTGAAGCGCTTTGAGATCCACAGATTGAAAACACCAGCTAGAGGGGAAGAATGGGCCAGTGGTTATTGGGCACTAGACTGGGACTTAGAATTGCTTGAGTTTCCCTGCTGCACTACAGACTTCCTCTATGGGCTGGGGCAAGTCACCTTAGGCATCAGGATTCCATTGAAATCCGCGATGCTGCCTGAGTCTGCTGAGAGCCCAATGCAGCAGCTGGATTTTATGTTTGTATTTTCTATAATTGAGAAAGAAGAATAAAGAATAATGTAGCATGTATCGGTGTATGATTTGATTATATTCTGCCAGCCACCCTGTTTGAATAGCAGGAATGGCCTAATGGGGCACTGGTAGAGATGCATCAGCCAGCATCTGTGTCTGAAGCTGATTTTTAAGGAAGTGACAGACCTTTAGGGTCACCACTTTGTTGTAGGTTTAGCATTTTAAAATAAGTAAAAGAATGCAGTGATGGTTTTCTCCTGCATTGCAATTTGATGTTCCTGTTCAAATGCTCTGTGTAAATCAATCCTGTTTTGTGTGTGAATAAGGAACGTGTGTGTTAGAAGATAAACGTGAAGGCCATCACCCAACCAGATGTTCTAGGGAGGAACCGAGGACAGAGGCAAAGGCGCCAGAAAATTACCACACGCCCCTATTGAAATGTAGAAAAGGGCAGATTGATGACTCTAAAAGGAAAACAGGCACCTATCCATGGGGACAAGATAGCCGTGATCAAAACCAGCCTGGGGTAACTCCCTGAGAAACGTAATTAAAAATAAGGAAAACAATTTAAGAAAAGAACCACTCGCCAAACAACAATTGATTACAGCAGGACAGTGCAAAATTCATTGGTTGCAATGAAGGAAAATGTCTATATAAACAAGGTGCCTTGTGATGAAACTTTGGGTTCGTCCTACCAAGACTTCTCTGGAGCATCGTGTTGTGACTGATGGAACCCGACTCCTCCCTACCCGTGATCAACCTAGCTGGCCATTAGATTGATCCAGTCACTGGACTAGTAACTATAACATCAACGTGTGTGTGTGTGTGTGTGTGTGTGTGTGTGTGTGTGTGTGTGTGTGTGTGTGTGTGTGTGTGTGTGTGTGTGTGTGTGTGACTGAGTGCTTATGCTAATTGTTGTATTTCCAATACACGTGGCATATTGTCTTTTTCCCCTGAAAAAGATCCTGTGTGGTGCTTCTAAGCATAACATTTTTGGTGGAGAATTGTGAAAGGCAAAAGACATGCAGCATGATTATTGAGAATGCTGCTAAAAGGTATCCCATAGGTATAAAGTGATCGATCATTCAGGTGTGCACACCCCTGGTCGTAGAGATACCGGGCAATACGGGGAGGATAAGCGTCTTTGCTCCGACCCATCTTTCAGAGAAAACTATACAGATAAGAGAGATGTGTCAACTGTTTGTACACAATTGTCTAGGTATATACACTCCGGTCGTAGAGTACCGGGCCCTAAGGGAGAGGATTAGAGTCCTTGCTTCTACCTGTCTGTCTGGGAAAAATTGCATAGGTGAATATACCCTCGCTCACAGCAGGATCGAGCCCAAAAGGTAGGGGGCTTAGCGTTCCCCTTTCCTGCTCTGTCAGGAAGAGTTTTTAGTGGGTAGAGACGTTTTGTGTTGTGTAAGTCCCAACACAAGCGTGGGCATGGAAAAGTTACAAGGGTAGAAAAAAATGTTCAAGTGGTATTTTCTATGAGAGACCCACCTCTGAAGGATAGAGGAGTTTGGCAGTGTAGTATTTTTGTGAGTGATATTGTGGTGATTTCACAGTTTTGAGAGGAATATTTAAGGAAAGGGACGAGGAGGGGTGGGGGCTAGTTGAGGAGCCCACCCTCCTTGCTATACTGGTAGCGGAACAAAGCCTGTGTCCGTGGAAGGGACGGTTCAGTCAGGACAGGGCCGGCTCTAGGTCTTTTGCTGCCCCAAGCAAAAACATTTTTGGCTGCCCTGCACCACAGCCCTGGGCTCCCCCCACCCCCCGCGTGTGCACTCCCCCTGCCGCCCCAGCCCTGGGCTCCCCCCCCACCAATGCTGACTCCATCTGCTCCCCCTTTGCCTCCAGCCCGCCCGGGCTGGCAGGGTCAGGGTCACAGGCCACATCTCAGCCCAGGGTCCCTCCAGCCAGGGCTCCCACCTCCAGGACCGGCGGAGACCCAGGAGGACAGAGCCAGGGGACCGCCCCGGAAGGGGGGTGAGGAGCCAGGACAGGTAGCCCCAGAGGGAGCGGAGCCCCGGAGAGCGGTACATGGGCCCTGCATGGCAGCGCTTTGCCCTCTATGGCCCTGCTGCTGCTTTTGGCCGCCCTGCCGCAGTCCTTTGGCGGTTCGGGCTGCTTCGCCCAGCCCTGGCTGTGGCACTGGGGAGTGGCTGCCCTGTGGCACCTGCAGATGGCCACATGTGCCCCGTGGGGCGGCCCCCAACCCAAGCATCCCCCACTCGGAGCCTGCTTGGCCCAGCCACAAGGTGTGGGCGCTGCTCCCTCATGGCGCGAACCGCAGTAGGTCCAGGGCACCCCCCGTGCACCACGCTGTGCTGCTGCCAGGGCCAGCTCTAGGCTTTTGCTACCCGATGCAAAAAAATAAAAGAAAAATAAATAATTAAGAAAAAGAAGCAGAAGGAAAAAGATGGCCAGAATGCCGCCCTTAAAAATGTGCTGCCCCAAGCATGTGCCTGGTTTGCTGGGGCCTAGAGCCGGCCCTCAGTGAGGAAAGCAGGATCGGGCCCAGACAAGCAGGCAGGCAGCAAATAGAGATTGGAAAACAGGTTGGGGATCCTGAGGGGCATATAGTGGCAGGAGTAAGGGAAGCAGTAAGCACAGGCCTGGGGATTTCAGATTCCTGGCACAATACTTGGAATGGTGAAATCTGGGCTGATGGAGGAGTCTTTTTGGAAAATAAGCAAGTGATTTAAGGAAAGTGAGACGTTAACTCCGCAGAGGCTGGAGGGAAATAAGCAGCTGAATGTTGTACAAATGTATGTTTGTTTGTTTTTTTAAAAGTGTTAGAGAGAAAATTCTTGGTTTCTTTGCAGCCATTCTAAAGGGAAAATGGGCCCTTTTCCAAAGGAAGGTCTGTCAATAAGCCAGACAAAGAGACAATCTGATTGAAATCATCTGACCACAAACAATTTAGTCAAATTCACTAAAACAACATAAGGGGTTTTCTACTGGAACTTAACTGCCCCCAAATGTAATTATGTAGAGCTGTGTAAAAATTAAAGCAATGGAATTGAGCAAAAGAGTACGTCTGTATCTGTGCGTATAAATAGATTGTGTAACTATGTGGAGTGTTTAGGATCTAAACCAGGGGAAGGCAACCTATGGCATGTGTGCGAGCTGATTTTCAGTGGCACTCACACTGCCCAGGGTCCTGGCCACCGTTCTGGGGGCTCTGCAATTTAATTTAATTTTAAAAACCTAATTTACTTTACACACAATAGTTTAGTTATATATTATAGACTTACAGAAAGAGACCTAAAAACATTAAAATGTGTTACTGGCACGCAAAACCTTAAATCAGAGTGAATAAATGAAGACTCGGCACACCACTTCTGAAAGGTTGCCGACCCCTGACCTAAACCAACACTCCTGGTTTGTAAAACTCTTGTTGCGTAGGTTTAAGAGGAATTGCTTTGCTTTGGTTTTGAAATAATACCACTAACATCCATTTGAATCTTTCATTCAAAGTTGCATGACTGAGAAACACTTTTTGCTAGAAACAGGTCACTAGTGTTGTTTGGCTTTGGGATTTAGCATTTAATCTTTGAGGTACCTCAATGCTTTATAATGTTCAATATCTTTTCAAAGACCAAAGTCGTGGCTGCAGCAGGGCAGCCAGAACCAGAAGAATGGGAAAAAAAATCTGGGTTTGTTTTGTGGTAACAAAATAGCAGATAAAAACTGTAGTAAAATAAGATTAAAAAAAGACAGTGCCCCTCTGGAGCACCAGCAGGGGTGAGGTGCACAGCGCAACATTAAAAACACCCACGAAAGCTCATGCTCCAAAACGTGTTAGTCTATAAGGTGCCAGAGGATTCTTTGCTGCTTTTATTAAAAACACTGAGCCTTTAGTAATCAGACTGTCACTGTGATAAGGGTACGTGAAAACTCTGTGAGCACAAAAGAAACAGCTACACCTTATCTACAAACTGATACGGCTAATGTTATAGAAGTTAAACTATGAAAGGAATGTGCATTCTCCCCAGGCCGGATGCAGTGTATCAAGTGTAGATGGGATACAAGAAATGCAAACAAAACATGCCACTTAATTAAAATCCTATTAGGGCTCCAAAGGGAGCCACAATAGATTGTGTTTTCTTTTTCAGAGCGCTATGTGTTTTGGAGTTAAAAGTAATCAGAACTCTGGTGAAAGTTGATTGGGTCCCTTTTTAAACACAGTCTCTGAGCTGCTTGGCTTTGGATCCAGAAGCAAGCCAGAAAGCCTCTGTGTTCATGCCACTGACCTAACTGAAGGAGAGAACTTTGTGGCAACGCAAAGGAACTGCAGATAAAGGACACACTTGGTCAGCAAACAAACTACCTGAAACCAAAAGGCTCAAATTCTGACCCTCCAGAGGAAGGTGGGAGAAGGAGTCAAACCTAAAACAAAAACAAACAAAACCAGGTTAACCCTAAGTAGAACAAATATTCTTGTTGTATTCAGTGCTAAAGTCTAAATTTGATGTTAATATCAAACATTGGAATAAAGGAAATGTTAATAAGTTCTGCTAAAAGGATTCCATTTCCTTAGCCCACACGTTTATAAATATGCTGAAATCACTCACCCACTGTGGAAACTCCTCAAGAAAAAGACAAAATGGGAACGGGGAAAAGAGCAGGACCCCGCGTTAACCCTGCTGAAACACAAGGCCCTTAGTCCCAGCCCAGCATTTCCCCGATGAATCACAACTTTGTGTTATTTGTTTGGCAGCTAATACCAGCTGCCACACTGTTACAAATCAATGAAAAGGAAAAACTAGTGCCAGTAGTATATGAATCTAGACAATTACAAGGCACAGAAATAAATGTTGATCCCTGTGAATGCGAATGTCTAACAGCCGTCTAGGCAGTACAACCTTTTGAGCCACTCACAGGCACGGCCCCTATTACTATCCAAAGCACCCACACTCCCCTCAAGTACATTTTATCAGGGGAATTGATGGGAGGTAAAGTCTCAAACAACCGAATGGCCCAATGGACATTTACTTCAGTTAACAGAGGGGTGATCACAGAAACAGTGTCCAAGTCAGACTTGCTAACACGTGCCCTAATTGAAAAAGAGAACCTACCTGAATGTCCAGAGGTCATTCTGGAGCAAAGAATTGCCTTGGTAGAGGCACCCCCACTGGAAGAATTAGATACCGTGGGCCAAGAAAAGCACATTCAGTTTATTGACAGGAGAGCAATGGTAGTAAAAGGGGAAAAAATGTGTAAAATACGCTCCCATTAACTTAGAAGAGGAAGTCATTCAGGGACGTCTAGACCATGGATCAGCTCAGCGTGCCAAGCTCCATGCAATTTATTAAGTTTTAAGGCAATATGAAAATTCCCCACGGCCTGTGTATATTTTTGCTGACAGTGATTTTTGCAGAAAAGGACTTCCCGGAATTGAGCACAAGGCACTGCTTAACCACCACAATTTTAATCCACAGAAAATGAGACTCCAGTGTTAAGGTTTGGCTTTACCAGCTTCTGGGAACTTTCACTGTCCAAATAGAGCAATCATGGGAGAATCATAGAATCTCAGGGTTGGAAGGGACCTCAGGCGGTATCTAGTCTGACCCCCTGCTCAAAGCAGGGCCAATCCCCAACTCAGTCATCCCAGCCAGGGGCTTGTCAAGCCTGACCTTAAAAACCTCTAAGGATGGAGATTCCACCACCTCCCTAGGTAACCCATTCCAGTGCTTCACCACCCTCTGAGTGAAATAGTGTTTCCTACTATCCAACCTAGACCTCCCTCCCTCCCCCCGCAACTTGAGACCATTGCTCCTTGTTCTGTCGTCTGCCACCACTGAGAACAGCCGAGCTCCACCCTCTTTCGAACCTCCATTCAGGTAGGTGAAGGCTGCTATCAAATCCTCCCTCACTATTCTCTTCTGCAGATTAAATAACCCCAGTTCCCTCTGCCTCTCCTCATAAGTCTTGTGCCCCAGCCCCCCAATCATTTTCATTGCCCTCCGTTGGACTCTTTCCAATTTGTCCACATCCCTTCTGTATTGGGAGGCCCAAAACGGGACACAATACTCCAGATGTGGCCTCCCCAGTGCCGAATAGAGGGGAATGATCACTTCCCTGATCTGCTAACAATGCTCCTACGAATGCAGCCCAATATGCCATTGGCCTTCTTGGCAACAAGGGCACCCTACTGACTAGCATCCAGCTTCTCATCCACTGTAATCCCTAGGTCCTTTTCTGCAGAACTGCTGCTTACCCAGTCGGTCCCCAGCCTGCAGGGCCGTCCCTACTCATATGCAAAGTACGCAGCTGCATAGGGCACCAGAAAATTTGAGGCACCAAAGCTCCTGGAGCCCTATACAGCTGTGTGTTGTTCCAGCCCCAGCCCTGCCTCTTCCCCATGGCCCCCGTCCCTGCCCCAGCCATGCCGCTTCCTGCCTCTGCTCTGGCCCAGCCCCAGCCCCACTCCACCCCTTCCCCAAAGCCCCTGTCCCGCCTCTTCCCGCCTCTGCTCCGCCCCAGCCCTGCCCCTACTACACCCCTTCCCCAAAGCCCCCATCCCGCCTCTTCCCGTCTCTGCTCTGCCCCAGCCCCAGCCCCACTCCACTCCTTCCCCAAAGCCCCTGTCCCGCCTCTTCCCACCCCTGCTCCGCCCCAGCCTCCCCAACTCCACCCTCCCCAAAGCCCCCGTCCCGCCTCTTTTCCCGCCTTGCTCTTGCCCCAGCCCCACTCACTCCCCCCAAAGCCCTGTCCCGCCTCTTCCCAACCCCTGCTCCGGCCCCGCCCATGCCCCTAACTACACCCCTTCCCCCAGCCCCCGTTCCCGCCCTCTTCCCGCTCTGCTCCACCCCAGCCCCCTCCACCCCTTCCCCAAAGCCCCGTCCGCCCTCTTCCCACCCCTGCTCACCCCAGCCCGCTCCCACTACAGCCCCTTCCCCGGAAGCCCCCACCCCGCCTGTCTTCCCAACTCCTGCTCTGCCCCAGCCCCACTTCCACCCCTTCCCGAGAAGCCCTACCCCCGCCACTTCCCGGCCTCGTGCTCCGCCCAGCCTGTCCCGACTCCACCCTTCCCAAACCTCACTCACCTCCAAGGTAATGTGGTGCGTGGGTTGTGGCTTAGACCCGAAGTTAGGATGACATAACAAGGCTTGCTCAGACTTAACAGAAGTTTACCAGATCACAGGCCCTGGTTCTTAATGGGGGAATTCAAACTATGGTCTATTTGGCAGCTGGTATCAAGAGAGTGCCCCAGGGTCAGTCTTGGAGCTGTTTTGTTCAACGTCTTCATTAATGATGTGGAGGATGGCGTGGCGCACCTCGCAAATTCCCAGTAACACTAAGCTGGGCGGAGAGGGCTAGATACGCTGGAGAGTAGAGTAGACTGACTAAAAAATTAGAGATTGGCCCAAAAGAAATGACGAGGTTTCAACAAGGACAAGTGGCAAGTCCTGCACTTTAGACAAAGAGAATCTCCATGCACTGCTACAGGCTGGCAGGGCCATCTCTAAGCCATTTTGATGCATACAAGCCCGCTTCACAAGGGAGAGGCAGACCTCCGGTGGGGGCCAGCCCCCAGACCTGTGGGAAGGGGGCAGGCGCCAGGCTTGGGGGCAGGAAACACTCCATTCAGGAGCCAGTGGGTGGAGTAGGTTGGGCCGGGGGATGCTCCACTTTCCTGCACCGGTGAGGTTCAGGGCGCCCAACCCCTTCTGCAATCTGCTAAGGGGGTGAGAAATATGACAGTGGGGGCGGAGTTTGGGGAAGGGGTGGAGTGATTGGGGGCAAGAGTGGGGAGGAGCCAGTAGGTGGGAAGAGGCGGGGTGGGGCTTTGAGGGAGGGGTGATGTGGGGCAGGGGCTTGGGGGTTGGAGCAGGGGTGGAAGAGGCGGGGCCAGGCCTTTGGGGAAGGGATGGACTGGGGTTGGGGCAGGGGCAGAGCAGGGGTAGGAAGTGGCAGGCTCACCCACTCCACTGCGTCCCGCCCGGGGCCCTAACAGCGGCAGATGATTCGCTGCTGCGTCAGTGGGGATCCTGCCCGCAACACACTGACATAGGCTTGGATATGGCTGCAGCCTGAGCGGCGTCGGCTGCCCCTCGGCTACTTCTGACCTCCCCCTCAGGGCCCAGCTGGTCTGTGGGGTCGCCCCCGGGAAGTCCAGCAGCCTGGGCTCCTCATGGCCAGGGCTGGTGCAGGTCCGGCAGTTCCTCAGGGATGACCGGGCTGGCTTGCTCCAGGGGTTCCTCGGGGTAACAGCAGGGCCACAGAGGCTCCAGCAGCTCCTCCGGGTAGCGGGTGCGGGGAAGCTCCGGCCAGTCAGGGTGGCTGCCCTGGGCCCTAGAGGGTTCCCCATCTCGAGCTCCCTGCGGCAGGTCTGCTCCCGGCAGTAGCTGGGCTCCAACTGAGCACTGGCGGCCGCCTTTTGTACGTCCAGGTCGTCACCTGACCTTCTGAGGGGCGGAGTCACCGCTCCTTAGCCCCACCCACTCAGGCTTCTGGCTGGGCACCTCTGCCCCTGCGCATGAGGGGAGCCACACCGACTCACTACACAGCCTAAATAAAAACACCTCAACACCCAATGGCCGAGCAAAATGAGATGCAGTAGATTGTTCTTGGAGCAGGGCTTATGAATACTCTAGAGCTGGAGGTGATTAAGACTAAATTAAGTTTCTTGACACAACTGCAAGATAGTCTCATTGCCAAGCAGGCAGATGCTACTGTGGACTTGGTACGAATAGGTCTGGGAAACCTAAAAACACCATGGAATATGTGGCGGTGGCTGAAAACCACCTCCTGGCTTCTGTATGAACAACAAATAGAATTAGGGACTAGAACTGCCTTGGCCATGGGATGTACTGAAATGCAAATTTTTAGTTTAGCATCGCTGGAGCATGAAATGTTTTGGGTAATATCTGGGAATGTTTGGGCATCTTTTAAAACAACAGACAAGGTCCTTGTTCGACACCCACAGACATGAATGGATGCAATATGTTTCCAGCATGGTTAAGCCTGATTTCTTATTAAGTGAAATTCTTGTTAAAATTGCTCACCAACAGTCTGTGGAAACAAAAATATGGAAAGTGATCCTGCTCCCAAAATTGACCCTGGGATCCTTTTGGCTACCCTGGGTTATGGGGTAAGTGGGCTGGGAAAGAGGAGAAATTATTGGACACCCGAGGGTGTACAGAGTGGAGCCCTCAGAAATGGGTGTGCTTGTCCCCTACCTGTCACTACAGAACCATATAGCGTGTTCTGTACAATGGACAACGTGTCTGTGTTACAACCTGGAAACAGTTCTTTTTCTCTCCTGCTGATAATAGCTCACCTTAACTGATCACGCTCCTTGGAGTGTGCATGGTAACACCCATTGTTTCATGTTCTTTGTGTGTATATATCTTCCTCTTGTATTTTCCACTACGTGCATCTGCTGAAGTGGGGCTGTAGCCCATAAAAGCTTATGCTCAAATAAATTTGTTAGTATCTAAGGTGCCACAAGTACTCTTGTTCTTTTAACCTGGAAAACAGTATTTTGGGAGGATGCAAGTATCAGTCAAACACCAGTGCATGAATGTGAATGTAATACCTGTGTATTATATATTAGCAATCACACATACTATTTACCAAAAAGAGAAAAAGCATAGAGTACGATAACTGCAACCCTGGTTAATTTCTCTGTTACCCTTGGTCCTGATTGGCAAGATCTAACTGATCACTTGTTGTCAGAAACCAAGGTGACTCAGTTTTTACAACAAACACACAGGGATGTAGGGAAGCGTGTGTCACGGCCTCACAAATTGTGCCCACTCGTGGCCCCGGGTGGTCTGTGGTGGGTGCCCCTTTTCAGCGCGACAGCCCTTCATGGGCGTCCACTCTCTCTCAGGGCTAGGCCCCTCCATCTTCTGGAGCCGCACCTCTCTGAGCCTTAGCATGTCTGTCTCTTGCCATGGGCCCCCTCAGGGAGTCTACTCGCTCTGGATCCCCGGGGTCTCCACCCCCCGAAGGGTTTGATGCCCCCTGTTCTCTAGACCGGAGCGACTCTCAGGCAGCGTAAAACAGGAGGGTTTATTGAAGGTTGAACACAGCACAGGAAACTCTCAGGGCCTCAGGCCTGGCCTCCCTCAGCACAGCACATCCGAGTCCCCCTGCATCCAGGTGGGCTCTGCTTGCTCCCCCTCTCCAGCCCAGAGCCCCCCTGCTTCCCAGCTGGGCCTCCAATATCCCCGGCCCCAACCCCCCCTCTGTCCATTGTCTTCTCTCCAGGTAAACAGGGTTGTAAACAGGGTGGCTTGAGTCCCATCTCCTCTCAGCCCCCCTCTGGCTGGAAATGGCTGGTCAGGTCACCGGAGTCCTCTCTTCGCAGCCCATTTTTCTCGCACTGGCCAGAATCAGCTGTGACTCCTGAGCTGGGTCTCCAGGTTGTCAGGTCGCCAGTCGCTGGGGTTTCCATCCTCCAGGCCATCGCCCGGGGTCCCAAATTCCCTCTCCGGTCCCCTGTAACAACAAACTCCCTCTCCCCTCACCTCATTAAAACAGTAAATCCAGGCACACTGAGTCCCACTCCACCTGCATGCAACCCCCTGGAAAACAAGAAAAAAAACGAGAAAACTCCCCACTTTATCACAGCGTGTCATTCAAATATTACATGCAAATGGAGACATGCAAAAAATTGCTAGGTCTCAAAAAGACCTGACAGCCTATCAATGTTTTTACAGTCTGGTCCCTGATATCTAAGGGCATATTGTCTATTATGTTTCACCCATTACGAGTTGTGTTAATATTCTCCTGCGTTTGCTCGCTAGGAATGCGTTATATGTGCTGTTGGACAAAAAGGATATTGGTTAAAATTAAAACCACATGCTCAAATGGCCTCTTAGTATATTGCTGTGAAATAGTCGTATAAAATAGGACCCACTCAAGAATTCTTCTCGAGGGGTCAAAAGGGGACATTTTAGGATTTTAAGTTTCCATTTTATATAATTTAGAATGAAGAATAATGAGATAATAACGTAACACATATTAAACATATCGGTGTATGATTTGATCATATCCTGCCAGCCACCCTTGTTGAATATAGGTCTGTCGCATCTTAGGCGGGGGTTCTGTTCCGCGGTTATCATTTAAAGCCAAAAACGCGTATAGTCAAAACCCCAAGCCCTTTAAATCCCGCCCACAGCTCCGGTGGTGGGGCCGGGGGGGAGGGCATTTAAAGGGCTGGTGAAGCCCTTTAAATGCCCCCCTGGTCCTGCCGCCAGAGCAGCGGGTGGGATTTAAATAGGGCTCCCCCCCGCCACCCGGCCGCCGGAGCTGCGGGCGAGATTTAAAGGGCTCCCCCCCGCCACCTGGCCGCTGGAGCTGCGGGTGAGATTTAAAGGGCTCCGTTGGGCTTCCCGCCATGGTGGTTAGCTCGGAGAAGCCCTTTAAATCCCACACACAGCTTTGGCAGCCAGGCTGGGGCTGGCATTTAAAGGGCACGACGCTCCACCGTGGGTAGAGCCTCAGGCCCTTTAGTTTGCCCCAGGGGCTACCAGCCACCTCTGCAGCTGGGAGCCCCCTAGGTGATTTAAAGGCCCAGGGACTCCCAGCCACAGCTGGTGCCCCCGGACCTTTAAATCTTGAGGCCACGCCTCTTCTACTTGAGGCCACGCCATCTCCCGGACTCCAGGCCTTTCAGTGTAAAGCTGAAATCGTGCAGGTTAAATGCGCATAAGTTGCGAGAGACCTGTAGCAGAAAGGAACGGTCTAATGGGGCAGTGGTAGAGATGCATTAGCCAGAATTTGTCTGAGCTGATTTCAAGTCAGTAACAGACCTTTTAGGGTCATCACTTTGTTGTGGGTTTAGCATTTTAAAATAAGTAAGCGAATGCCGTGAGTGTTTTCTCTTGCATTGCAATTTGATGTTCTTGTTCAAATGTTCTGTGTAAATCAGTTCTGCTTTGTGTGAGAATGAGAAATGTGTGTGTTAGAAGGTAAATGTGAAGGCCATCACCCATCCAGATGTTCTAGGGAGGAACCGAGTACAGATGCAAGGGCACCAGAAAATTACCACATGCCCCTATTAAAATGTCAAAAAAGGGGAAATTAACAACTCTAAAAATAGAACAAGCACCTATCAATGGGGACAGAATAGCTGTAATCAAAACCATCGTGGGATAACTCCCTAAAAAACTTAATAACCCCCCCCCCCCCGCAAAACCCCAAACAAGCACTCATCAAACAACAATTGATTACAGCTGGATTGTACAAAACTCATTGGTCCCAGTGAAGAAAAATCTCTATATAAACAGGGGCCTTTCTGTGAACCTTTGGATTCCTCCTGCCAAGGCTTCCGCGGACCATCGTGCCGCAACTGACAGAACCTGGCTTCTCTCTACCCGTGATCAACCTAGCTGGCCACTGGATTGATCCAGACTCTGGACTGCTAACTATAACATTGACTGGCAGGACAGTGTGTGTGTGTGGTGTGATTGAATGCCTATGCTAATTGTTGTATTTCCAATATAGACGGCATATTGCCTTTTCCCCTGAAAAAGATCCTGTGTGCTTCTTAGAAGGATAACATGGCCAGGCTGCAGCTCCGACCCCCTCCCTCCCCCAGCCACCGGAGCCGGGCCAGGGAAAGCTGCGCTGGCAGTTGTGGGGCGCCTGGGTCCCTCCACTTGCCCTGAGTGGGAGACCTGAGCAGCCCTCGCCCAGCGTCCATGAACCCTGCCCCCCAGACATCTTGCCCAGGGCAGGTGGAGGGTCCACACCGTGGATCCTCACAGCTGCCCACACCACTTTTACTGTCAGAGCCCTGTGCAGATACAAAATTTGTATTCACATCAACCCTGGTATCACAAAAATCGTCAAGATATTTAGCGGAGCCCTATGGATTTGCGGGGCTCCAAAGATGGGTGCACGTTCCCAGCTGTGTAGGGAGTGACTGAGTCAATGAAGCGTCACATGATTGCAAGACGCTGTGATTAGAATCCATACTGACTGTCAGTCCGTTTATATGGTGAAGGCACATGGTTCCCGGTCAATTATTGTGACTTGTTTGTATTATGGTAGCAAATAGAAACCAGGGCCCCATTGTGCCAGGCGCTGTACGAAGATCTAACACAAAGACAGGCCCTCCCAGAAGAGTGTAAGACTATTGGCAATAGGTAGATTCAACAAACAAGCCAAGAAAAAGTGCAAGGAAACAACTGGACGATGCTGGTCAGCATGAAAAACTACACACGCAGCAAATCCACTGCCTCAGCATTGCAGCTAAATGCAACTGACCGGATTCCAAGGGCAGGATTTTATTGAGTCTTTTAGGCCTTGTCTTCAAAGGTCAGGTGTACTGGGTCCGCTGCTCTAACCTCCTGCCCCGCGGACGCTCTTGTGCTGGTAAAACAGTGACATTCTCCAGCTCAGCTTAACCCCTCTCCCAGGTGACATCAACGAAACTGAAAAAAAGCAATGCTTCTGCCTTAGGTTACACTGAAAATTTTTTGCATGAGGACAAGACCTTCAGCTTCTAAGCTGCAGTGGAGCTACAGCTGACTGAGCCCAGCTGGGATCTGGACCCATTGACTCCCATGGAGCGATGGCCCATTGACCCCAGCTGGGACCTGGCCCCATTGACTCCAATGGAGCTACGGCCGATTGACCCTAGCTGGGTTTGGACCCATTGACTCCAATGGAGCTACGGCCAATTGATCCCAGCTGGCGTCTGGCCCCATTGACTCCAATGGAGCTATGGCTGATTGACCCTAGCTGGGGTCTGGCTCCACTCACTCCAATGGAGTGACAGCTGGTTTGCCCCAGTGAGGGGATCTGGTCTATTCACGTTTGTAAGGTGCTCAGATACCGAAGTGATGGAGGAGCCCAGCAGGACCGACGTTGATAGAACCTGATTACTATAATTTTATTTTTGTTGTATGAATGTCCCGAAGGAATCTGCCTCATTCCTTGTTGGGTAAAACCTCAGGAGCGTTGAGCTGTCACTGAGCCTGTCTCCTTCATTATGGGCACTTTGACTGGTGTGCAACGACGCCCCAGTGGTTTATGGGGTCTGAACATGTGTTATGCTTATAAGAATCACACATAATCTTTTGAAGAGGATAAGGCAACACGCCGTGTTTATTGAGAGTACAATTTAAGTATTAAAGTCAGCATGTGCTTCCATTCACACACACACACACACACACACACACACACACACACACACACACACACACACACACACACACACACACACACACACACACACACACCCAGTCCTTGGTGTTGCTCGGTCAGTTCCAGTGGCCTGCTGAACCTCCACACAAGGGAGGGGAGCTGGTCAAATGTGTTCGAAGCTCCGATGTTGATGCAGAACAGACCTAAAGTCCCATGGCAATACACCCGTCTTTTAGAGTGATAAGTTCCCAGACAAGTCTATGGAACCTGCTGTGTCACACCGGGGCTGTCAATCACAAGGAATTCAAGGGTTGCTCTTAATTAGTGTTATTTTGAGTTGTTACTGCAAGGATCCGCAGCTGTTTCTTATCTCGTTCCTGTGGCTCAACTCCTTGTCTCGTCCTTGGGGCATCTGCCTTTGCTTTAGGGTCGTCAATCTGCCATCCGAGTGATTGATCCTAAAGTTGGCGTCTATCGACTCCTCCACTTAGGGTGACCAGATGTCCCAATTTTACAGGGACAGTCCCGATTTTTGAGTCTTTTTCTTATATAGGCTCCTACTACCCCCACCCCCTGTCCTGATTTTTCACACTTGCTGTCTGGTCACCCTACCTCCACTCCCTTCTCGACCATCCAGTCCAGTGTCCTTTCTCAGTTAATTACCATCCATTCTTCACTCACACCAAACAGCACTTACAGCCATAAAACTTCTATCCTTCTAAGAACAAATGTTAACACAATCAGCAAAAAATAAACTCAGAACTATTTCTTTGTATTAATTCAAAGCTGGCAAAATGGAGGATAAGGCAAAATAAGCAAAATTTTACTTGAGACAATTTCTTCCCACTAGGCTTTTGCCCTACACATGCAACTCCTGGATGGAGAAGCACAAATATTCCCTGCTTGAAGTCCAAGGCTTTATCTTCTAGACAGCAGCAGGCTCAGCGAACGCAACACCAAATCCTAGTTGGTTTTTTCCCTTTCTGCTTCCAGAGCTTTGCTCAGAACCCGCTGGGTGTCGTCAGCTACAGAGGCCAAACACTTCTGCAGTATGAAGTACGTGGTAACCAGTGACACCCCTCCAGACACCATAGCACCAAATAGGGGGAGGCGCTTCCACGAATATTCCGCTACCATCACAGCAGCCCCCACCGAATCCGACAACAGCTTCAGAGCTGTCATAGGGGTCGTTCCCAAAGACGTCATCACAGCTGTCAGCTCCCACACGGGATTCCCAACCTGCCGGGCGAGAGCAGAGAGGGCCCTGTCGTCCACCCCGAAGCTGCTGTAGTATTGGAAGAGGTGTTTCCTGAAGCTGAAGAAAGTGCACAAGAAAGCGAGGCCTGGGACAGGAATGGCAGCAAGAAGACATGAGAAAAGGGCTGTTTTCCAAACCTTCCCCTTCAGGGAGGCTTTTTTCTCATTGATGATGGGTGAGGCGACAGCAGGCAGGCTAAGCAGGAAGGCGTGTCTCTTCAGGTGCAGCAGCTCCGCCTTCAAAGTTTGCTGCAGGAGGGGGAAATCATAGCGGTTGGGTTCCCAGCTGGACACGACAAAAACCTTTGGGTGGCCCACTCCTTCAGCTGCTATGCCTCCCCTGCAGTCCTCCCTGATCTGCTCCAGGATCCTCTCCTCGTTGTAGCTGGAGGGACGCTGCCTCCTGGAAGCGTCCAGGTCCATGTCGGCTTTGGAGCGCACAAAGTACAACCTCTTGCCCATTCTCTGGATCTCACGGACCAGCCTGGCGTGTTCGGAACGGAAGCGCTGGGAGCCAACAATGATGAAGAAATCGAATCGGCTTAAATTGAGCTGCTCACAGTAAGTGTTTAGAGGGAAATAGGATGTCCCCATCCCTGGCATGTCCCAGAGCGTGATGCCTGGAAGGAAGGGATCTGGATAAGCCATCGGCTCTGTCATGGTATCGAGCATCCCGGTTTCAGCGGCGCCTTCATCACCAGCATGTAGCCCCAGCATGGCGTTGATGAGGGAGGACTTCCCGGAGCCTGATTCCCCCGTAACAGCAATGCTGAGGGTGTGGCTGTTAAACGACTGTGGTGTTCTCTGTTGCACAATAGAAATCGCATCTGCCAGGTTCCCATGATGGATAGCAGTTCTGAACCCATCGAGAGCCATGGTGCTCAGTCTGCGGCAGAGAAGAAGAAACATTTCAGCTCCTAGTCAAGGCTTCCCCTGGAAAATCCTGCGCTGACAGCGCTGTGTCAAGCCCTCAACAGTTAGGAAAAAGCACATTTATGGTGGCCCATGGAACCTTAATCTGCCCCTTTGTGTATCCGACCCATGCACTGAATGAGGCACGGGCAGTGTGGAAAAAACGGAAGTTCTTTGGCTTTAATCATTATTTATTATTTGTAGTATAGTGCGTAGAAACCCTGACCGAGATCAGGACCCCATTGTGCCAGGCGCTGCGATACCCTGACCGATATCAAGGACCCCATTATGTCAGGTGCTGCACAGACCCTGGCTGAGATCAGGGCCTCCATTATTCTGAGCACTGCGCAGACCCAGAGGTGAGAATTTTCACAAGATCTCAGCTCCCATGAACTCTCAGAAATAAGCAGGGACATTTTCAAGCCAGCCCAGCGCACTGCTGCTGACGGGGACAATCCATCGCAGTGGCCCCCAACCTTTTTGTGGCCAGCAGCCCATTCATGTTTTCAGAAGAGTGTGGCAGGCGCCAACAATTTTTCAAGGCTTATTTTGTATTTGTACATTAAATAATGCGAAAAACATCCTATTTAATTTTACATAATATATAAATCCATAAGATAACAAAAGGTAATTTTGCATGTAAAAGGTATTAATTAAATTATTCGGCAATTACTCTTTCACCTTACCATGTGAATTTGCCCTTTTTTTATCTATCTGAAAGAAAAATTAAGGCGTTTTTACAAAATAAATAACATAAACATTCAGTCCATTCTGCAGAGACAGAGAGGGGGGTTTTTTTGGCAGCAGTTCTGAGCAGTGCAGAGAGAAGCCTGAGAGAGGCCACGAGAACAGACAACACTGGCACCCGCAGCACTCTGTTCCCAGCAGGCGCGGGGCCCTGGCTTCTCTCCCCTGCTGGGCACTAGGCGGGCCCTGCGCCTGCCGCGGACACAGAACACCGGCGCCCACAGCCTGAAGCCCCGGAGTTCTCTGTCCCCGGCAGGCGCGGGGCCGGGGCTTCTCTCCCCTGCTGGGCACTAGGTGGGCACACATAAATGCCCCGGCAGGTGCCATGGCACCTGGGGGCACCATGGTGCCAGCGGACACCACGTTGGGGACCACTGATCTATCGTCTGGGAACAGGCAGAGCCATGCGGAGACCCAGCCTTCTCCCTTCGCTGCTCTCTAGCTCAGAGGAGCCGTGGGGAGCCCTGCAGCTGCTCTCGCTTGCCCCAAAGGCCTGGCAGGGAGAGGGGAAGCGCATGGCTTTCTTGGACCCCATCCCAGTTCCACGCACAGGAACAGAGGACACCGGAATTGGAGCCCGGCTATTTCAACTGAAGCCAAGGGAGAGTCTAAGGAACCAGAGCTGAGCAGTTTTTTTCAGCCGCAACTTCTGCAGGAGAAAAATGCAGATTCATGGATTGCAGAGCCGGAAGGGGACTGCCCTGGGGCCCATCTGATCCACCCGCCCGCGGGCCACAGGCCAGACATCGTCCCCAGCACGAGTTCCTCAGCAGCACCAGTGGGGGAGCGAAGGAGGCTCAGAGGCCGCGTGTTCCCCAGGGACTGACAGGAGAGCGGATGTGCCAATGTACAGGGGGGTTGGAAAACAGCTAAATTGGCAGCACTGCAGCTGACCATTAAGTGGGGGGGAATTCGAGGTGTAGGGGAAGTAAAATCCCAAGCAGGGGGAATCTCTTACCTCCCCCCAGGCTGGGCTGATCTCAGGTGGGGTTGATGGTCTCCGGGAAGGGGCAGCGATCTGTGGGCACAGCTCACCCCTGTCTCGCCCGCAGTGTCTCAGCTGCTCCCTCACCGTCTGTGGGCTCCTCGCTCCCCCTCTTCCTGCCAGCCCCCCCACCCCTTACCAGGGCCTCCTCTGCCTGCCTTTGTCTGTGCCTCCCTGCTCTCTCCTGCGGCCCTCACTCCAGCTCTGTCTCCAGCAGGCGAAAGTGAAAGCAGCAGCTGGCTGAGGAAGCAGGGCAGGGCCTCACCCCGAGCAGGCTGTTGTGGGTAATAGGGGAGGGACAGAGCAGGGCCTAGATACGTGCCCCCCCTCAGCGCGTTTCCAGGTGCACAGCCAGCCCTAAATGTCACCATGGAATCAGGAGGGGACAGTGTGTAGTTACAAGACACACACACCCCATACCCGGCAGGGGACAGCAGCGAGACTCACTCTCTCTCTCTCTCACACACAAACACGCACACACACTGGTGCATGGCAGAGCCACACAGTGCAGAGACCAGACACACTCGGTGCACAGCACAGATACACAGTGCAGGGACCAGACACACTCGGTGCACGGCACGGACACACAGTGCAGAGACCAGAGACGCTGGGTCTATAGACAGATACACAGTGCAGACCAGATACGCTCAGGGCAGGGCACAGACACATGGCGCAGAGACCAGACATGCTCTGGGCATGGCACAGAAAAACAATGCATAGACCAGGCACACTCAGTGCATTGCACAGACACAGAGCACACAAATTCAGGGCATGGCTCAGACACACTGTGCAGAGACCAGACACACCAGGTGCATTGCACAGACACAGAGCACAGAGCACTCACACTAGGGGCATGGCACAGACACACGGTGCAGAGACCAGACACACTCGGTGCATTGCACAGACACAGTGCACAGAGCACACACACTAGGGGCATGGCACAGACACACGGTGCAGAGACCAGACACACTCGGTGCATGGCACAGACACAGAGCACAGACACTCGGGGCAGGGCACAGACACACGGTGCAGAGACCAGACACACATGGTGCATGGCACAGACACAGAGCACAGACACTCGGGGCAGGGACAGAGACACAGTGCACAGACCAGACACCACTCGTGGCATTGCACAGGACACAGAGCAGCAGAGCATCACACCCTCAGGCAGGCACAGACACACGGTGCATCAGACCGACACACGGTTATTGCACAGCAAACAGTGCACAGAGCAACACATCAGGGCATGGCACAGACACACGGTGCACAGACCACGACACACTTGGTGCATTGCAGACACATGGTGCAGTGATAAGAGCGCTCAGGCATGGCACAGACCACAGCACAGGACGATGACGTGCCTGGGCATAGCACAGAAAACAATGCACAGACCAGACCACATTGGTGCATTGCACAGACACAGTGCACAGAGAGCAAAAGCCCACACACTCAGGGCAGGGCACAGACACACGGTGCACAACGCAGACACACTCGGTGCATTGCACAGACACAGTGCACAGAGCACACACACTCGGGCAGGGATCAGTACATATGGTGCAGCGACAGACACTTGCTCGGTAGATTGCACCAGACACATGCATCCAGAGCACACACACTCGGGCAGGGCACGATACAGACAAAATCGGTGGCAGGACCAGACACACTCGGAGGATTGCACAGACACAGTCAGAGCTACACAACTCGGGCAGGTCAATGACCATGAGGACCATCAGAGATTTCAGAGCATTTAAAGGAGAAAGTAGTTAAGGACATGAGGTCAATGGTAATTGGGACGAATTGCAACATGGATTTACTAAAGGTAGATCGTGCCAAACCAACCTGATCTCCTTCTTTGGAAGGTGACAGATACTTAGACAAAGGAAGCGGTAGATCTAATTAACCTCGATTTCAGTAAGGCATTTGACACGGTTCCACATGGGAATGTTAGTGAAATGGAAAAGATGGGGGATGAATATGAAAGTTGTAAGGTGGATAAGGAACTGGTTAAAGGGAGACCCAACGGGTGGTACTGAAGGGTGAACTGTCAGGCTGGAAGGGGTTTACTAGTGGAGTCCTCTCAAGGATCGGTTTTGGGACCGATCTATTTAACTTTTTATTACTGACCTTGGCACAAAGAGGGGAAATGTGCTAATAAGTTTGCGGATGACACTGTGATGTTTATTAAATATAACTGGACCATATAGAACATGGGTGGCACCATGGTTCTGTAGTGGCACCAATGCCTATGTAAAGGGTCATATAAGGTGTCTAAGACAGGTTACGGGTTACGGGTTATGTTGTGCTGTCTGTATGTCTGTATCATTTTTGTAGTTGAAGTTATGAATATTGGCTGTGTACTGTCTGTATTTTTAAATTGGTGCTGCAGTGCTGGGTGACACCCCAGACTAGTTGGTGTCAGTCTCAGCTTAGCCCTGCTTGATGGCCCATTAGGGACCATCACCTACACAACTGACCATCGAGGAGGCGGATACACCTGTGACTCAGCAAGTATGCAGAAACTGGCCCATGTAATGCAAACTCCTTTTGCTGTAACTTTCCACAGTAGGAAACAAAGGAGTGTTCTTACACCTGGAAAAGTCTATATAAGGTGAAGGCCTCATCTCCATTTTGTCTTCAATCCTGCTTCTTACCTCTGGAGGGACTTTGGCTACAGGCTGAAGCTCTGCACAAAAGACTGATGACCCATCCGCAGGGGATGTTCTCCAGAGACTGGACTTAACCTGCAGTTTACTTATCACTGCACACAAGCCTGAACTAGCACTTTGCGCATTACTGTATGTAATTGATTCAGTTAACCAATTATATGCTCTCACCTCTATCTTTTTCTTTATGAATAAACCTTTAAGATTTTAGATTCTAAAGGATTGGCAACAGCGTGATTTGTGGGTAAGATCCGATGTGTATAACCCATTACCACCCGGCCCTTGCTCTAATCAGAACTATGTGTAACCCATTAGATGAGTGATGAACCCTCACTGCTCCCTACTATATTTTGACCCCACCCACCGTACACCCACTAACCCCTCGCATGTGGGGAAGTTACAGACTGTTTGTTACTATATGCTAACCATAACAAATACGCAGCGTCCCCCATACTCTGTGTGTTGCCCCATGACTAATGACTGACACGCCAAACTCTGTGTACATCTCTATTTAAATATTCTTTAATAAACATATGTGACCTGGTCTGCTTGGTCCTTGGGATCGGAGAACCTTTTTCTTTACTGGGGTGTTGGTTTTATAACCATTATCATCCCGGACGTGTGGGACTGGTGGTGATACTGGGAGACTGGAGTGTCTAAGGAAATTGTTTGTGTGACTTGAGGTTAGCCAGAGGGGTGACACCAAAGTCTTTTGCTGGCTGTTTGTTTGCCTTAGAGGTGGGTAAACCCCAGCCTAGGGCTGTGACTGCCCTGTTTGAGCAATCGGTCCTGATTTGGCACTCTCAGTTGGGTCCCGCCAGAACACATCATCACAGACAGAAGCTGGGGGTATTGCTAACACAGGAGAAGGACCGGGATACTAGACAGGAAGATCTGGACCAGCTAGTCAAACTGGAGTATAGTAAAAGGAATGAAATATACATAGTGAAAGTGCAGTCTGCACTTAGGGATTAATAATAAGAATTTATAGATATACGTTGGGGACCATCAGTTGGAAGCAACGGAGGAGAAGGACCTTGGGGTATTGGTTGATCGCAGGGTGACTATAGCCGCCAATGGATATGCGTTAAAAGCAAATGCGGTTTAGGGTGCATCAGGCGAGGTATTTCCAGCAAGGAGAAGGAGGTGTTAGTGCCGTTATATAAGGCGGTGAGACCCCACTGGAACATGTGTGCAGTTCTGGTGTCCATGTTTAAGAAGGATGATTCAAACTGGAACAGGTTCAGAGCGGGCTACTAGGTGATGATCCGAGGAATGGAAAATCTGCCTTATGAAAGGAGACTCAAAGAGCTTGGCTTGTTTAGCCTGGCCAAAAGAAGGCTGGGCGGGGGATATGCTTGCTCTATATCAAATATATCAGGGGGATTAACGTTAGGGAGGGAGAGGAATTATTTAAGCTTAGTACTAATGTAGACACAAGGCAAATGGGTACAAACTGGGATATTAAAGTTTAGACTTGAAATTAGACAAGGTTTCTAACCATTAGGGAGTGAAAGTTCTGGAACAGCCTTCCAAGGGAAGTAGTGGGGGCAAAAGACTTACCTGGCTTTAAGACTAAGCTTGATAAGTATATGGAGGGGATGATATGATGGGATAGTTTAATTTGGGCAATTGATCTTGGATTATCAGCAGATAAGTCTGCTCAATGGTCTGTGAGGGGATGTTGGATGGGATGGGATCTGAGTTAGTACTGCAGAGAATTTTTCTTGGGTGCTGGCTGGTGAGTCTTGCCCACATGCTAGGGTTTAGACTGATCGTCATATTTGGGGTAGAGGGAATTTTCCTCCAGGGCAGATTGGCAGGGGCCCTGGAGGTTTTCGCCTTCCTCTGCACGTGGGGCATGGTGCACTTGCTGGTGGATTCTCTGCAGCTTGAGGTCTTCAAAACCACAATTTTGAGGACTTCAAAACTCAGTCATGGTTTGGAGTGTTATAAAATGTGGATGGGTAGGGTTCTGTGGCTGCTTTTGTGCAGGAGGTCAGACTAGATGATCATATTGGTCCCTTCTGACCTACGAGACTATGAGTCTATGAGCGTGGTGCAGGCACACGATACAGAGATGAGAAATGCTGGGCAGAGACACACAGTGCAGAGACCAGACATGCTCAATGCAGGGCACAGACACACAGTGTAGAGACCAGAAACGCTCAATGCAGGGCACAGACACACAGTTCACAGATCAGACATGCTTGGGGTACGGCACAGGCACACAATACAGAGACTAGCTACGCTCTGGGCGTGACACAGACACACAGTGGAGAGACCAGACATGTTGGGTGCCTGGCACAGACTCACAATGAAGAGAACAGACACACTCAGTGCATGGCACAGACACACAGTGCAGAGACCAGACACACTCGGTGCACAGCACAGACACCCGCTGCGCAGAAAACAGTTCCTGCTGTTGCAGCTCCTACTTGCTCCCCCGTGGAGACAGCTTCCAAGAGGATCCCAAGGAGCCAGAGGTTCGCAGGCCCAAGCAGTATCACAGGCATGAAATGAACCATGAAGCTGAATGACCAGCCAAAAACCAAAGCTGGATTCCTGTGTGAGTGACACAATTGTGGGACATCGGTATTCACACCACAGCTCTGGCTGCAGCTGGGTTCTCCGTAAGTAACCAGATGTTCGCCCCTGGACACGGACACACACAGCAGCCCTCTCTCCTGGGTCTGCCCCAACTGAGTTCCCCCTCCCATGTCTCTTTGTATTTTCCTGGCCCTGGCCCAGCTGGGGTCACAAAGTATCATCAAGTTGCCCTGTCACCCCCAGTGGGGGGGCTTGCTGCTACCTCACAGGCCAGGCTGAGCTTGGTTTGCCTTAAAGGGCCGGCCAGCCTGTGACACCTCCCAGAACAAACCCACTGCACACACAGTGCAAGGAGAGGGTGAGAGGCACCGAATCACATGGGTGAGATGTCAGTCACCTCATTTAACATCCAATCGGAAAGTGAAGAGAGTCCAGGCTGGTCTGGGAATTGCAGAAACCTCCCTGAGTCTCAGGGGAAGAATCTCCCAGTCATGTACTCAGGTTTGTTCTTAAATCATATGACAAAATTAAGGTCCCCTCTCCCCTCACACGGGATTTCTCACTGTCTTGTGAACTGTTTGTCCTGCTCCCACAGCCCTTGAATTACTGCCCAGTAATGAGCTATTCCTGAGCCTTTCACTGCAGAGATTTCTACATACGACTTAACCCCGTGATCCCTCTCTGGGCACAGTGCTGCTCCCATTGGAGCTGGTGAGATTTGTGCTGCTGACCTCAAAGGCAGGTCAGGTTTGTAGAAATTTTGGTGGTGCCCAGAACCTGCCCCTCCCAACTCGCCCCCTCCCCCAACTCTGCCCCTCACCTGCCTAAGGCTCTGGGAGGGAGTTTGGGTGCTGGGTGCAGGCTCTGGGCTGGGGCAGGGGGTCAGTGTGCAGGAGGTAGTGAGGGGTGCAAGCTCTGGGACAGAGTTTGGGTGCAGGCTCTGGGCTGGGGGCATAGAAGGGGGTGAGGGGTGCAGGCTCTGGGAGGGAGTTTGGGGGTGGGAGGTGGTGCAGTCTCTGGAAGGGAGTTTGGGGGCAGGAGGGGGTGTGTGGAAAGGAAGAGGGGGTGCACTCTCTGGGAGGGAGTTTGGGGATAGGAGGAGGTACAGTGGTGAGGGCTGTGGGGCTGAGGGTGTGGGGTTCATGATACAGGAGGGGGTTCAGGGCTGGGACAGAGGATTAGGGTGAAGGGGGATAAGGGCTGGGGCTGAGGGGTTTGAGGTGTTGGAGAGGCTCAGGGCTAGGGTGGAAGGGCAGGGTAAGGGCAGTCTGCACTGCCATTAGTGGTTGGGGGGCACTAGAACCCTGGGGCAGCGCTACTCTGGCAGCACAAGCAGGCATGGGAGAGGCACCACGTGCTGCTTTCTTTCCAGCAAGGATGTGGCAGGGTGGAAGGGGTAGACACGGGGGGTGGGGAGGAGTCGCAGGCGGGGGCCAGGGCTGCTCCAGACACGGCTGGGGTGGGGTGGGGAGACCCAGCTCCAAATATCGACGGAGCTGAGCCCCTGGCCCTGAATATTCCTGCAGCCCGGACACCACAAAAGAATATAACTCGCCACCTATGCTCAGAGGATCAGGATTCCCCCTTTCACAGGGGGAAAGTGACTTGCTCAAGATTGCACAACAACTATAGACATCGAGCTCATAACAGCAGCCAGGACTCCTGGCTCCCAGAGCCCAGCTCTAAGTTCAGATTTTATTACTTAATGAAGCCGCAGCCACATGCAATGCACAGTCACTGCTGTTCCACTTACAAAACACACTCTGTGCAGTACTCAAATTGGCCAGCGGGTGTCACTGCTGTGCTAGTGAAGGAAACGTTACCCAGACTGTCCACCAGGTGTCACTGTTGCACCATCAGAATTATCCGCTGCCCCACCTTCTGCGGAAGGGCAGCCAATCAGAGCTGCTGCAGGTGACAGGCAGCTCTTTCTCCCTCCCCTCAGGAGGCAGAGGAGTGTTTGGGTAAGGGAGGGGGAGAGGGGAGAAGACCCCCCCAGAGCTGCAGGAGGAGCAGCAGTGGGACTTGGGGGGCAGAGCTGATGTGGGGCTGGGGGTGTGCAATTTATGGCTGGTCTGGGGGAGGGGCAGATGTGGGGCTGGGCAGGGGGCACAAAAGTAATTAATTATAACGTGGGGGTCTGGGGAGCAGCTAGAAGCTCCTTTCTACCCAGCAGCCAAGAGAGCCAGAGTCACCTGCTCTGTGCGTCTGGGAGAGCCGGGCACAGTCATTGTCTCTGACACACACAGCGGGGCAGGGGGAGTTCAGAAACCAAAACACCAAAACCCTCAGTATCAACTTTTCAAAAATATCTCATGATTTTGGGCCAAAGTTGTGGGTTTTGGAAAAAGTCTCATGATTTTCTGGGTCTGACTAGCCATTTCTGAACCTTGGGGGCTGGTATCCTGCTCCCAGCACCTGGCATCCCCACACTGCAGCTGTCACAAGCTGGTCACAAGGATTGGTAGCGACACATGAGATGGTGTCTCCAGCGCAGGCCCAGCGCCCCCAATGCCAGGCCCTGTGAGCTGGTTCCCGGGATAGACGAGGAGCCACCGGCTTTGGGGCAGTCCTGGTTCAGTCCGTCCTACTGACTGACTCCTTCCCACAAGGCAGTGCTCTGCACATGGGAATTACTCAACAGCCCCTGCTCCCAGTGATGGTGCTGGGCTCTCAGGGATACGTTCGTCCAGAGTCCCAGAACGCACTGGTTGTCGGGGACACTGTACTTCTGTCTGGCACAAGGCAGGGAACACCTGTCCCTGTCCCTGGCACAAGGCAGGGAACGAGCTGGTCCATCCAGCTAGGAGCTGAGACTGGTCCCTCACTAGGGGAGAGGGCAGGACTCAGCCCAGCTTCACTGTGCACAGCAGGTAACGCATTCGGCCACTGGGGTGGCCACACCATGCTCACGAGACACACGAATCTCACTGGATTCTCCAAATCAACCACATCCAGCAGCTCCACTAGTTCCCCAGCAGCTCATTGTTCCTGATGGGGGGCTGCTGTGCGCTGCCCCCGTCTGGAAATCTGACCCTTAGACCTGACCCTGCTCCGTTTCACACCATCCTGCAGCATCTCAGCCTTGGAGCAGCAGTGACACCTGGTGACCATCCGGGTAATGCACAGAATGTGTCCTTTCCCCCACCCCTCCCTACCATGGGAGCAGCAGTGACACCTCGTAGCTACCTGGGGGGGATGCACAGAGCGTATTTCCATGGAGCAGCAGTGACTGGTGGGAATATGTCCTCCAGGTTTCCTGCTGCCCAGACGCCTCCAACCACCTCTCCCCTAAAGCCAGCAGGAACAGGGCTCTTCTCCTACCACCCTCACAAGATCGCCAAGGACGGGAGATGTAGGGGTTTGTCCCTTAGGGGGTCTTGGCCCATCTGGGAGCTGTTCCTGGAGAAGCCTCATGGGGCAGAGCCCAACTTCTCTGGCCTGAGCTGACGCTGCGTCTGCAGAGGAAAGGTTTCCACATGTGAGAGTGACCTGCTCCATGGGTTTCCTTTGCCTCAGTTTCTCATCTTGTGGTGTGAAAAGCCAACAATCAAATGTCCCTTTAACATGCTACTCCCCTCCCCCATACTGTCCTTTGTGAGCAAAGGCTTTAAACAGTAGAAAAGGGCAAATTAATCATACAGCCCAGCACCATACCACATTCCTCCCCCTCTCCCATTCTGCGCTGGGTCCTGGCATCCAAACCCACTGCTTAGTGAGTTCCATTCAGCTGAGGGTGACCCCCTCAATCAGGACAGGTGAGGTGCAGTTCTGCTGCCCTTTGCTCACACAATAAGGGTAACAACATTTCATGCCCCCTGCGCTGAAGTGATTTGTAACCCAACACCTGACAAAGTTGATCACTTGGGCATCCAGCTCTGTCTGCTGGATACTAGGTGGAGTGAGTGTGTTTGTGTAAATACAATCTGGTCCTGAAGTGGTTTCCCCATGCCCCTCCCCGCCCAACTCATCACTGGCTGTCAGGGGAGAGCTCATGCAAACCTTGCTTGCAATCCTAAGGACTGTAGGAGAGAAAACAGCAGAATAAAAACAATGGACGGCAAGAAGGCAAACTCCAGCAAACTCAGAGACTTGGTAGATAGGATCTCGTGGGAGGCAAGTCTAAGGGGAAAAGAGTTGGCAGGTTTTTTAAGTCATTGTTAAGGGTACAAGAGCAAACTATACAAATGTGTAGGAGAGATGGGAAGTCGGGTAAGAGACCCCCCCGGTCTTTACTAGATTTTCAATGACCTCGTAGGATCAAAGGAAAAAAAATTAAAGAATGAGCGTTAGCTTAAGTTTGGTTAAGAACATAATATGTGGGTGTTGTGATGAAAGGCCCCGAGTAGCTAGAGGGAGGAAAGGCTTGAAAATCATGAGTTCTGAGGCCAAAAGGAATGGAGTCTGGTTCAAAGAATAAGTAAAGAAATACAGGGACGTTTCTAAGAAGAAGGTCTCTGATGGACAGGGGTGACTGCAGGTGTTTTTCAATAAGAAAAAAAGAATCTCTCTGAAAAGAAGCCAACACGGACCCCCCACCCACATACCACTGTCTCTGTGTGAACCCAGGTGCAGCGGGGAGGCGGGGACGAGATCATGAGGAAAGGCACTGGGAAGAAAGGAAATTGTAAATCTTCTCTGGATTAAGACTGGAAATAAGGGTGAATGATCTCAGACTGATCGTTAGCTGGAGTCAGTAATTGGCAATGACATCTCTTGTTTGTTAAAAGGTATAAAAAGTAAACTCTCAACGAGGTCATTGCTAATACCTGCCTGACCACGCTGGAGCTGAAAAACTGGGGTCGAAGCAACCTTTGGCGTAGCCCCATTAGTAAGTACCTGGATCAAATGTTTAAAAATGTTTTGTTACTGTTTGGATGTAGTAAATTGCTTATTATTTAGGATCTGGGGGTCCTAGTGGATCACAAACACTGTTGCAGAAATAGGGAACATCATTCTGGGGTGTATTAGCTAAAGTGTTGGAAGCAAGACACGAGATGTAATTCTTCCATTCTATTCAGCATTGAAAAATCCTCAGTTGGGATTATTGGGTCCAGTTCTGGGCACCTCACTTCAGGAAAAATGTGGACTAATTGGAGAAAGTCCAGAGGAGAGCAACCAAAATGATTAAAGGTCTAGAAAACACGAGCTTCAAAAAGATTGAAAAAAATGAATTGTTTAGTCTGGAGAAGAGAAGACTGATGGGGGACATAACAGTCTCCACATACAGAAAAGGTTGTTATAAAGAGGAGGATGATAAATTGTTATCCTGAGCCACTGAACCCACGACAAAAAATAATGGTCTTAAATTTCAGCAAGGGAGATTTAGATTAGGCATTGGGAAATGCTTCCTAACTGCCAGAGTAGTTCAGTACTGGAATAAAATACCCAGGCAGGTTGTGGAATCTCTGTCTGGAGAAGAACCAAGCTGAACTCACAGCAGAAAGGGGATAAAATGGCCTGTCTCCTTCAGCACCTCACTTCCTGAAAGCCAAGAAAGGAATTCGGAGTCGGCCACTTGGGAATCCTCTGACATTAAATACCCCTCAGTTAGGCACCTTTAACTCTCTCTCTCGCTCTCTCTTTTCCAGAGTTATAGTTTGTGCCCTTGTTTTGATAAAGTTTGTTGTAAAATAGCTGTTAAATAGAACAAGTTGCAATTCCTAAACACTGTACATCCCCCGTAGTTAATGGCTGCACACTGCCTGTCGAGTTCTAGGTGTATACCGACATAACATAAGATTACGTGTGAAAGCCTCTTGAGCTGCATGCAGCCTGTCATAAAAATATAGGCGTTCTTGTTAGGTGGTTAGGAGTGTTTACCAGTTTACCAGATTCTAATATACCAGCTAATATTTACCAGTTTACCAGCTAATAAAGCTGGTGTGAGTATTGGTTAAAAGGGGTAACTGCAACAGACCCACTGGGAAGGGGACCTTGTGGGATTGGCACGTGAGTAAATTTTCTTATGCAATGGTGCACCACCTTGTTACACAGAAGGGCCACATAAACCTAAGCACAATCTTGTGTGAGCCAAACAGATTCTACATAGTTCAATATGATTTAAAGTCACCTGTACTGATTGATATATTTAGGTCAGCTTATTTTGTATGTATTTAGCTAGAAACAGCCTATGTAGATCATTGTCTATTTACACACTTGTGTAAACTAAAATGATGGAAACATGATGCTAAAACGCTAATGAATTGGCGGTTAGTATATTGTGCTGAAGCGGGCCCTGGGCCGCATGAAATGCTCTGGTGGGCCCTGTACAGCCCAGGAGCCATAGGCTGGGCACTCTGATGCACAAGCCTGGAATTGTTTTGCGTTGTGGAGTCAAGTACCACTGGAGAGTTTTACTAATGGGCTTGAGTGCGGTTCCTTCTGCTTTAAGGATCTTGGACAAAATTCCAAACAAAGTCAAAGGATAATTGTTGAATAGGAATTTCACTGCTTTCTGCTATGGATGTGTTATGTGATTCTTAAAACCTGAATGGTTCGCGTGTTGACCTGTTTTTCCCGTTTCTCTCAGTCCAATCATAAACCAGTGCTACTGTGCATTCTTTTATGTTATATGCTCTTGGCTGCTGTTGATAAGGGTAGCCAATAAAAGTGTAAAATCAAATCTGAGTCTTTTCCTTCTGTTAAGAGGTCAATATCCAAAGACCCCTAAGACAGGTGATTTGGATAAACAGCTGAGCAATTAAGTTAACCAAGGTTTTATTTGATACCTTCCTTTCTTACATGTTCCAGGAGGAAAACACACTCTGTGCATCACTCTGACTGGCCACCAGGTGCCAGCAAAATAGGGTGCTGATCCCAGCCCAGGGCCAGGGAATGTTACCTCACTAGTGATAATTAGTGATCTAGGGGCAGGGGGTGTATCCCACATGCTGAGGCTGAGAAGGGCAGAGTCTGCCAGGCATTCCTGCACCGGCTCTGCACTTACAGACTGCCCTGTCTTCCTGCACAGACTCCCTCCCTCAGACAGCGCATGGGGCAGCCTGGGTTGAGCTGGGGTTTGTGCAAAGCCCCCCGGTGCTGACTGACCCCTTGCTGAGCAGATGTGGTGACTGGGCTGCGGAGGCCCTGATGGGCTGCAGGAGCAGCTGAAAACAGAGCCAGGTCCTCTCCCATCCTGGCCAGAGCCCACTGGGGTGACACATCAGGGGTTCCCAGACCCAGCCACGGCTGGGCATCCTCCCCTCCGTGTCTCCGGGGCCAACCACGTCCACCCCTGGAACAACCCAGCCACCCCCTCAGCCCCTGGGAAACAGCCAAGCTGCCCCCTCCTCCCTCCAGCGGGTGAAATCTCCTGCCCCATTCCTCCCCTCCCCCTCCCTGCCTTATCCAGAGATGTGCTAGCTCAGCGCCATGCCAAGGGACTTTGTACCCTGCCCCGGCTGCTGAGCCAGGTGTGCTGGTGATGGGGGCAGGAACAGCCGTGGTGTGAGCTACCTGTCCTTCCTGGATGAATGTCTCTGCCAGGGATATTATTTCTGTCACACAGAATTTACATTGATTCCTTTAGCTCTAGCCCTGTGGCTCTGGCTGCTTGGAGCCTCTGGTTGCATTTCTCTGTTGCTATTAATAGTGAGCATGAACCAGCCAGGAGAGGCATGGATCCATGTTGCAGGTTGTAACTGTAATATTTGAGAGTTTCTGGAGCTCTGACAACGTGATAGGGCCCAACTCAGTCAAGGATAGTGGGGCAGATCATAGTCTGGTCAGGGGTGGACATTTCTATCCCACTTTACTCCGTGTGTGTTCTGTTGCTTTTATCAGTGAAGTATGCTGGGGAGGGGGGCACGGATCAGCATTCATCTTGCACTCCTCATCAGTACCTGGCCTCTGGAAGCTGATGATCCAACCAGTGGACCAAATTAGGTGCTGAATCCTGGTCACATGCCACCTGAGGCACATTGCGCATACATTAAGAAGAAGTAGTGAAGCATGTGGCAGTTCTTAAACAGGTTGCATGCCTGGGTCTTGTGTCTGGGCTGTGCAGCTGCCTTGGTTAGCAGGTTCTCTCTGCTGGCCCTGATTCTACCATGTTGACTGCAGAGGAACAGAAGTCTTGTTTTGCCTCTGTTATTGCAGGGACATAAGCCTCTAAGTCAGAGGTTCTCAACCTTTTGGGGCTCATGACCCATTTGTAATTGTTTATGGCCTGTTGCAACCCAGTACATAGTGTGGGGGTGGAGGTCCTGGGGTGGTTTTGGTTGGATCCTGCCCCTGAGGGGTGTTAGGTCCTGCACAACACTCACCTCACAGTGAGGTCTGCTGCAGCTCCTGTGCTGTGGGGCTGGCTGAACTTGGCTCTTGGGGTCACAACCTCCAGGGTTGCAGCACCGCTCAGGTTTGGCCTTGCCCCCCTGGCTGGGGAACATTTATGTGGGTGGAGCTGTGATCTGGCTCATGGGATTGCAGTGCCATTCACTCAGATTTGGCCTAGCAGGACTCCTGTCATCATGACAGCTGGGCCAAACCTGAGTGGCACTGGGACTCCAGAGGTAGCAGTGCCTGGAGCCAGGAGGCAAGTCAGACCAACCCTGTGTGACAGGAGCCACAGGACCCTTTGAAACATTCCAGCAACCCAATTTTGGGTCCCAACCCACAGGTTGAAACACCCTGGTTTAGACAACCTGGCCTATGAGGAAAGGTTACAAATAAGGTAACATTTAGTCTTGAGAAAAGAGTGCGGGGAACCTGATAGTCTTTGAATGTTAAGGGCTGTTATAAACTGGATGGGGATCAATTGTTCTCGGTGTCCACTGAAGGCAGGACAAGCAGGAATGGGCTTAATCTGCAGCAAAGGAGATTAAGATTAGATATTAGGAAAAAACTTTCCTAATCTAAGGGTAGTTAAGCTCTGGAACAAGCTTCCAAAGGACATCATGGATCCCCCATCACTGGACACTTTTAAAAACAAGTTGGACAAACACCTCTCAGGAGTGATCTAGTTTTACTTCATCCTGCCACAGTGCAGCATGCCGGACTTGATGAATTCTTGAGTTTCCTTCCAGCCCCACATTTCTATGATTGCCTGGTTCTATGGCTGGGGAAGCTGAATCGGGGCTGGAGTCCTAGCTAAGGGTGGACATTGCAGGTAAGAGGCCAAGCTCCTTGTGCAGCTCAGGCTGCATTCCCCAAGCTAGACGGCAGCCCTCCAGTAAGCTGCTGCCTATGATGAGTACTGTAGACAAGCAGACTCACCCCTGCGTCACCTCCTGCTGAGGACTTCTGGGAATTAGCTCAGTTCCAGCTCCGGAGCACCCTTTGGAGGCCAGTGATCTGCCTGTTTTCTAGCTGCTGTGTCCCTCCCTGAACCCAGTGCCTTTTACCCAGGATGTTACCCCCTGGCAGTAGCCCCTTTCTCTCAGGGTTTCCCCCTCCCAGGGGAACCCCCCACCCACTATCCCCACCTCACCTCAGTATCAGGCTACTGCCAGTCATCATCTAGCCCCACGCCCTGGGGCAGACTGCAGTATCAGCCACTCATCACTGGCAAGGAGGGTTTGGACCTGCTGCCTTGGCCTACCCCTGGGCTGCCCTCTGCAACCACCAGTACCTGTTAGCCCAATGCTAGGCCACAGCCTGGGGCTTTCCACGCTGGAGCTCCCCAGCCCTGCTCCACTCAGGTTCTCTGTGTCTAGCTCCCTGCAGCCAGGTCCTTCTCCCTCTACAGCTAGAGAGAAACTGTTTGGGCGCCTGGCTCCCAGCTTCTTATAGGGGCCAGCTGGGCATGACTGGGGCATGGCCACAGCTGAGTCTACTTTCCCCAGTTAGCTCAGGCTTTTAGAGCTGCAGACCTCTGCAGGGCTGCTTTTAAACCCCTCAGGGCAGGAGTGGGTGTCCACCCTGCTTCATGTATACAACAGCACAGCACAGGGTAGGAGACAGCAAGAGGCAACTTCTTACATGTTAGTGGCTTCTGCAGTACAGCTACTGGCTTAATGAGATGGGAAAGGGAGGGGCAGCTGGAAATATTGATGAGGGGGGCACATGTTGCAGGGAATGAGTGCAGGACAGGTGGAGAAGGAGAGAGACACCAGTTCTCTCACACACTTAAACTTACTGTCTAGGATTTCCATATGTCTGGATTTTCCTGGACATAAACTCTTTTTTGGTCCTCTGGTCTCTGTCGGGGCTGATTTTTGAAATAAGAACAAATGTCCATGATTTTTCCTTGGCTTTTCCAACATTGATTCTGGTAGATCTGCAATTCCCAGCATGCCCTCATAGCAGTGTGCGTGTTTACCGGTTTGCAATCTTTCCATCTGCGCTGCTGCTGGCAACAGCACTGCCTTCCGAGTAGGGTGGCCAGAAAGTGGCAGCTGCTGGCTGGGCCCCCAGCTCTGAAGGCACTGCTGCTGCCAGCAGCTGCACAGAAGTCAGGGTGGGAATGGTATTGACTGATGAGACACTGAAAGGGATCCTGCTTGTACAGTGCAACTTCAGGCAAACATTTTTCAAAGATTTTCATGGCTACTTGATGAGCAATCAATCTCTGCTGAGAAAGATGTGCTCTACAGAGAAATATGCCAGGACTAGGCACAGTAGGAAAGGACTGACTGCATGTAAAATGGTACATTTCAATTTGATGTTCATTTATTTTTGAGGCCTTTACTCTTGTTGTTTATAAATGTTAGACAGTCAAGGTAGAAAGAAACCGTATAGTAGAAACTCGTACCCTCGTTCCCCTCCAACCCCGTCCACCCTTGACAGTGTCTTCCATTTGGGAACTTGAAATAGGGTAATGCTAAAACTGTCAAAGGTTTGGGACATAGATTATGGCTGAGATTTCTCTCACTGGCCCTATTAGCAGCTGCACACTGCACACATTTCACAGTGGAACCACTATCCCCATCACAATGTACAGGAGAGGGGAGGAGCCCTGAGGAGTCACATGGCAACTGTGTGGCCTAGTGGAGAGACCCCTGGACTGAGACTATCCCTAGCTCTGCCACTGGCCTTCTGGGTGACCTTCGGCAAGTCACTTCCCCTCCCTGTGCCTCAGTTTCCAATCCGTGAATGGGGACAATGATATAAAATTCTTTGAGCTGTCCTGGTGAAAAGCACTGTGTGAGATCTAGGTATTAACATTACCTGGCCATAGGGTGCCTCAGCTGCACACCTGCATGGTAATTACAACTGCTTAAATGACCATGAACTCCTACAAACATTTCTCTTCCCGTAGGAAACACCCAGGAGCCTGACTGACTAAAAACATGGTTATGGCAGAATTGTGGTTGTCCAGAAGTATATTGTGCCTTTCCAAAACATCCAGTTCAGCACAGCTCAAACGCCTGAAAGCCAGGAAATACAGAGTAGAGGTAAACACCCAGACAACCTTAACTCAGCACCCCGGAGCTGGCAATAGTCACTGGGAATTGTCTGTAACTCCAGCTGTGCAATCACTGTGCTCGGTGCAGCTGTACTGAGTGATGGAGGCATTCACTGGAGCAGCGTGGTAGAGGAATGCCTGTGATCTGAGGCGATCCCTCCTCCCCTCTGGGTGTGTGATCAACAGAAAGAGGAGCATATGTACCTTGGGGGATCCAGTATGCACCATTTCAGTGCTCCATTGTATTGGTTGTGTCATAGTAGGACACAGTGGTTTTCTTGGAAAAGTGAAAGTGTAGTGGTAGATGGCTATGTGTGCAGAAGGGTGATGAGGATGTAAAACTGAGCAAGTGGGGGGTTGTTTCTGGGGGTAAGTTCAGTGTCTGACTGTAGAACAGGGGTGTAGGTAGCTCCTGGTCAGTACAGCTCATCTAAACACAAGTCTATCATAGCACAAGGAAGGTGTTTGAATGTGTGCTGCAGTTGACATGGGCTGTATTCCCTGAGGTACATGCACTGTCTGCAAAGGCAGAGGGTGAGTATGTGTGTTGGGGTGTACTGGGGCATCACTCAAAGAGGGCAGAGTTAAGGATATGGGGGCTTGTAGCTAACTCTGTATTTCCTGGTGTTCACCGCCTTGTGTTTTGCTGAATTTGCTGTTCTGGAAGGGTTGAGCTATTGCTAGGCAAGGTGAACTCTGCATTAATAAGATTTGTTTGTCAAAGAAGAATAATGGCCCCTGCCTCCCCTTGCCCCGTTACATTAGCAGCTGATGAGCAGGAGTCACTCATGTTTTAGCCTATGGCGCCTCTCAGGCCAGCTAAACCTCCACGTTAAAAGCACCACCACACTCGAGCGAAGCCCTTTATGTGTTTGCACAGCACCTACCCCAGCACGGCCTGATGACTGATTTATGCTGCAGTGATACAGAAAATAAAGAAGATGATTTTCTGGGGCATCATCTTACTTCTCCAAATAACTTTTTTCCTAGGAGCTGAAGACAGGAACCATTTAACCTGACACTTGTTGGCAGAGGAAAAATGAAAAAGAAAAACAGAAATGGAAGCAGAAAACATCCCTTGCTGGTGACGCTGTTCCCTGGTAACATGTTTCATGCACTGAATCTGCTTCAGGAGACCCTCTGCACTGGTGAAGAAACATTTCCACAGCTAACCCTATAGAGTATATAACTGGAGTTCACTGAAGCGCCTCTTTAATGCAATGGTTAAAACATCCCAATCAGAAACCCTGGAAATCTCATCTGGTCTTGCTCTCATTTTTTTGCAATCACTTTAAGAATTTTTTATATTTGATGCACTGGATTGTTTGTTCTTATTTGAATTTTTCATTCTCAAGAGCCTTGCTCAGAACTTTCTGAGCATCTTCCACAGCCTCATTCAGAAAGCTCTGAAGCATGTAGTATGTGGTCCCGAAAGAAACTCCTGCAGCTAGCAGAGACCCCACCACTGGCACTGGGATAAAACTCAGAGCTGCTTCTGCTGCCATCGCTGCACCACATGCAGCCTTGCTTAGCAGCTTGATTACAAGCTCTTTAGATATTTCTGCAGCCAGTGGGGACTTTATAACCGCCCTCAGCTCTGGGACGGTCGTCCCCACCCTGTTGGCAAGATTAGTTAGTGAGGTTCTATCCAGTCCAAAGGCCTTACAGTAATGTCTCATGGATGTCACCAGGATGGTAATATCACAAGCAAGACCAAGACCTGGGAGAGGGATGGCAGCGGCAGCAGAAGACACAAGGGCTAGTTTCCATATCTGCTTCTTCAGTTCAGCCTTTTTCTTTTCCAGGATCTTTGCCGAGATGTTGGGCAGGGCCAGGATGAAAGTGAGTCTTTTGTGAGCATCCAGTTCCTGCTCCAGTGTTTCCTGCAGCAAGTGGAAATCGTATTTAAGCAGATCCCAACTGGAGATCAGGAAAACCCGTGGGGAGGTCTCATCTGCTTCCCTCAGGTTCTTGATGCAGTTCTCCCGGATGATCTGCAGGATCTGTTCCTCATTGTAGGTGCTGGGCCGGCGGATCTGAGCTGCATACAAGTCGGCATCCACTTTGGAACGCACGTAATAAAACCTCTTCCCCATCTTGTGAATCTCCTGGGCGAGGCTGGTGTGGTGGGAAGTGAAGCGCTCTGACGCAATGATGATGAAGAAGTCATAGCTGTTGAATTTTACCTTCTTGAGGTATTTGTCTGGATGAAAATTGGGAGTCCCAATTCCCGGCAAGTCCCACATTGTTACATTGGGAAGTACAGGATGAGGATAAGCCTTTGGTTCCATTGTTGTTTCTACCACCCCAGTCTTAGCGGCACCTTCATCTTCATCTCCCAGTCCCAAAATGGCATTAACAAAGGAAGATTTTCCAGAGCCTGAATTCCCTGTGACTGCAATGTGCAGTGGAGTATTTTCTGATGACTCTAGAGACTTTTTCAGTTTCACTGCTATTTCTGAAAGGTTTCCTGTTTTGGCAGCAGCTTCTAATTCTTCATTGTCCTCTTTGGAGAACATTGGCATGGCAGCTGTTGGCAATGGGTCACTTGGTTTTAGCTGCAAGTCTTAGAAAAGGGAAAGAAACATTGCAATTAGTTATTTTATCAGACAATGTCACAACACCTGGTTCATCTATAGTTTGTTGAGGGACAAGGTTAATTTCAACACTATGAGTTTAAAATGCACAAGTTTGTAATGGAAATGTAACAATGGATAATATAATATATGGAGATACACCTATCTCATAGAACTGAAAGGTTATTGAGTTCAGCCCCCTACCTTCACCAACAGGACCAAGTACTGATTTTGCCCCAGATCCCTAAGTAGCCCCCTCAAGGACTGAACTTAAAACCCTGCGTTTAGCAGGCCAATGCTCAAACCACTGAGCTAGCCCTTCCACACTTGGACAATTTTCTAATCTATTGTTTGCAGTGTTGCTGTAGCTGTGTTGGTTCCAGCATAATAGCGAGAAGGTAATATCTTTTGCTAGACCAACTTCTGTTGGTGAACGGAACAAGTTTTCAAGCTCTGCTGTTCATGATGGGCTGGTAGGTCTGAGCCACATACAAATCAGCATCCATTGTGGAGCTCCAGGGAGCTTGAAATCCTGTCTCTTTTGCCGACAGAAGTTAGTCCAAAAAAAGATATGACCTCATCCACCCTTTCTACGCATCAGCATGAAGTGTCCCCCGTGTTTTACCATCAACAAAAAATCTGGCCACTTTGATTCTAGTCATTGGACAAAGGGCTTGTATACATTGGACATTTACCAGCAGAGCTGTGCCAATCTAACTACACCGCTATAGCTCCCCTGTGGACACTCTCTCTGGAATAGGTGCCTTTTGCTGGATGAGCTTATGACACTTTTAAAATGTTATAAACTAAACTGGGACCAAACACTCATATTCTGAAATAAGGGTAGTTATAGCAGTGAAATTCTACTGGTATAGGTTTGTCAGTATGTTTCCCTGGGGGTGTTTCTAGTGGGATTCCTCATAGATCAGTTCTAGGCTTAACTCTATTCAACATTTTAATCAATGACCGAAAGGTAAATATAGAATCACTCCTGATGAAATGTGCAGATGACAAAAAGATCATTGGAGTGGTAAATATGAGATCTGAACCATCATACAGAAAGATCTGGATCACTTGGTGAGCAGGGGTCGTTCAACCAAAATCAGTTTAATACAGCTTAATATAAGGTCTGACATCTAGGATCAAGGAATGCAGGCCCTATCTTCAGAATGGGGGACTGTATCCTGAAAAGCAGGGACTCTGAAAAGGATTTAGGGGTCTTAGCAGACCAGCAACTCAACATGAGCTCCAAGTGCAATGCTGTGGCAAAAAGAGCTAATGTGATCAGTGGATGTCTAAAGAGGGGAGTAATGAGTAGGAGTCAAGAGGTCATTTTACCTATACTAGAATGCTGCATCCTGTTCTGTGGTCCACGATTTAAAAAAGATATTGAAAAACTGAAAACAGTGCAGAGAAGAGCCATGAGAATTATCTGAGGGCTGGAGAAACTGCCTGATACTGAGAGACTTACAGAGCTCAGCTATTTACAGAGGTGGAAGTAAGCCGGTACAAACCAGTACAGCATACCGGCAAGAGCCAGTACGCCGAGCCAGACTGCACCGGGTTTCACTGTGGGGATTTAAAGTGCTCTAGGCTCCCCGCCACAGCTGGCAGCCCAGAGCCCTTTAAACCCTCCGACCACGGCTCCGGCGGCCGGGCTGGGGCTGGATTTAAAGGGCTCTGGGCTGCCGTGGCGGTGGTCAGCCCAGAGCCCTTTAAACCCCCCACTGCAGCTGAGATTTAAAGGGCTCAGAGCTCCCCGCCTCTGCGGGCAGCCCAGAGCCCTTCGAATCCCGGCCGTAGCTCCAGTGGCCAGGCTGGGGCCAGGATTTAAAGGGCTTGGAGCTCCCCTCAGTGGCAGGAGCTCTTGGCCCTTTAAATACCTGCCCCAGCCCGGCAAAGCTCAGGGTTGTCCGCAGCAGCCGGAGCCCCCTGCCCTTTAATTTGCCCCTGAGCTCTGGGGGCCTCCCAGCTACCTTTGCAGCTGGGAGCCCCTGGTTGATTTAAAGGCCCTGGGGCTCTCAGCCACAGCTGGTGCCCCAGGGCTTTTAAATCTTGAGGCCACGCCTCTTCCGGATGAGGCCATGCTCCCTCTCAGGACTCTGGCAGTACCGTAAGTTCTGTAAGTTACTTTCACCCCTGGCTATTTAAATTTTCAAAAGGAAGATCACGAGCTGACTGGATTATGGGGTATCAGTATCTTCACGGGGAGAAGACACCAAGCACCGAAGGGCTCTTTCATCTGGCACAGAAAGACATAAAAAGAACAAATGGCTGCAGGTGAAATCCAGAAAATTCAAACTTGAAATAAGGCACCACTTTTAAACACGAGGGTGATTAATAATTGGAACACGCTATCAGAGGAAGTGGTGGATTCTAAACCTCTTGGCATCTTCCAATCCAGACTGGAGGCCTTGCTGGAAGATGCTTTAATCAAATACAAGTTTTGGGGCTCAACACAGGGGAACTATATACAATCCTATGACTTGTGATATACAGGAGGTCAGACTAGATGATTCTAGATAAAATATACCAGCAGGTATTATAAAAATAATATATGACAAAGCGCACTCATAAATAAATCAATATTGAAAATCATGGTAGGATATATAGTCATGTAGACATTGAGTATAAACTTTCATTGGTTATATTTTAATGGATTTAATAAGTAGCTCTGAAGTAGCTTGACTTTAAGCCCTGGTAGAGTGAAATAAACTTTCACCCAGGATCCCAGCTGTAGTTTTAGTTCTGCAAATTCTTATTTTGTTTGGGAGGCCTTGTCCATCTTGAGGGAGTGTAAGCATGTGCGAATGGCTAGGGAATTACTTCTGTACTTTTGAAAGTCAAAAGACAGTGGGTCATATGTTATGGCCAGCCAAGCTAGTCCAGGTGTGGACTCATGGGCTGGGTCGAGCCTGTGGGACATTTCCAGTCAGCCCCAGAATGTTTCTGCCCCCACAGCAGATCTGCTTTACAAAATGGCACCCTCTGCACATGACCTCACACGTACAGTGCGTGCGAGGTCATGCCGCACAGAGAACGCTCTTTTGATTCTGTATGTGGTCTGAGGAGCTGCTGCACAACTAGACTTGCGGCCCGTGTCATTGAAAAGGTTGGACCATCCCTAAACACAAGGGGTTGAGATAGTGATGCTGTCATCACCTCCTGTTATTCTCTCGGTGTTGTTTCTTTGGGGGGAAAAACAGACTCATGGACATAACTAAGAAACAGCACTCTAAAAGAACCTCCAAAATGGACCAAGAGTTGACATTGCCTACTCAGGTATCAGAGGGCAGCAGTGTTAGTTTGTATCCACAAAAACACAACAAGGAGTCCGCTGGCACCTTACAGACTGACAGATTTATTTGGGCATAAGCTTTCGTGGGTCAAAACCCCACTTCTTCAGATGCCTGGAGACTAATCAGGATTGGACGATGAAGTCAAGGTGAGAGGTCCCCTGCTCCTCTCGTGGTCACCACCATGACAGTTCAACAGCCGCTGTTCCTACTTCCTCTCCCAAGGAAAGTAGAGACACAGACATTGCAGACTGGCCAGCTGACCTGAGAACAGTCCCACTAGCTTGATGGTACCTGAGTCAGAAGGCATTGCCTGGGTCCCCAAACCGCAGTTCCTGACTGACTCTGAAGCTCCACAAGATAAGCAAGCTCAAGGGTAGACACCTTTTTTCTTTTTCTAAGTCACTATATTCTTTTTGTCTCCTTAACAGGACATTTGCACACGTGTACAGTCCTGTCCTAGCCTTTTTCTAGACATGCATGTGTGTGTGGCCATTAATGGTAACAGCACATGTTTATAAAGTTACCATTATTATTAACTCACTCTATCAAGTCTTAAAGTCAATCTTCTTCAAAGCTCCTTATTAAATCCATTAATGTAAACTTATTAAAATAGAACCAATTAAAGTTCATACTCAGTGTCAACATGACCTATCATAGGTTTTAATATTTATTTATTTATGTGCATACTTTTTCATATATCATTATTATAATGAAGTAACCATTGGGTATTGATTAACCTAGGTTCACAGCAAATCTCAGCATAGATCTCTAAGTGTCACCTGGGATACACAGATTTAAACCTTAACCTAGTCTTTCCACAAGGGAGTCTATAAGCTGCTAAGTAAATCACATAAGGCTAAAAGGATGGGAAAAAAGTCATTTAATCATGGGTTAAATTTGTGGTATGATTATTGGTTGTGTTCATGCAATAATTTGTTGTTCTCTTTGTAGTTAACCCACTTTAAGTCGTTGTCACACTGTCTGGAGTAGCTCACAACTTAAAATGCCAATCTCAGGTCAGAAAACAGGACACACACGGTCTGTCAAGATTTCTCTGGGAAAACCTACTCTGCTAAAAATGGTAAATGAAGCCAGGGCCACAGTTTCAGCTTCAATATTAGACAAGGCTGTGGTTTCAGGGTACCTGGTAGCAGAATCTACCACAAGTATCTTTTCTTTGTACTCCTGGCAGGTTTAGTGAGAGGTCTCACAAAATCTACAGACACTCTGGCAAAAAGCCTCTTTAGTAATGAGCAAAGGTTGCGGACAGGGGCAGCTCTATGTATTTTGCTGCCTCAAGCATGGCAATAAGGCAGTCTTCTGCGGCATGCCTGCGGGAGGTCTGCTGGTAATACAGATTTGGCAGCATGCCTGCAGGAGGTCCACCGATCCTGCGCCTTCGGCGTACCCGTCGCCAAATTGCCGCCGAAGCCTTGGGACTGGCAGACCTCCTGCCGGCACACTGCCGAAGTCAGCCTGACTGCTGCCCTCACAGGGACCATCCGGGAGAACTCATGCTCAGGTTACCCCCACCGCTCACAGCAGCTCAGAGCTCCTGGGGGCCATTGCAGGTGGCAGGGGGACCCTGCAGCTCCCAGCTGCTGCAGGCTGAAGCCACAGAGCTGTCTGGATTCCTAGACTTCCGTGGCCAAGTCGTAGCCTTACTAACGTCCAATCTAATTCTTCCTTACAGCTGTTTAAGTCCATTACTTCTTGTCCTAGCTTCAGTGGTTACAGAGAACAGTTTATCACCGTCCTCTTTATAGCAACCCTGAAAATGCCTGAAGACAGTTATCAGGTCCCCCCTCAGTCTTCTTTCCTCCAGACTAAACATGATCTCAGTGAGGAACTCCTTGGGGTGAGGATCAAAGCGGGCATGGGGTGTGGGAGGCATTAGCTTAACTCTGCATTTCCTTTTTCTCAGAGGTTTTAGTGTTAAGAGTTTCAGCTCCCTACTCTGGAGGGGTTTGCGGATCAGAGGTTCCGCTGAGCCACCTTAACTTTACCAATGACTTTTGTGTGTTAATATCAGACGTCAGCTCTGTGATGGGTGCCAGACTTATTGGAAAGATCAACCTCCAATGCCTTGTTCAGGCAAAAGCTCTTCAGTAAATAACCCTGGATGGCCCCAAGGGCACAGAGCAGTCAGACTGGGGAACAACTTAGTGGTTCCTTCCTAAACTCTGCCCTCAGACTAAACTCTACCCACTTCAGACATCTCTCCCATCAGACTGTGCAGAGTCTCCTTTTCCTCCCTCTCCCTTGCTGTCAACAGCAGTGAAATCATTCACAAAGGCACCATTTAAATGATCATCACTGAGGTCAACACCTCAGCTGATGAGAATGGGGCAGTTCACCACTCTCAGAGTGATTATTTCAGGCTCTCTGCAGACTCAGGCAGACAACAAACAATGGTTATACCTGGGCCATGTTCTGGAGGTTTTCTATGTAAGTATTAGAGCCAAAGATTAAATTTTTGCAAATAGTGGTTACTTTAGAGAACAAGATGGCCTCACGGGACAGGTGCTGATAAACCATCCTGCTATGTAGCCCCCTTATTCAAGCCCTATGATAATATCACAAGCAAAGGTAAAACCTGGGTGAGGATCAGCAGCGATAGCAGAGGAGACCGAGGCACATTCCGATCTATGCTGCAGTGGTTTCACTTCATTTTTTTCCACGATCTTTTCTGAGATGTCAGGCCATGCCACGATGAAAGCGAGTCCCTTGTGAGCATCCAGCTCCCTCTCCAGTGTCTCCTGCAGGAGCTGGAAATCGTACTTGTGCAGTTCCCAGCTGCAGAGCAGGAAAACCCGTGGGGAGGCCTCACCTGCTTCTCTCAGGTTCTTTATGCAGTCCTCCCTGATCTCCTGCAGGAGTCTCTCCTTGTTGAAATTCCTTTTCCTTCTTCCAGCTTTCAAGTCATTATCCACTTTGGAGCGCACGTAATAAAACCTCTTCCCCAGCTTGTGAATCTCCTGGGCGAGGCTGGTGTGGTGGGAAGTGAAGCGCTCTGAGGCGATGATGATGAAGAAGTCATAGTTGTTGAATTTTACCTGCTTGAGGTATTTGTCTGCCTGAAACTTGGGAGTCCCGATTCCTGGAAGATCCCATATTGTTAAGTTGGGGAGTACAGGGTGAGGATAAGCCTTTGGCTCCATCGTTGTTTCTACCACCCCAGTCTCAGCGGAATCTTCATCTTCATCTCCCAGTCCCCGGATGGCATTGACAAAGGACGATTTTCCAGAGCCCGACTCTCCTGTGACAGCGATGTGGAGTTGAGTGTTTTCTATCAACTCTACAGGTACCTTCAGCTTTGCTGCTATTTCTGGGAGGTTTCCTGTTTTGGCAGCAGCTTCTAATTCTTCAATGTTCTTTTTGGAGAACTTAGCACCCATGGCAGCTTGGCAGTGGTTCAATCAGTCTCAGTTATGCCTTAGGAAAGGGAAAGAAATATTGCAATTAGCTGTTTTCATCAGGCAAAGTCACAAGAGCTCGTTTGACTAAGATTTCTCACGGGAAAAGGTTGATTTCAGCAAAGATAAGAGTTAAGAGGAGGAGGTAAAAGCAGAGGGAGAATTTTGTTCCGAATGGGGGAAATCTGTGTCTGGCCAGTGAGCAAACCCAGCTCCTAGCTTAGTCCCTCTCTGAACCTTCATCTTTCCAGAATGGCGCTCATTTCTCCTCCTTTACTGATGGCCTCATCTTGAGAGAGTGCTCTGCCCTGTCGATCTAGGTGCCTGTGTAATGCCCATAACAGTGGTATCTGAGCACCTGATTGGCATCATCCAGCCAGCTGCTGGGGTGAGCTTGGACTGGCCAGACTGTAGGGAGATCAAAGAGGGACAGAGGAGAGAAAGCTCAGCACCTCTCGGGGCAGGTAGCAGAGGCAGGAGTCAGAACTGGCCATGGGTTGGGATCCAGATCATTATGCTGAGGTGTTGAGGGGTCTGAGCCCCATTTTCTCTCTCCACCCCCTTTGTGCATGTCTGTCTCTCCTTCTTATCCCTCATGCCTCCCCCACCTCCCCATGATTCCCAGAGGTGCTGAGCACCGGCAGCTCCAACTGCAGCTCCCATTGCAGCTGTGGGAGCTCAGCACTTCTGGAAATCAGTCTGTGGAGAACATCAAAATATTTGTAATATTTTTATGGGAAATATGCACCACTCAGTTTCCCCTTTCACTAATTACTCCTCCGGCAGAGTGGGACTGAGGAATGGCATGAGGGTGTCACATAGGCATGTCTGGGTTGGTGTGAAGGAATTACAAAGAACTGTCCCCATATGAAAGAAATTGCCTCAGACTCAGAGACACAACAGAGACCAGTGACTGGGCGTTGGCTGTTAACAACTAGCAGTCAAGAGCCGCAGAGCATGTGACCCCAGCAGGACTGCAAGCTGCACAGCTACAGATAAAGCTCAAGCTGTGAGCAGACTGAGGCACGTTTGTTGCTGCCCAGGGCTGAAGGCAGAGACATAGAGCTGTAACCCAGGGGGCTTTGGAAAAGAGGGGCAGGTGATCCCATGTCCTTTACCCAGAGGCCTCCCTGCTCTCAAGGGCTCCCCTTCCATCTCCTGTGTGGCAGAGTCCTTGTAACCCCGACAAGGCTGGGCCCAGCATTCCTGGGGAGAGTTGACCCCCAACCTTGTTGTGGTCACTTAGGGCCGGCGCTAGGGTGTCCCCACGCCGGGGTGCTCTCTGTGCACTGGATGCTTCACTGACCCACTGATTGTTACATACAGTTCAAAGCAAATACAGTTTATTAAACAGCAAGCAGCACGACCTGGAGCATGGGCCTCTCCCCATTGCTCCTGGGGACTGTCAGTCTCAGGATCCTGATTTCCCATCAACCCTTCCCCTTCCTTTGGTACTGGTGTAACCCTTCTGCCAGGTGGAGACAGCAGCAACCAGCGCCGGGTTCAGTATCTAGGGGTTCCTTTCCATCGATACAACACAGAACTGGCTTGAGCTCCCGCCTAGTAACCTGGGAAAATTACACATCACCCCCAGGCACCTCTGAGAGGTAAAACTTCCCCACTCGCAAGCACAGAGTCTGACTGCAGAAAAGAAACTTTTAATAAAAGGAGGGAAGTAATTTGGAGTTAATTTGGGAAAACACCACAAACAGAGTTCATAAATATGGGCGCCAGGTATCAGAGGCAGGGGGAGGCTGAGCCTCCCGAAGCAGCCAGATGTGGCCCGCGCACTCTGCAGGCAGCTGGCTCTCCCATGGCTGCCTGGCTCCCTGGTGTTCCAGGGCTGGGAAGGCTGGAGCCATGCTGCCTGGCCCCCTGATGCCCTGGGGGAAGGACAGCTGGGGCCACACTGTCCGGCCTCCTGGCATTCTGGGGCCGGGAAGGCTGGGGCCATTCTGTTGGGGCCGGAGGGGAGGGGGTTGCACTGCCCGGCCCCCCGCACTCCGGGGATGTGTGTGCTAGAGCGGCCACAATGGGGGGCTGGGCTGTGGTGGGCACAGAAGGGGCGGGGCCTTGGGCGGAAGGGGTGGGACTGGGGGAGCAGTCTTCCCAAGCCAGCTGTTCACCCACCATCCATGTTCATAAACATAAACCATGAGCAAAATACCCCCCCTCCCCTACATAGGTTGGCCGGTGTCCTTTTCCCCTCAGGTTCTTAAATCCAGCAACCCAAAATTCCCTTTCATGTGCCTGACCCTTCTCTGAACCCTACTCAGAGTTGCTGTCCTTGGTCAGCGCAGAGCCAGAGTTCAGAGATGCATCTGCAGAGTTCAACTCCCACCCTGGGTGGAGTGGGGACCGGGGCGTAAAGAGGCACCTTACTCACTCTGCTGCTCAGGCACTCGCTCGCCACCTCTCTCTGCCAGCCACCCTGCTGGCCACCTGCTCACCGCTCTCGCCAAGCCTCTCCACAGCCACTTGCTGTCCCTCTCTGCCTCCCCAGCCACTCATTCATCATCGGACCGTCAGTCACCTTCTGCTTCCACTCACTTCTCTGCTGTGACCTCTGCACATTAGTCTCTTAGTAATAGTCACTTTTTTGCAGGCTGGGCAGAAACACTGCCCCCCGCCAAGCAATTTTAGCTCTCAGAGATTTTTAGCTCTTAGCAGACAGGGCAGAAACACAGTCCTACCACAACCCATTTCAACTCTGATTGAGTATTTAACATACCAAAGAGACTCCTAATGAACTCTATGTAGCTTCTTCTTTGAACAGTGGGGGAACAGGTTAAACCAATCCAGAGAAGACCTTTGGGGAAAGGCCCACATCTTCTGGCTGGGATATCTGTCCCCACCCCTCTTATTTTCACAGGGCTCTGGCATTCGAGCCCCTGGCTTAAAGAGGTTCTTTCAATTGAGGGTGACCCCCTCATCTGGGATAGGTTCAGCACAGTCCTGCTTCTCTGTATTCATACAATAATGAAACAACATTGAAACAGCATTTCACTACCCCTGCATTTAGTTTTAAAATTTTTTTTAGGATGCTGTTTAAAAAAAAGTGTACGGTACAGAGTTTAAGCGTAGAAGTTTCTGGTTATCAGGGAGTAACGAACAGATTCTTAAGGGGTGCGAAGTTCAGTTTAAGATTGGATGGCGTAAGGAATACATAATCTGCAGTATCCCTGAATGGGGATAAAAGTTTGACAGGTTAAAGTACAGAAATTGAAATATAAGGGTATGTTGCTCATATAATGGCTATGTTCAGATGTGGAGTATAATGAGTGAACACGATGGTGAGGATGGATTGACCCGCATTTGGTGAGATTTCACATTCAGTGAGTTTATGATTCCAGTCCATATGGTCCAACGGAAAAATGATTTGTAACCCAAAACCAGCCAAAGTTGGCTATTTTGAGCAGCACAGCTCTGTCTGCTGGATGTCTAGGCAAAGCAGGTGTGTTCATGCAAATACAGTCTGCTCCAGAAATCTCCCCCCCTCCCAGCTAGCTGTCAGGGGAGAATTCATTCAGTTCATTTAGACCCTTACATCGGGATAGGGTTGCCAACTTTCTACTCGCACAAAACCTAACACCCTTGCCCACCCCCTGTCCCGGCCCTCCTCTCCTCCGAGGCCCAACCCTGCCCCTTCTCTGAGGTCCCGCTCTCCACTCACTCCATCCCCCCTGCCTCTGTCACTCACTTTCCCCACCTTCACTCACTGGCTCATTTTCACCGGGCTGGGGCAGGGGATTGGGATATGGGAGGGAGGATGAGGGCTCTGCTGTGGGGCCGGGGATGAGGGATTTGGAGTGAAGGGCTGGAGCTGAGGGGTTTGGAGAACAGGAGGGGGCTCTGGACTGGGGCAGGGGTTTGAGGTGCGGGGGGATGAAGGTTCTGTCTGGCAGTGCGGGCTCTGGGGTGGGGCTGGGGATGAGGGGTTTGGGGTGCAGGAGCATGCTCCAGACGGAGATTGATGGGTTCAGAGGGCAGGAGGGGTTCAGGGCTGGGGCAGGGGGTAGGGACATGGAGGAGAAATAGGTGCAGACTCCTGGCAAGGCTTACCTCAAGTAGATCCTGGAAGCAGCCGCATGCCCTCCTCTGGCTCCTACATGGAGGCACAGCCAGGCAGCTCTGCACACTGCCCCATCCACAGGCACTGACCCCACAGCTCCCATTGCTCATGGATCCCGGCCAATGGGAGCTGCAGAGCCTGTGCTTGGGGTGGGGGCAGCAATTGGAGCCCCCTGGCTGCCCCTATGCATAGGAGCAGGGCCGGCGCTACCATTTACGCAGCCTAGGTAATCGCCTAGGGCACCAGAATTATTGGTGGGTGGCATTTTGCCGGAGGGGGTGGCAGGCGGCTCTGGTGGAGCTGCCACAGTCGTACCTGTGGATGGTCGGCTCCTTGCGTGGCTCCGGTGGACTGCCCGCAAGCACGACTGCAGCAGCTCCACTGGAGCCGCGGACCACCGGACCCTCCGCAGGCACCACTGCGGCAGCCCCACCAGAGCCGCGGGACCAATGCGTAGGGTGGCGAAATTGCCGTCCGCCTAGGGCTGTCAACCCCCTAGCGCTGGTCCTGCATAGGAGCCACTGCTTCTGGTAGCTGTGTGGATCCAAAGTAGGCAGAGAGGGAGTCTACCTTAGCCCCACTGTACAAACAACTGGACTTTTAAGAGCACGGTCAGCGGAGCTGACCGGAGTCGCCAGAGTCTCTTTTCAACCGGACATTTTGGTTGAAAACCAGATACCTGGCAACCCTGTACTGGGAGCTAGCCAACCAAAAAACCAACAGGAAGCTCACACTGAGACTGATACAGCCTTAAAGAATTTTTATTAAGATAAATGAAGCAGTAATTAAATGGTAAAATAATCAGAGTTACAAAGTTACAATTGCATTACTGCTAGACAAAAGATCTATACGGTATTATGGTGTTATATGCTATAAAACTTTGGTTAATATACTCACACCCTTCCTTGATAACCTGGAGGTGAGAGACACAGGATCAGCCTCGCCTCTGGTGGTTCAGGTTCCTCAATTCTTGAGTGAGAGTTGCAAAGCTTACAAGAAGCTAGAGCTAAGAGCTATCAAAGTTAAGTAAACTCTAAGTTAACTAACTTAAACTTAAAATTAAAACCTAATAAACAAAACTAAGAACAAAAGCTTAGGGAAACCAAGCTTAGCCTAGTCCCCTTGGAACTTAGAAAGTTTAAGAAAAACAACCATAGCCTGCTAGTCTACTCTAGCAAGGTGGGTCACCTCTTTTATAGGGCACAAGTGGCTGAAATCCGTCCTCCTATGCCCAAACTTCATTCCTCACCCACAAAAAATGTCAGGGGGTATACTTTCTCCGTAGGCTAATATCTTTGTACATATGATGACGTGTATATACATATTAATGACATTAGATCATACATGCGTGTTTTTTTTGTTTGCCAGGTTATTTTGGTTCTTTCCTTGTGGTGTGCATATTAAGTTTGAGGTACAGACTTGGAACCCCCTATGCCATTCTACCGTTATCTATCAGTCTAGGTGGAAGGTTAAACATGTGTGTTGACTTTGCTATCTGGGTGAAAGGTCCCAGACAGGCTAACTTTGCCTTAGCTCAACATACAGGGCATGGCCTGTAGGTCCCTTGCATTACAGCCAAACTTACTTTAATATAAATCTATAAACCCATTACAATAAACCAAATACTTAAACTATAAGAAAAGATAGATATATATGCAAACAAGCAGGTTAATTCTATAGGCTACAAGATGAGTCAGTCAATTGAGAGCGATCACCTGATACAAAGAGGAACAGACTTTGCAATATAGTAAATCCAAAGAGTCAGGTTCAGAGACACACATGCAGCCCCCACTGGAATCATAGAATCATAGAAGAATCATAGAAGATTAGGATCGGAAGGGACCTAAGAAGGTCATCTAGTCCAACCCCCCGCTCAAAGCAGGACCAATCCCCTGCTCTGACACTGGGTACAGAGAAATGAATACGAAAAAGCTATAAAATCAGAACCAATAACTCAAATCACAGCTCTGCATGGAAGCGGTAATTTCAGCTCAGGTATTTTAACCATAATGCCTCTGAAATGGATTTAACAACATCCAAACGTATCTCAGTTTACAATGAGGTGATGATTACAGGGTTAACGCTCTGCCCAAGCTGCAGAAATGTAGGGACATGATGACCCAGATATTCCAATCATCCACGAGTTTCTTAAAGAGTTTATTCCTCATGGTCTCAGAGTACAAAGATGATGTGCTGGATACAAGTGCTGGGAGTGGGGCAGAGTCATCTTTGTGGTTGGAAAAAATATATAGTGTGTTTTTGTTTCGACCTTCACACAGCCAGATTCCATTTTAATTTGTTTTGCCCTTGTCCCTAAATGCCACAGTGCGGAACCCATCAAACCTGGCATTTAATGACAAGGGAAACATGGAAATCAAGTTTCAGAATGGTAGCCGTGTTAGTCTTTATCAGCAAAAAGAAAGAGGAGTCCCTGTGGCACCTTAGAGACTAACACATTTATTTGGGCATAAACTTTTGTGGGTTAAAACCCACTTCATCAGATGCATGCAGTGGAAAATATAATAGGACGATATATAGATATATATATACAGAGAACATGAAAAAATGGGTGTTGCCATTCCAACTCTAACGAGAGTGATCAATTAAGGTGGGCTATTATCAGCAGGAGACAAAAAACTTTTGTAGTGGTAATCAGGATGGCCCATTTCCAACAGTTGACAAGAAGGTGTGAGTAATAGTAGGGGGGAAATTAGCATGGGGAAATAGTTTTTAGTTTGTGTAATGACCCATCCACTCCCAGTCCTTATTCAAGCCTAATTTAAGGGTGTCTGAACTAAAAATTATTTCCTCATGCTATTTTTAGCCCCTATTGTTACTCACACCTTCTGATTATCACTACAAAAGTTTTTTTTCTCCTGCTGATAATAGCCCACCTTAATTGATTTCTCTTGTTAGAGTTGGTATGGCAACAGCCATCTTTTCATGTTCTCTGCACATATATAATCTTCCTGCTGTATTTTCCGCTCCATACATCTGCTGAAGTGGGTTTTAGCCTATGAAAATCAAGGGAAGCAGCAAGCCGGTCTCTTAAAACAGGTTTGCTGCATTCAGTCTGCTGCACTAGAAACTTACCACTAGTGAGAGATAAATGGGGAAAGTTTAACACTTCCTTAACTATCCCTGTAGGGGGCTGAAAATTGATTAGGGAACTTTCTCTCAATTTCAGGTGGTTTTATCACTTTACTAATATAACTTTGACACAATGAAAAAATAATTTCCAACCAAAACTCCAAGGAGTCTGATCTGGCCTCTTTCTCTTTCCTCCTCTTGTTCACTATGTTCTTTATTTTGTTTTATTTAGGCTGGTTTTGGTTGATCAATTTTGAGAGATTCTGATACAACTGAAATGGGATTTAAGCCTTTTTTCTGGGTGGTAGCAGTGGATCTTTTGTTGCTAATATTTGTTCTCTTTACCTTTTGCTTAAGACAGAGCTTTGGCCAGAACATTTTGGGCATCTTTGGCAGCATCATTCAGAAAGCTGTTCAGCATGTAATAAGTGGTTCCAAGGGAAACTCCTCCAGATAACAAAGAACCAACAACTGGTATTAAATCTAAAGCCTCTTCAGCTATCATCACTGCAGCACATGCAAATTTAGACAGTAGACTCACCACCCACTCTTTTGATATTGAGTTGGCCAAAGGAACTGCTTTAATTACAGATTTCAGTTCTGCAACGGACTTGCCAACCTGCTTGGCGAGTCTAGTAAGGGAATTATCATCCAAGCCAAAGGCAGTGAGGTAACGTTTCATGTTTACCATCAAGATGGCTATATCACAAGCAAATGAGAGACCTGGAGCAGGAATAACGGCAATAGCACCTGACACAAGGGCCAGTTTCCAAATATGTTTCTTCAGTTCAGCCTTTTTCTTTTCCAGGATCTTTGTCGAGATGTTGGGCAGGGCCAGGATGAAAGTGTGTCTCTTCTGATCATCCAGCTCATTCTCCAGTGTCTCCTGCAAGAGCGGGAAATCATACTTGTCCCAGTTCCAGCTACAGATTAGGAAAACCCATGGGGAGACCTCACCTGCATCCCTCAGGTTCTTGATGCAGTTGTCCCGGATGACCTGCAGGATCTGCACCTCATTGTAGGTGCTGGGACGGCGGGTCTGAGCTGCGTGCAAATCGGCATCCACTTTGGAGCGCACGTAGTAAAACCTCTTTCCCATCTTGTGAATCTCCCGGGCGAGTGTGATGTGGTGGGAAGTGAAGCGCTCTGAGGCAATGATGATGAAGAAGTCATAGCAGCTGAAGTTTACCTGTTTGAGGTACTTATCCGCCTGAAAACTCAGTGTCCCAATTCCTGGCAGATCCCATACTGTTACATTGGGGAGTAAAGGGTGTGGATAAGCCTTTGGATGCTTTGTTATTTCAACCACCCCAGTCTTCGCAGCACCTTCATCTTCATCTTCCAGGCCCCTGATGGCATTGACGAAGGATGATTTTCCAGAGCCTGACTCTCCTGTGATGGCGATGGCCAGTGGGATTTTTTCTAATGATTCCAGCTCCTCCTGCAGTTTTGCTGCTGCTCCTGTGAGGTTTCCTGTTTCATAAGCAGCCTTCAGCTCTTTCAGATCCTCTTGGGAGAGTTTTTCGGCCATGGCAGCCCCGGCAATGGTACCAGAAAATCCTAGAAAAGGAATAGAAAGATATTAACAATGTATTATTAACTGGTAAATTCCAAACGAACTGCTCACATGGGAAGCTGTAGTTTGCTGGGGGTGAAAAAGATAATTTCATCAATCTCAGTGTAACGTGAATGAGTTTTCAACAAAGGCAGATCAATTTTGCGATCTATTCACTGTCTAAATAATGATGTTAATGTAGAATTCAGGCTGCCCAGTTTTGCCTTATGTTTGGAGAGTGGCCAACTGCAACCCTCTGAACACTGTGAAATGCAGAGTTAAGGTAACACCTCACATCCTGCACACCTTGGGGCCAACCCGAGCTCTCTGCTGAGAAGCTTTTTGGCCACCATGATGGATCTCTAAGAAGGGACTACAACTGCAATAGTGCCCACAGAAATCAAGCCTGGATGTGCACTGGTAGATGCAGGGCCACATAGAAGGCAAGGGAACCCTCTCAAGTGTCCCACATCTGGCCTGAAATTTTAAGTTGTCCCAAGCAGTCCTGCATTGCCATTAAAAATCCCCACACTGACTGCTCTGTCTAGCAACAGGTTTCACTTGCCAATCAAAAATTCCGCAGGGCAGCCAATTGACATCATATTGCCCTGACCAGTCATAACTCTCCAAGCTGAGTCACACAGCCAGGAAAAGGGAGGTTTCTCTACTGGCAACACCAAATGCAGCCACTCCCAAATATGCACCAATGGAAAAATCCAGAAGTAGTCCCGCCCCTCTTGCAATCCTGCCTAGCAAGGTCTTACTCAGTAGCAAAGGCCTTGAGAACTCAAGACAGATTTAGCCAATCAAGAAGGGAAATAAAGTGACTGACAGACCAATATTAAACCCTTAGGATGGCCTGTGCTGCTGCTGGATTGATGCCTCCTGGAGCATTTAACTCATGTTTTTAAATTAACACACAAATTAAAGTTGGCTACTCAAACCTTCTATGAAGCATGCTACACCTACATCCTTCTTGATTTCTTGTTATAATTTTGCACAACGCTGTTAATGAACTACTTGAATGCAATGTGTTCATCTTTGGTGGCTTCTCTTGTGTCCGGTACTTCCATTCCTTCAATTGATATGCTCATTAGTTCATTCACATGATCAGGCAGAAGGCAACTTCTTTCAGAACACAAAATTCTATTCAATGAGGAAAAAGAACGCTCAACTGTAGCTGTTGTTACTGGGAGTAGCAAGAGATGAATTCCTACTCCTTTCATCCCAGGAAACATAGCACAAAGATCGGGTCGGGCCCCTAGTGATGATAAAAAAGAAGTTGAAGTCAAATCTTCATTCATTCGTCATATGATATTCCACTCTGTGTTCAAATTCTCTATTCTGTCCTGAGCACATGGCAGCCCCATTGCTGGTAGTGCCTCACTCCACTCAACCGTTGGTGTTGACAGGGATCTGTAAAAGCTATGCAGAGACTGAGTAGAATCTAGACGTCACTGCTGGAGATTTTTAAGAATCAAGTTTGTGTGCTTTTTCAGTTGTCTTAACAAACACTTCTTGTCCTCTTCACTTAAAGATTCAATATAAATGCCTTCATTTGTCAACTTCTTGACTGAAGTCTTTGATTCTTTTGGTACTTTTTCAATGGATGGTTCTCTGATTGATCCAAATGTAGCTTCTATTGCTGGAGAAAGATTTACTAATGTTGTAGCAGATACCTGTATGGCATTGTTTAATGATCCAAGTGGTTTCAACAGTAGACTTACAAGAGAGAGAATGGCAATAGTCTTCTCTGAATGTCGTAGCAAAAATAATCCACCAGCCTCACTACTTAGATCCATCCCATCTTGGTAGAAACTTTCCAAAGCCAGTAATAATGGCTGGAGTCATTTTAAGACAACAGCCAAGGATCATTCATGAGAAAGCCAGAGGGTTTTCCCAGGTTGAATTAATTTCAACTTCAGTCCCAGTGTATCTTCTATATTTTCCAAGATATTCAGTCTTTTTGGACTCTTGCTGGAAAAAGAGTATAATGAAGACATTAAATGTATAGCTTTTAAATGTCTTTTGAAGAGTCTGCAGCTCGTACTAGTGCTAGCTGGAGTAGATGGCCTCTGCAGTGTGTGTAGGAGAGATTAGGGTTACACTTTTCTCTGAGCAAAGCTTGTGCTCCACCATGTCTTCCCGAGAAGTTTGCAGCTCCATCAAATGCACAAGCAGCCGTCTGTTTGGGGTCCAACTGACAAGCATTTAACTCTTCTAAGATGTGGGTTGTCACAGATGCAGCCGATGTGTCTTCTATAACTTGAACATCTAGAAATGCATTTACTGTCCTACCACTGACATCAAGATACCGTACACAATGAGTTAATACTTGATGCCCATTTGCACTGATGCATTCATCAGCCATGTATGCAAATTTTTTAATGTGGTGAGAGAGTTCTTCACTTTTTCAACTGTTGAGTTTTTCACTGTTGCACCACATGCTTCTAGCCAGTCAGTTAAGTTTCTTGCAGAAAGATAGTGAGCCTTTGCTGGTCTTCTTCAGAACCAGTGTTCCACTTCAGGGTGAACAAGTGATAATGCACTTAACATTGGCTTCCAGTTTGTAGTGTGTGATATCTCTTGTTTAAATAGAAAGTATGATGCCACAGCCATGTTTGAACTGTGTTGTGTCTCCAGCATTCTTAACAGCCTCATTAACACTCATCTGTGTTGTCCTTGGTCAGTGGAGACTCAGAGTTCAGAGGTGCCTTCACATGAGTTCACCTCCCAGCTGGGGGGCAAGAAGACACCTTCCTCGTTCCTCCAGCTGCTCACTCTTCGCTCTGGCCACTGTTGTTCATTGGGCCACCATTCGCTCCATTGCTCTATTGTCAATGGCCCTGTGACGTCACCTTCTGCTGCTACTTGCCACTGTGACCTCTGCAAGTTGGTCTCTTGAGGTTCCACGAGCTCTCAGTGATTTCACCTGACCTGTCAGTGGGGGAACCTTGCTGCTAGTGCAGACTGGGCCATCTGTTCCACAGAAACACTGTCCCACAGCAGGACTAAGCACTCAGACCTGATTATCAGAGAGTTCAGCTGTAGTGGTCACTTAACAAAACAAAAGACTATCCTCTCAGCCCCCAGCTCATCACTAGCTGTCAGGGAGAGCTCATTTAGACTTTGCTTACAAATCATCATTTGAAATGATTAGGTTGCCCAAGATCACTGAAATGAATGCACTGACATTGTCATAAAAAACAACAGCAGTATGAGGAAGCAAGTCTATGTTCATACTTTTCAAACCTATTATACTTTTTCAGATACATGTATTTTATCATACACTTTATATGCTTTTAAAGTGTGTATTGATGTTTCAATTTCAATTCAAATTTCCAAACAATCACTAAATTGGCAACATTGCATGTAACTAGTTTACAAAACTGAGGGGGGTGGGGGGTTGGTGAAATTCAAGGGGGTGTACATGTAGGGAAGTCCCTGTTCAGGTCTGAATGGGGCTCATTGGGGTGTGGCAATGGCTAGCCAGGGAGCCACTGCAGAAGGGCCCCAATGAGAGACACTAACTGAGCCTGACCTGGAAACGCACAAACTCCTATTTGCTGGGATAGGAACTGGACTGGAGAGGTCACCACAGGCACTGAACCTGGAGACCCTGACTCTTGACCCAGGGGCCCAACAGGAATTGCTCTTGCTGCCTTTGAACTGTAGCTGTTATCCTCTGCACCTGGGGTATCTGCAACCTTCCCCTTTCCTGTCAGTCCTCAGAAACTCCCCTGAGCCAGGGGTCTGAGTGGTTATTGGGACCCACCAGGGTTAGCAACACATCCGCAACCTAGCTCCTGAACCACCAACAGTGCTTGCGTCCAAGTCACAGTAAACCTGGCACATGACTGGCACCCTGAGTGACTTTCAATAACTATATCACCACCTACATGCTTGGCCTGGGTGTGGATTAAGGCTGGTTCTGTGCCCCACAATCAGAAGAGGCATCTGCTCAGAAGACAGGCAAATACAAGCCAGTCACTGGTGGTACAGGGCAGAAGTAACAAGGGCCAGTCAGTTTGTTTGGTCTGGCCGGGCTGCGGGAAGTTCCAGAGATTAACTATCCTTAGGATTAGAATTTTTTCCTAATATCTAACCTGAATTTTCCTTGCTGCAGATTAATCCCATTACTAGTTGTCCGACCTTCAGTGTTGTTGTAACAGCCCTTAATATCATCATCATCATCATGTTCCCATTATGCCTCTGGCATTTAGAGCAGTGACCAAGCTCCTCCACTCCTGTCTGTCTGGCAAGTATTTCAATGGTTCCCCAGCTGTGCCTCAGGTTTTTCAGCTCGGCATCCACAGCTCTTTGCCATGTTGTTTTCGGGTGGCGTCATTTTCGCTTGCCTTCAGGTGTCCATCTTATTGCCACTCTGGTGACAGAACCAATTTCCATCTGAAGCACATGGCCAATCCATCTCCAACATCTCCTGGCAATAATGGTGCTCATATCCTGTTGGCTGCACTGTGTGAATAGGTCTTAGTTTGAGATTGTTCTAGGCCAAAAGATATGGAGGATTTTTCTGAGGCAGACTGTATGGAAGGAAGACAGTTTGGACATGTCAGACTTTTTCATTCTCCAGCATTCTGCACTGTAAAGTAGTGTTGAAAGTACCCAGCTCTGATAAATCTTGAGTTTGGGTTTGGAGTTGTATTTTGATGACATTCAGACTGTATTTAGGCTCCTGAAGGTGTTCCTGGCTTTATTGATTCTGTTCCAGACATCTTGGCTTGTTCTACTGTCCTGGCTGATGGTGCTGCCCAAAAATGTGAATGTTTCTACACTAGGGAGAATATAAAAGCAGCAAAGAATCCTGTGGCACCTTATAGACTAACAGACGTTTTGGAGCATGAGCTTTCGTGGGTGAATACCCACTTCGTTGGATGCATGACTGTTAGTCTATAAGGTGCCACAAGACTCTTTGCTGCTTTTACAGATCCAGACTAACACTGCTGCCCCTCTGATAGTGAGAACATGATTCTCTATCTGTACTGGTGATGTTGAGGCAATATTAAAGTTCAGATAGCTGTCTTATTGCAATTGATTTTCAGTCAAATTTGCTGGTTGAATGCATTGAGTCAAGTTTTTTTTTTCTTCCTTTTTTTAGTATCTTCACTATAACCCCATTGGTCCACTCATCTGGCACTTTTCCCCTTTCCCAGACTGCAGGGCCTGATTAACTCTCCAGTGGGCTCGGGTCTATAAGATTTTGTGGGGCCCCTGTATACAAGTCTTTTTCCTAATTTAAAACAAAATGATCACAATTATAGCATGGAGGCTATTAACCCTATACTAGACTTGCCTTTTAATTAACATAAATATCCGTCAAAGACGTTCTGTTGTCACATTTCAGTCTTAAAACATGTAGAATATAGTTAAGTTCGTTCAAAATAGCTGACTTCTTACTTAGAACAGCTGTTATATTAGTTTCTTTCTGGGAGGGAGTTTGGGTGCAGGAGGGGGCTGCAGGCTGGGGCAGAGTGATTGGGTGAAGAAGAGGGTGAGGGGTGCAGGCTATGGAAGGGAGTTTGGTGCAGGAGGGGATTCTGACCTTGGGCTCCGGCTGGGAGGTGCTTACCACAGGTGGCTTCCGACTGGTGGTGCAGCAGGGTTCAGGCAGGCTGTCTGCATGGCGTGGCCCCACTCCACTCCCGGAAGCAGCCGGCTGCAGGTATGTTTCTGCGCATCTCTGAGGGGAGGGGGACAGTGTGTCTCAGTGTCCTGTCTGAGCCTGAAAGCGCCACCCCCGCAGCTCTCATTGGCTGGTTCCTGGACAATGGGAGCTGCAGGAACGGTGCTGGGGGTGGGGGCAGTGCGCAGAGCAGTCTGTACCCCCAACCAGGGGCCGTAGAGATGTGCCAGCAGCTGGCCGCTTCCAGGAGCGGTGTGGAGCCACAGCATGTAGACAGCCTGCGTGAGCCCTGCTGCGCCGCCGGATCTTTAGCGGCCCGGAGATTGTGATCAACTAGAGGAGGCTTCAGGATCAACCAGTCCATTGTGATCAACGGGTTAGTGACCACTGATTGTATATAATTATGGGTTTATTTTTGTGGGGTCCCCCTTAGCCCAAGGCCCTGGGCTGCAGACCCTAAAGCCCCTGTATTAATCTGGCCCTGCCAGACTGATGTAAATAGAGCTTGTCCAGCTCCTAGTTGTGGGAGGGGGGGCATGGGGTTCCATGCACTGCCCTGTCCCAAGCACTGGCTCCTCACTCCCATTGACCGAGAACTGGCCAATGGGAGCTGTGGGGGCAGTGCCTGTGGGCGAGAACCATGCAGAGCCACTTGCGTGCCTCCACCTAGGAGCTGGACCTGCTGCTGGCCACTTCTGGGGGAACAGCGTGGTCCATGGTGCCAGGACAGGCAGGAATCCTGATTTAGCACCCCGCTGTACTGCTGACCGGAAGCCCGAACCCTGCACCCCAATCCCCTGTCTCAGCTCTGACCCTCTCCAAACCTGGAGCCTCTTCCTGCACCCCAAACCACTCATCTGCAGCCCCACCCCAGAGCCTGCACCCCCAGCCCAGAGCCCTGACCCCTCTCCTGCACCCTAACCCTCTGCCCCAGCCCTGAGACCGTCCCCACACCCCAAACCCCTCATCCCCAGGTCCGTTGGGTTGCGGGCATCAACAATTTTCTTCAACTGAGTCACTAGAGAAAAAGTTTGAAAACCAAAGCAGTATAACCTCCAGATCCTTTTTAGCAGTACTGCTGCCTAGCTAGTGATTCCTTATTTTCCTTCAGAGACAGTAGGGCAGGTTCTTGTCGAGGATCTCTGAAAATCCATGTGTGACGGGTTCCCCCTGGGGTGCCATCTGGAATTGGGGTACCTCTGCATCCCCCTAACCCATCAGCCTGGGCTCCTTCTTGCACTGTGCTGCTGTGACAAGCTGCAAAGCCCTCCAGCCTGCACTTTCACCAGCATTCACACAGGTGCGGACCCACCCAGCTGTAGTTACATGCAGACTCTCTGACCAACCCCTGCATGGGAAGGCTACAGCTAATGGAACTCCCAGCTCCTAGGAGTATAAACCCAAAATTATCAACTTGCGCTACACAGGGAACTGCACAGCATAAGCTCATGAAATTCACACCCTTTCTCAATGTGGAGAGGAATATGCAACAGGCTTTTGCCCCTGAGTTATGATTCCCACACACTTCACTCCAAGTCACTGGTTTAGATAAAGCAAAAACAAGTTTTTTAGCTACAAAAGTTAGATGTTAAGTGATTATAAGGAACAGCAAACAGATCAGAGCAGATTACCTAGCAAATAAAGAAAACACATACTAAGCTTTATATGCTAAATAGATTGGATATGAGTAGCAGATTCTCACCCTAAGAGATGATACAAACAGGCTGTTGATTCTTAAGGGGCAAGCTGCACTTGGTTATATCCCAGGTGTTCCACTCACAGGCTAGAAATCCCTGTAGCCTGGGTCCAGCACTTCCCCCAGTTCAGTCTTTGTTCCTCAGATGTTTCCAGGAGTCTTCCTGTGTGGGAAGTGAAGAACACCAAATGATGTCAGTTGCTACCTTGTATAGCTTTTGCATATGGCGAGAACCTTTTGTTCCCAAAGCTTGGTTCCCAGACCAGCCTGTGGAAAATGCTGACATCCCAAGATGGAGCCCAGAGACATGTGGTGGCATCACATGTCCTTGTAAAGTCATCGCAGACATTACTCAGAGCATTCTGTAGCATTCTCAGGAAGGCTCCCCCATTTGGAGATAGCTTAGGAGAAGCTTTTCCTAAGGTTTATTGTTCTTTCTTAATGGCCCATTACCCTGAATAGCTTTCAGAGTAGCAGTCGTGTTAGTCTGTATCTGCAAAAAGAACAGGAGTACTTGTGGCACCTTAGAGACTAACACATTTATTTCAGCATAAGCTTTCGTGGGCTACAGCTCACTTCTTCGGATGCATAGGCCCCGAATAGGTCATTCCTCACCCACTATCTAGACTGAAAACATCTTGTCATAGTGGGCGTTACCAGGTGTAACTACATTTGAAATACAGGTACATAGTCATAACTTCATACAAAATGATACATTGCTAACTTGAAGGAGGTTAAAAATCATGTGCATTTTTAAAACACTGGTCTATAGGCATGTGCCAGCTCTTTTCTCAGACCCAAGAGTCCAGATGAGTGTCAGACGCAGAGGACCTAGGCAATAGTGATCAGCTAAGAGAAGTGGTGTTAAACAGATAATCTTGTTTTGCTACATTAGGACCTGGTCAGCAAACTGCCAGGTGGAGCTAAGAACTAATAATTGTGTCAGCAGAGATGCAAAATTGAAACCAAAGGATCCCTGTTTCCTATTGGTCAGTCTCTGCTGTAGGAACGTCATTCCCACAGATCCAACCTTGAGTTTAGAAAATGGCATGTCAAGAACATATGGCATACCGTCACCTCCCTATTCCAGACCAGTGGCTGCTTTAGACATAAAAGGAGGCAATCTTCATTGTCATTATTTCACTTTTTTTTGCTTTAGACCCCGTAAGAGAATCGTACCTGGCGATAATCAAAAGGATGTGCTCACATTTCGATGGACCCCCAAATTCAGAATTCAACATATAATTTATACTACTAACATTTCAATCGAAGTATTAATTAAATGTTAACGTTGCTAACTGAGACCATGGGAAGACATTAGTACACCTGATTAAACCAAAGGCTAAGATTGATCTTGTCTGCTAGCGACAACCTATCTGCAGATGGAAAACGCCGTGCCTCGTCAAAAAACTTCCTCCCCACCCATGGGAAAAATCTAATATTCTAATGGTAACAGTTGATTGACGAGTTTCTCTGAAGCTAATGTAAGAAGCAAGTGACACTTCCGCCAGCGCTGTGTGTAATAAAACTCCTATGGCTTGGCCTTACATGTGTTGGGATTATGTCCTTCACTCTAGTAGAAGATATCATATTCAGAAAATCATAAACTTTCCATGCACAACTCATGACATATCTTGCATAAAATGCATCAATAATTGCTATAACATTATTATATCAATGCACTATGAGAATATGAGATGCGTGTCCAACCGTGTACTATATGACTGGATCAACCCTTTTCCACATGCTTGTTGACAACCTTCAGCGAATTTCTAGTTAGATGGTTGAGTACGATTCTCGCTTCACAAAAGCCATTTGGCTCTTCCCCATCAAATCAATGTTCCTCTATATGTGCTCTGCAACTACTTTCTTTATATACAGTTTCGATCAATTTCCATCCATGCAGAAGTTAGGCTAATGCGCCTGTAATTGCCAGGATCAACTCGTGGAGCTCTGTTTTAAAAACAGTTTTTCCATTTAGCTACCTCCAATTCATCTGCGACACGGAGGTATTGATTCTCAGTGAGGTTAACATCAGGGTCGGGCAACTACGGCCCGGAGGACCGCGCATCTGCCTCCAGACTTTTGTATAATACCAGTCCTCATGCTCCGACGCCATATGCGACGGGTTGTGGACTTGGCCCTGCTCTGTGCAGTTCCCCGGAAGCAAGTGCATGTCCCTACTCCGGCTACCTATGCGTAGGGGTAACCACGGGGCTATGCAAGCTGCCTGCCTTCACAGTTGCTGCCCCGGCAGCTCACATTGGCCAGGAACCATGGCCACATGGGAAGCTGCAGCGTTGGGTACCTGTCAAACAGGGCAGCCCTGGCACCTTGGCCACGCCTCAATGTTAGGACCGGCGAGCGGGGACGTGCGCTCCTTTGGAAGATTGCTTAAGGTAACGCTGCCCGAAGACCTGGCACCCCTGACCTCTCGTGCATTTCAATGCCCTGCATTCAGCCGTTCCCCACCTGCCCATCTGAACCCCTCGGTCCCAGCTGAAACACCCTCGCTGCACCCCAACCCCTCTTCCCCAGCCCAACCAAAGACCACGCACCCCACACCCAACTCCTTGCCCAACTCACAGCCCCCTCCGTGCCAGCCCGAACTCTTCATTTCTGGCCCCCCCCAGCCCAGATCCCTCACGCCCTCCTGTAACCCCAGGACCCCCATATTATCGTGAGCATTCATGCGCCCGCCATTACAATCTCCATACCCAGATGTGGCCCTCGCGGTGGCGAAAAGTTTGCCCTCCTAGGGGTTCCATACTATAGGAGCAGTTCCTGGCAAATTTCTGATCATTGAGTTTTTGCCCTGCTTGTAGAGCTTTGCTAGGAGGTAGGCTTGAGACTCTGCTACTACAAGATCCAGAATAAATAGAGTGTTGCCCAACGTGCATAATAAGCTGGACTGCAGCGGAATATTCTCAACCATAGGATGACACTTAGGAGTCTGACCAGTCACTTTACCAGAGTTCAATGCTCCTTGCCTATTTCTCGTAATTAGGATTTTGCTTCTCAAGTTTTTAAACATCCTTTTGTTGCGCTCAACTGAAAATGGCCTCCATGTGCTCTTGGGTTGTTTAGGGCCATGGAGCAGGTCTTTTGTCTAGTTTTGGCCAAGCGAAGTAACCAAGGTAAAAATGGGAGAAGAGTCTATTAGCTGAAAGATGGGGAATACCCCAAAGAGGGGAAAAGAAACAAAACACAAGCCGAAAAGGCCCACGAGAGAGCACAGAAGACGAGAGAAAGGTACAAAGGGTGCCACAAAAATCAGAGGCTCAATTCTCAGTAAATTACTATTGGGCAATTGGATTGTCAGAGGAAACAACAACCTACGGTGTGCTTTGATTTGGGGATATTATATTTAGTCTGAAGAATATATAATAAATAATAGAAAGTTATTCAATAGCATAGCTGGGCGGAGGTGGGAGGTACATGGGGGAAGCAACCGCTTACTCCATTTTCCAAACGCCGATAGCCTTATTAGGGGTACCATGGCACCAGCGGTGTCAGTCTGCAGCTCTGACTCCGCTCTCGCTAAGCTTGGCTGCCGGGTCCAGTGGTGGGCTTCGCTTGCGGCACAAAGGGGAGCAGCAGGCCGGAGAGCCATGAGGAGGTGCTGGCGAGGACCGACGCGGGCACAGCATGAGCAATCTGCAGCAGGCTTGGAGGACCAATGGCAGGGGGGTGGGTTAGGCATAGAGGAAATGGCGTAGTGGTTGGCAGGTTGCGTGAGGAGAGCTGTGTGGCGCCCGCTGGGGAAGAACAGAATGTTGGTGTGGGATGTCGCCTAGGTTAGGATCCTTGGCTCTTTGCCACCCCAAGCTTGAGCTGGGCAAGTGAGGGATGAATTGAGGCAGGACCCGCAGCGCTTCAGCCTGGATAGATGTTGAACACAGAGGACTCCCGGTCCATACTGCCCCGGTGCCCAAGGGGCCAGGGACCCACCAGGAGCTGCTTTCCCAGTCAGCCTCTTGAGGCATAGCAGGCCCGTTAACCCTGATCCAGGACTGTACTCCCCTCTGTTCCCTTGCACAGCACAGGGGTGAAATGGAGGGGGGGGGGGCTGCAACCCCAGGCTTGATGTCCTGGAGAGATTTTCACCGTTATTTAGACTCTATTTTTGCCTATTAGAGATTGTAGGTAATGTCCAGTCTGTCCTTAATTTTAGTTGTTCGAACATGATGGATGAGCCTGGCACTCCTGTTTCCTAGTCCAGAACGTTTCACCTTCCTGGCTCGAGGGGATATGGGGAACTTTGCTACTGACCACAAAATGTTCCACATTATGAATTACGCCAGAGGCTCCATTGCCTCCTGAGCTGATGGGGGGGGGACAGAGAATACAATTATTCAGAGGATGATGATCTTCCACTGAACTCATACGTTTCGGTTGCTCAGATAGAGAAGTACCTCTTCAGCCTGCCAGGGATCCCAAGTCTGTGTGTTGTGTTAGTGTTTAGTGAAAGATCTCTCTCCATTGATCGTCAAGTGGGCTTTGTGATCAGGTGAGACAGGATAAGGAAGAAGATGATGCTGGAAAAGATCTTCCCAAATATAGGGGGACATGGCCCCCCTCCAAACACATGCACACAATGCATCCCTCTTGGGGTTGCTCCTATGGTTGAACAAAGGCTACGAAGAAAGAAGTCTTTATCGTCAGTCCCAAATCTGCAATTGCTTGGTGCTTTCTTGAAGAAAGGCCTAATCTCCAGATATTTGATCACAAAACCTTCCTATCTGTCTCTTTCACTTGCCCTCTGTCTCTTTGTTATTAGGATAAGTCAGCTACAACAGATATCTGTTTTATGCCAGAAGGAATATGCACGTCCAGTTGAATTGTGTTAGTAGAAGCAACCACACAAGACAGTCAGTTCTTGTGCACTCGCTGCTGAACTATCACAGAAAGAATCTTATTTTCACTGTTCTATTTTGTGCGGAAAGAGCATTGGGAGTGGGTAAGTAAAACCCACAGAATAGAAGAGATTGAACAACTGTTCCACCCAAAACAGCAGAAAAAATACCACAAAAAACATGGAAACGCACACAAGGATAAATTGCACGGTGATGCACATTTTAGTGGTTCTGTGCCCTTCCCTTAGCTACCGCCGTAACACATGGTGGAATATCAGCGAAAGTGTAGGAGCTAGGGCTGCTGGGATGGGTGCGTTCACGGGTGAGAATCTGTGCTTGCTCGGCCCAGGGAGGGACTATGAGTCCTGTTAGCCCCCCACTCCTTCTCCCCATTATTATTTTTATTCTTCTCTGTTGCTGATACGGTTATTCGTGTGTCACCAATCAATTCAACTGTGGAAGATGGGCATAGCTTGATGTGCTTTGTTCTGAGTGAGTGGTTAGAAGTCCTGGGCGAGCCTTCATCAATAATATTCAATGATATATGAGGAATTATCATGCTCCGGGTGCAGGGAGGTCAGAAAGGCCATCAGACCAGGAGTCGGCAGCAGACCGGTCCCAGTTAATAAAACAAAGGGGAACTGATTTGATTTTTGTGTGTGAGTGTTCTAAAAAGAAAGAGCATGAAAGCATTGGGCTGGGGCAGACATACAATAGTCAGCAAACTTAGCTTGACTACCTGAACTAAACGTACAGAACCCATGGTATTTTTAAAACAGGTCTAAGTTTCGTTCTATACATGACGTTGGCAAAGGTATCTGCCTTGTGTTGCAATGGAAACTAAGCGATTTCTATCAAGATTGAGTTGCGTATACGGATCCTGGGGCAGGCGTATATTTGTGAACATCAGTTCCAGGAGAATTACCCCAGGTTATCCTACCTAACACCAGGTAAGAGGGTTGAGAGAAGAGATGAAACGGTATGTTGCTGAGACACTGGAGCAAGATACAAGAGAGGGTGTAAACAAGCAGGATGCCATGGAAACCATGAATGAAATAAGTATTTGTCTCAGTCATAAATGTCAGGGGATCGTGCATGTAACGTCTTGTTTCAAAGTCTGCGACCTTATGCGTTCCAAAAATGCTGGGTGCTTACATAAAAACTCTCCCAAGCTATCAGCTTGGCTCTGATCTCTGCAAAACGAGCGATTTAGGCTCGTCTGGTCACCCGGTCACCCGCAACCTTTCCCTGGGGGACCCCAAGACCCAGAACCCCGGTCTCCTATCTCACGGGAAAACAATGCTCCTCCCCTGTCTCTCGTTATTCTCCAGCTTCCCTCGCCTGGTGAGCCCTGGGCATGCGAGTACTTAACTCCTTGAAGCAAAAACAAAGAGGGCATTAACCCTCCCCTGAGGCGATGCATTCAAATCTAGATTAAAAGCTAATACCAATAGAGATTTCCACTCCCCTCTTTCTGAGCCTCACCAGAGAAAACAAAAAACGCTCCAACAGGTTTAAAAGTAAACTTTATATAAAAAGATAAGAAATACAAAAATATAACCCACTGCATTAAGATGCAATTACAGGCTCTTGCTTATAAGAGAAGGATAACCAGGCTGAATTCAAAGATAGCCAATTAAACCAGATCCAGCACGAGTATCAACACACCATGTACTACTAACACAAAGCATATAGCAGCCTATTTGCCTTGTTGCTCTTTGTTCCACACTTGGAGAGAAGATGTTAGAAGAAATGGAGTTAGCACGGTATAGCCTGTTCCATTCAGTCGGGAGAAAAAACAGAACTTGTACACAATTCCCGCCCCTTACTTTGAAAAATCGACGATTCTCTGATTGGTCCTCTGCGTCAGTTGTTATGGTTCCCTATTGTTCACCCGTTACAGTTAAAGAAAAAAACCCTTTGTTATCTATTCTATGACGCGGGTGGGAGGGGGGTGGTACCTGACCACCTTTGGTTATGCTAGGGGAGGAACAGAGATTCTAGTGTGACTTTGATGTACATCGTGCGGCCTCGGGCTATGTGTCGAGAGATGTACCATGTTAAGCAGGGCTGTCCCTACCCCTATGCAAGTACGCGGCTGCATCGGGCACCAGGAAATTTGGGCGCACAGCTTTCCTGGAGTTGCCGCTGTGCAGCTCATGAGCTGTCACGCCCCTGCTCTAACCTTCTTCCCCCATGATCCCCTGCCCCTGCTTCTGCTCCCAGCCCACCCCCACCGACCTTCTTCCCAAGAAGCCCAGCCCAGTGGTTGCGAGCTCCACCCCACCTTCTTCCTGCCCCTGCTCCATCCCACCCAGCTCTTCCCCCCTGCTTCACTCCCACTCCCTGAGGACGCAGCAGTGTCGGGCTGCTTCGACCAGCAGCCAGGAAGTGAGCGATCCTGCCCTCGACCCTGCTCCACTCATCACTTCAGCCCCTTCACGGGGAAGTGCTGGGGGAAGTTCCTGCTGCCCCAAGCAGCCCACCCCCACGGAGGCCTGGGCCCCCACCTTGCGCCCGCGTGAGGGTGCATTAGCCCGCAGGAAAGGCTCGGGTGTCCCTGCCGTAACCATGGAAGCCAGGGGCACTAGAATTTTGCCGTCAGGTCTAAATAAGAGACGCTGGCAAGTGCCGGTTTGTCGTGAATCTCTGGTCTGCATGTGTGTGGAGTACAGCGAGGTCTGCTGAATCAACTGGTGTTTAGTGACTATATGATGATAGAACACATGCACATTAGGGTGATCGATGTTTCGAGAAACATCGAGGTCCGATATCGAGCAGTTTGTCCTGTGTCCTGCCAAAGTATATGGTCAGGAACTATTTGTCTCGATATTTGTTTCAGGTGCTTTTTCTTGTTGTTTTTCTTTATGCTTAGGCTGTTGCTTAGGAAATTCGGGACTGCCGCAGGGGGCGCCTTTTCAATTGTTACACTGACCCAGTCCGGGTCATGTCAGCGCACTTCAGGCAGTGGTCCTTCAGTATGTGTTCATTCGTGGCATTTGGCATGGCAGCTACTGTCTTTCTTTTGCTGCAAAAATACCGCCACGAAGTCGCGAGTATGCCAATCGGTAGGAGTCCCTACATCGAATGTTGCCAACCAAGACCCGGAATGAATGTACAAATGATATAAGGCGTGCTCCCCTCTGCGGTCAACATGATAGTTTTCCAGTCGCATTTTTGGTCACCCATGCTGCTCCAATGGACAACAGATTGGGAGGTTGCAGAGGCAGCACATTGTTTGATTTGATTAGTGAGAGGCATCCATGCTCATCAGGGCCTCTCAAGCCTCCCCCCATCCATTCTTTGATGCCTCCCCAAAAACTCTGTCCATTTTATATTATACTTGTGGGCTCCGGCCTGCATTATTCCACTGGGAACTTCGCTTTCGCTGTCAATGACATTTGCTGGAGCTGGTGTTCTATTTCTCACTTATTTTTCCCGCAATGGAGTTTGGAGGATGGACAGTGTTTTGAAGAATCTTGTCCTGTGATTTTCTGAGGAATTGGGTGACTGATTAGATATTTCAACGATACTATAATAGGTACCTGCGCTCTCTCTAGAAAGGCATTTGTCTCAATGTCCTGATTACAGTAATGGGCCATACCGGCTTTTCACAGTCTGGAAGGGCTGATCACATTTGTCACAGGTTGGGACTGTGATGGCGGTACTGGAAATAGTGCCATTGATATAATGGATGTTTAACCAGATATGTGACTGGAAGTGGATGATTTTACAAGAAGTATGCCAATAGTAACGCGTATCATTGAAAAGTTATCACTAATATGTGTGTAACCCTTGATATATATGTCATAATTGTCTTTGTATGTAGTTAATATACTGAGAAGCCATGCTAGTGAGCGTATACGTCAGCGGCAGGACATGCAGCATGTAAATCATATAATGTCAAGAATTGGAAGACACCTCTGTGTATCTAGTCCAATCCTCTGCCTCCAAGCAGACTACGTCCTCAAGTATATTATCCCCGCGAGGCCCTCTTGTTCCAAGTACACCCCTGGCTTATCTCTCTTTTTTTTTTTGCTTACTTACTTCTGCAGTGTGTAGGGGCAGGAATGGTCTCAGTTTTTTGTTCTGTTCCTAATAAATGAGATAAACCAAACATTCAAAAACTAAAACAAATTTGGGAAATGCTGTGGTGCCTCATGGGAGTTGTAGGTGAGGAGCCTCATGCTCCCATTTTCCCTTATGGAAATCCCAGCTGGACTACATCTGGATTGATGCACTGCAATCAGGGCCGGCTCTAGGTTTTTTGCCACCCCAAGCAAAAAAATTTTTGGCTGTCCCCCACCCCAGTCCTGGGCTGTCACCCTCCCCACACACACACCAGTGCCCTCCCCCACCCACACCCCCGGGTCCTGGCCGCCGGCCCCGCTCAGCCCGCTACCGGTCTCGGGTCCGCGCTGCGTCCGGGAGCAGGTAGGGGGCGCCCTCCCCCTGCCTGGGGGCCAACCCAGAGTCCCCTCCTGCACCCTGAACTCTTCATTTCTGGCCCCCACCCCCAGCCAGATCCCTCACCCCCTCCTGTACCCCAACCCCCAATTTCGTGAGCATTCATGGCCCGCCATACAATCTCCATACCCAGATGTGGCCCTCGGGCGAAAAAGTTTGCCCATCCCTGGGTTCCATACTATAGCTAGCAGTTCTGCAATTTGACATTTGAGTTTTGCCCTGCTTGTGAGCTTTGCTGGAGGAGGCTGGAGAGCCTGACTCTACAAGATCAGATAAAAGGGTGGCCCAAGCTGGCATAATAAGCTGACTCAGCGGTATCTCAACACCTCAGGTGACACTCTAGGGGTCCTGACCTATCACACCAGAGTTCATGCTCCTTCCTATTTTCCTCATTAGGATTTGGCTTCCAAGTTTTAAAACATGCCTTTTTGCCTCTAATGGCCTCCATTGCTCTGGTGTTTAGCCATGGAGCAGTCTTTTGGTCCTCCTACTGTCTGCTTTGATTTGGGGTATATATTTAGTCTGAGCTTCTATTATGGTGTTTTCAATAGCATAGCTGGGGGCAGGGGGAGGTACAGGGGAAGCAACCGCTTCTCCATTTTCCAAAAGCGATGCCTTAGTTAGGGGTTACCATGGCACCAGCGGGCAGGGCCCACACTCCGCTCGAAAGCTTGGCCTGCCGGGTCGGTGGTGGGCTCCTGCAGGCAAGGGGGAGCAGCATGGCCGGAGAAGCCATGAGGGGAGGTGCGGCCGGAGGACCGAGCGGGGGCACAGCATGGCAATCTGCAGCACGGCTGGAGGAGCCATGGCAGGGGGGTGGGTGGCATAGGGAAATGGCGTAGTGGCTTAGCCAGGTGCGTGAGGAGAAGCTGGTGGGCCCTGGGGAAGAACAGAAGTGTGTGGGGATGTCAGCCTAGGTAGGATCCTCTGGCTCTTTGCCACCCAGCTTGAGCTGGGCAAGTGGGGGGATGAATTTGGGGCGGCCGGCGCTCAGCCTGGAACACAGAGACTCCCCCAAACTGCCCCGGTGCCCAAGGGGCTCGGACCCACCAGGAGCTGCGTTCCCAGTCAGCCCCTGAGCATAGCCAGGCCCTGTAACCCTGATCCAGACTGTACTCCCCTCTGTTCCCTGCACACACACGGGGCTGAAACTGGGGGGGGGGGGGGCCACACCCCAGGCTTGAAGGTTCCTGGAAGATTTTCACCTTATTAGACTCTATTTTGCCTATTTAGAGATTGGTAGTAAGGTCCAATCTGTCCTTATATATGTTCGCAACAGTCATATGAGCCTGGCACTCCTGTTTCCTAGTCCCAGGAAGCGATTTCACCTTCCTGGCCAGGGATATGGGTAACTTTGCTAACTGACCACAAAATGTTCCCACATTATGAATTACAGCCAGAGGCTCCATTGCCTCCTGAGCTGTGGGGTGGGGGACAGAGAATACAATCTAGTCAAGGATGGATTTGTCTTTCCCACTGAGCTCCATACGTGTTCTGTTGCTCAGATCAGAGAAGTACCTCTTCAGCCTGCCAGGACCCAAGCTTTGGTATTTTATGAAAGACTCCCATTGATGTCAGTGGGCTTTGGATCAGGAGGACCTGGATAAGAAACTGATGCTGGAAAAAGACCTTTCCCAAAATATTGGGGGAACATGCCCCCCCCTCCACACACACATGCACACATCCATCCCCTTCCCCTTGGGGTTGCTCCTATGGTTGAACAAGGCACAAAAGAATCTCTTACCGTCAGTCCACAAATGCTTCAATTCTTCTGAGCTTTCTTGAAGAAACAGGCCAATCTCCAGATATTTGATCACAAAACCTTCCTATCTGTCTCTTTCACTTTCCCTCTTCTCTTTTTATAGGAAGTCAGCTACACAGATCTGTTTTATGCCAGAAGTGAATATAGCACGTCCCAGTTTGTGTTATAGAAGCAACCACAAGACAGTCAGTTCTGTGCACTCGCTGCTAGCTATCACAGGAAAGGAATTTTATTTTCACTTTCTATTTTGTGCGGAAAGGCTTGGGAGTGGGTAAGTAAACACCACAGATTAGAAGAGGTTGGAGACACTCTTTCACACCCAACAGCAGAAAAAATACACAAAAACATGGAAACGCACACAGATAAATGGCACGGCTGCACATTTCCTGTGTTCTGTGCCCTCCCTTAGCTACCCCCGTAACACATGGTGGGAATATCACAAAGTGAGCACTTGGGGGCTCTGGATTGGTGCCTTCACGGTGTAAACAGGGAGCTTCTCCCCAGCAGGACGATGGATCCATTACCCCCCACTCCTTCTCCCCATTATTATTTCTATTCTCTCTGTCTGGAGACCGGTTATTCAGGGTGTCACCAAGTCAAATTCAACTGGGAAGATGGGCATAGCTGATGTGGGGCTCTTGTTCTGATGGAAGGTGTAGAACCTCGCTTCACTCAGCCAATAATTACAATAATGATAAGTTATCATCTCCGGGTGCAGAGGTCCAGAAGGCCATCAAGAACAGGGTCGGCAGCAGGGTCCCATATAAACAAAGGGGAACTGATTGATTTTTGTGGGTGTAGGCGAAAAAGAGCATGAAGCACTGGGCCTGGTGGCCAGTACAATAGTCAGCAAACTTAGGCCATACCATGAACTAAAGTCAGACCATGGATTAAAGCAGGTGCTTACAAGTTTACTGTTCTATACATGACTTTGGCAAAGGTATTGCTGGTGTTGCTGGAACACAGGCATTCACAAGAAGCAACGGATCCTGGGCAGGCGTGTGAACACAGTCCAGAAGATTACCCCAGGTATATCCTGACCTAACACCAGGTAAGAGGGTTGGAGAGAAGAGATGAACAGGGATGTTGCCTGAGACACCTGGAGCAAGATACAAGAGGAGGTAACAAGCAGATGCCATGGAACACATGAAATGCAACATAAGTAATTTGTCTCAGTCTATAAATGTCGGGGTGTGGTAAACGTCTGTCTCAAATCTGGACCTTAGCGTCCAAAAATCTGGGTGCTTACATAAAACTCTCCCCAAGCTTATACCCAGCTTGGCTCTGATCTCGCTGCCACCAACCAGGATTTTAGGGCTCCTGGTCACCCCGAGTCACCCCAACCTACCTTTCCCTGGGGGACCCCAAGACCCAGAACCCCGGTCGTCCCTATCTCAACGTGGAAAACAATGCCTTCCTCCCCCTTGTCTTCCTCGTTATCTTGTCCCAGCTTCCCTCGCCTGGGTGAGCCCTGGGCATGCGAGTACTTAAACTCCTTGTGAAGCAAAAACAAAGAGGGCGATATTTACCCTCCCCCTGAGGCGATGCATTCAAATCTTAGATTAGATAAGCTAATACCAATAGAGATTTTCCACTCCCCTCTTTCTGTAGCCTCACCAGAGAAAAACCCAAATAAACGCTCCAACCAGGTTTTAAAAAGTAAACTTTATATAAAAAGATAAGAAAATACAAAAATATAACCCACTGCATTAAGATGTCAATTACAGGCTCTTGCTTATAAGAATTATAGGATAACCAGGCTGAATTCAAAAGATAGCCAAATTAAACCAGATCCAGAGCACAGTACCAACACACATGTACATACAACACAAAGCATATAGCAGCCTATTTGCCTTGTTGCCTTTGTTCTCACACTTATGTAGAGAAGAAATGTTAGACAAGAAATTGAGTTAGCAGGAAAGCTGCTTTCCTACATAGCCGGGAGAAACAAAAGACACAGAGTACAACAATTCCCGCCCCTGACTTTAAAAATCCGTTCTCTGATTGGTCCTCTGGTCAGGTGTTTTGGTTCCCTTTGTTCACCCTTTACAGGTAAAAAGAAAATTAACCCTTAGTTATCTATTCTATGACACGGGTGGGCAGGCCGACGAGTCGTTGTACCTGACCTTTAACCTTTGGTTGTGCTAGGGGACAACAGAGATTCCTGTTGCTGACTGACTTACACCGTGCACCTCGGGCTATGTGTCAGAGTGTACCATGTAAGCAGGGCTGTCCCATACCCCTATGCAAGTACGCGGCTGCATAGGGCACCAAGGAATTTGGGCGCCACATTTTTCCTGGAGTGCCGCTGTGCAGCTCCATGAGCTGCTCAAGCCCCTGCTCTACCTAACTTCCCCCATGACTCCCCTGCCCCTGCTTCTGCCCCCTGAGCCCACCCCCACTCCACCTTCTTCCCAAGATAGCCCAGCCCCATGGCTCCGACCCTCACCCCACTCTTCTTCCTGCCCCTGCTCCATCCCACCCAGCTTTCCCACCCTGCTTCACTCCCACTCCCCTGAGAGACCTGCAGCAGGTCGGGCTGCTCTCACCAGCAGCAGGAAGTGCAGCGATCCTGGCCTCGACCCTGCTCCAACTCATCAGACTTCCAGCCCCTCACCAGGTGAGTGCTGGGGGGGACAGTTCCTGCTGCCCCGCAAGCCCAGCCCACCTTCCCACGGAGGCCTGGGCCCCACACCTATCCCTCACGTGGGGGCTGCATAGAGTCCCGCAGAAAAGGCTAGGGATGTCCCTGCCTGTAACCATGGAGCCAGGGGCACTAGAATTGTTGCCGTCAGGTCCAAATAAGAACGCTGGCAAGTGCCTTTGTCATGTGAACCGTGCTGTTGGTCTTTCTTTTGCAGGGTGTGTGGTACCTTAGCGAGGTCTGCTGAATCAACTGTCTGCACGGGGCTGGACATAGCATATGCAGAGAGCACACATGCACATATGGGTGGATCAGAATGTTCCGATAAAATCGGGATTTGGTCCCGATATCGAGCAGTTTGTCCTGTGTCCTCAGCCGTCCCTCGCAATGTTTCACGCAGCATTGGAACGGAAACACAGATGCACCTGTTCGTCTTCGCCGTCTGATGCAACGCTGTCCAAGGCCTCCAGGATTCTCTAAAAGAAGGCCATATTTGAGCTATCGAGAAGATTTCAGAAAAGAAACAACTGTAAGCCTCACTGCCATGTATTGAGATTTATGAACCCTGGGTGCGTTGCCTAACCCCATTAACCTTATCCTCGGACCATCACTTCGTAATGTTAATTACTGAGCAACATCTTTCTGTTCACCTTTCCACTGGTTGACTCCAGAAGAGATCAGCCCACCCGAAACACCCCTGATTGGTAATATCTCCTCTCATGGTGCGCGCTACGGGTGGGGGCAAACTCCCCTGATTGGCAGAGGTGGTGGGAGAGTTCTTAGAGCAGTCACACGACCTTCTTCTGTCCGGCACCCCACTCCAACACCCCCTGATTGCCAAAGCTACTTTGGGTCTATGGCGGGGTTAAACAAACTGTGGGTAGAAGGCACTTGTACCGAGTCTTCTGAGAGGGTCACATGACATCCTTTGCTTCTGGTCATGTGTACGGTCTTGCTGCAGAGTAATATGTGATTTGGATGAAGGACTTTCAATTTGATAGGAAAGTGGCTAGATCATTGGGCTCAATGTGTATCATTCAATGGCTTGTGTCTGTGGCAGCGGTATCAAGCACATGCCCAGGGCCAGCCTGGGCGCAGTTTTGTTTAACATCTTTATTAATGATCGGGAGGATGGGATGATTGCACCCACAGCAAATTCCTGGTTACAGTAAACTGTGGGAAGATAGATATGTGAAGGTAGAATTTAGGGTCCAGATGAATAATAAAAATGCGGAGATTGGCCAAAGAACGGATAGGTTCAACAGGACAAGTGTGGAGTCCTCACTCTAGAGCAGAGAATCCCATGGACTGCTACAGGGCTGGGGGGCCAGACTAGCTAGGCAGCAGTTCTTCAGAAAGGACCTGGGGATTTACAGTGGACGAGAAGCTTGGATATGAATGAACCAGTGGCTTGTTGCCACGAAGGCTAATGGCATATTGGTGCGATTATGGACGCATTCAGCAGATCAGGGAATGATTATCCCTCTTTTCGAAACACTGGTGAGGCCACACCTGAGATATTACTTCCAGTTTTGTCCCACTAAGAAGGTGTGGACAAGATTGGACAGTGTCCAGCGCAGGTAACAAAAATGATCAGGGCTTGGGCAATGACTTATGAGAGAGCTGAGGGAAACTGGGCTTATTTAGTTAGCAGAGAGAAGAGTGGCTCTGATAGCAGCCTTCAACAACTGAAGGGGGGTTCCCAAAGTGGGTGAGAGCTCGGCCGTTCTCAGTGGTGGAGATGACAGACCAGGAGCAATGGTCTCAAGTTGCAGTAGGGAGGTCTAGTTGGCTGTTAGGAAAACTTTTCTCTAGAGGGTGTGAGCCACTGCGATGGGTTAAATGAGAGGTTGGTGGAATCTCCATCCTTAGAGGTTTTTAGGGGCCGACTTGACAAAGCCCTGGCTGGATGATTTACTGAGGACTAGTCTTGCTTTGGGCAGAGGATTGGACTAGATGACCACCAGAGGTGTCTTCCAACCTTGATAGTTCTATGATTCTACATGCCTGCATGTCCTGCGACTATACGCATAGCCCCTGGCTTCTCTCGTATTATTAACTCACAGTACAAAACAATCTACATATAAACAAGGTACTATATTTTAGTGAATTCATAACTTTTCCACTGACCTTACATGGCATATCTGTAAGATTCCATGTGCATTTTGTAATATGGTATCAAAATATTATAACTGGACCACCTATAGTCCATTACAGCATCACAGTCACAACTTGAAATGGATCCATTGCCCTTCCAGCTGGTGGAAAGACCTATGCCATTATAATAGGAAATAGACCAATGCCTCCTTCAGAGAAGCGCTGCTACATACCCTTGAAAATGCTATAGGCACCCAATCCTCAGGGAATCACACGGAAGATCTCTTCAAACACTGTCCACTCCAAACTCCCATTGCTGGGCAAATAAGTGAGAAACTAGAAACCACCAAGCTCCAGCAATTGTTCATGACAGCAAAGGAAGTTTCCCCGTGGAATAATGCCGGCCTGGAGCCAGTATAGTAGAAATGACAGAGTTTGGAGGCACTCAAAGAACGTGAGGGGGCGCGAGCCCTGTGACATTATCCCTCCCTAACAATCAAAAATTGCTGCCTCTGCCATCTCCACTCTGTCAGTGGTGTAGCAGGCAGGTGACCAAATTGACTAACGGACAACTTCAGGACGCGCAGGGAGCGCCTTCATGACATCACCTCGTCGTCACTCCGGCCCAGTGCACCGCACACCAGGGAGACCAAAAGAATGCGCCGCCAATGCCACCGATACCGCGTCAGCAACTAGACCACTGAGCAGTGTGAGACCCGCCACTAACAAAAGAGTCGATCCCAAAGGCCACCCGCCAAGCTAAAAAGAGAGAAAACCAACCAAAACCAACAAGGGCACCTTTCGGGACTGAACCCAGGGGGAGCGCCTTTTCCAATTGTTACACTGACCGTCCGGAGTCCTTCAGCGCGCACTATCTGGCTAGTCGCGGATGCATCAGTTCGCTGTTACGAGTCCTTCTACGGTTGGCGATCTCTTGGCACGGCCAGGCTACTTCTTTCTTTTGCTTGCAAAAAAATTAACCCGCCACTGAAATGTCGCCGAAAGATAGCAACTGAAGGACCCACCACCGAATGTGCCACCAAAGACCCGGACAGGTGAATGTAACAATGAAAAGGCGCTCCCCTGCGGGCGGTCCTGATAGTTTCCAGTTAGTCATTTTGGTCACCCTGCCTGCACACCAACTGACAAACAGATTGGGAGGTGCGGGCAGCAATTGTTTTGATGATTAGGAAGGGATATGTCACAGGGCTCCAAGCCCCCCATCACATGTCTTTGATGCCTTCCCAAAACTCTGTCCATTTCTATATACTGGCTCCAGGCCTGCATTATTCACCGGGGAACTTCCTTTGCTGTCATGACATTTGCTGGAGCTTGGTGGTTCCTATTTTCTCCTTATTTTTTCCCAAGCAATGGAGTTTTGAGGTGGGGACAGTGTTTGAGAGATACTTCCGTGTTGATTTCCTGAGGATTGGGTGACCTATAGCATAATTTCAAGGGGTTATGGTACATGCGCTTCTCTGAAGCAGGCATTGTCTATTCCTTAGTAAATGGGCATAACGGGCTTTCACCAGTCTGGAGGGGCATGGCATCCCATTTCACGGTGTGACTGTTGATGCTGTATGGGACTATAGGTGGCCATTTTATAATATTTTGTGATACCAATATTACAAAATTGCAATGGCATCTTACAAGATATGCATGTAAAAGGTATCATTGGAAAAGTTATGGATTTCACTTAATATAGTAACCTTGTTTATATTGTATGAATTGTCTTTGTTACTGTGAGTTAATAATACTGAGAGAAGCCAGGGGCTATGCGTGATGAGTCAGGCAGGACATGCAGGCATGTAGAAGTCATAGAATATCAAGGTTTGGAATACACCTCTGGTGGTCATCTTTTAGTCAATCCTCTGCTCAAGCAAGACTATTCCCAAGTAAATCATCCCAGCCAGGGCTTTGTCAAGTCAGGCCCTAAAACCTCTAAGGATGGAGATTCCACCACCTCTCTAGTTAACCCATCCCAGTGCTTCCACCCTCTAGAGAAAACGTTTTCTAAACAGCCAACTGACCTCCCCCACTGCAATTGAGACCATTGCTCTTGGGTCTGTCAATCTGCCACCACTGAGAACGGCGAGCTTCCACCACTTTGGAACCCCCCTTTCAGTAGTTTGGAGGCTGCTATCAAAGCCCCCCTCACTCTTCTCTTCTGCCGACTAAATAGCCCAGTTCCCTCAGCCTCTCCTCATAAGTCATGTGCCCCAGCCCCTTGATCATTTTGGTTACCCTCCGCTTGGACACTGTCAATTTGTCCACATCCGTTCTGTAGTGGGGGGACCAAAACTTGGACGTAATACTCCAGGTGGGCCTCACCGAGTGTCGAAACGAAAAGAGGGGAATAATCACTTCCCTCGATCTGCTGGCAATGCTCCTACTAATGCAGCCCAATATGCCATTAGCCTTCTTGGCAACAAGGACACACTGTTCATTCATATCCAGCTTCTCGTCCACTGTAATCCCCAGGTCCTTTTCTGAAGAACTGCTGCCTAGCTAGTTGGCCCCCAGCCCTGTAGCAGTCCATGGGATTCTTCTGCTCTAAGTGCAGGACTCCACACTTGTCCTTGTTGAACCTCATCAGATTTCTTTTGGCCCAATCCTCCAATTTGTCTATGTCACTCTGGACCCTATCTCTACCCTTCAGCATATCTATCTCTCCCCACAGTTTACTGTAACCCAGGAATTTGCTGTGGGTGCAATTCATCCCATCCTCCAGATCATTAATAAAGATGTTAAACAAAACTGGCCCCAGGACTGGCCCCTGGGGCATTGTGCTTGATACCGGCTGCCAACTAGACATCAAGCCATTGATGACTACCCATTGAGCCCAATGATCTAGCCAGCTTTCTATCCAATTGAAAGTCCATTCATCCAATCCATATTACTTCTGCAGTCAAGACGTACACATGACCAGAAGCAAAGGATGTCATGTGACCCCTCTCAGAACTCGTACCAGTGCCTTCTACCAATCAGGTTTGGTTTAACCCCCCATAGGACCACCCCAAGAGTAGCTTTGACCAATCAGGGGGTGTTCTGGAGTGGGGTGACCGGACCAGAAGAAGGTCGTGTGACTCCTCTAAGAACTCCTCCCACCACCCTCTGCCAATCAGGGTGAGTTTTGCCCCCACCCCGTAGGACCACCATGAGAGGAGATATTACCAATCAGGGGGTGTTCTGGGGTGGGTGATCCTTCTGGAGTCACCAGTGGACAAGGTGAACAGAAAAGATGTTGCTCAGGTAAATTAACAATTAAGAAGTGATGGTCGAGGATAGGGTGTAATGGGGGTTAGGAACGCACCCAGGGTTGCATAAATCTAAAAACATGCAGTGAGGGCTTACAGTTGTTTCTTTTCTGAAAATCTCTCGATAGCTCAATGATGCCTTTCTAGAGAACCTGGAGGCCTTGGACAGCGTTGCATCAGACGGCGAAGACGAACCAGGTGCATCTTGTTTCTGTTCAATGCTGGTGCAAATCATTGACGAGGACGCTGAGGATGATGACTATATGGATTTAAGGAGGAGGCTTGGCATGGAACTAACTGAACCAGTGCCATGTCGTGAGCATAAAAAAGTCATGCGGTCAATTGTACGTGTTGCTGTTTATGGTGTCCATAATCACTGCCTTAAGGAAAAGCATTTCAAAGACTGTGAGGGGTTTGTCATAGATGCGCCAGCCCAATGGCACCATGACTGTGTGACTTGGACTTTGCAGGATATAAACCACAAGTTCCGGGACCTGTGTGCTGAACTGTGTTTGGAAAGTTTATTGAACACTGTTATTGCCATAGTTTATGCTTTGCAATGTCTGTGCCTAACCCAAGAAAATTTAACACAAAGGGTGACCTTGGTAAATGCTGTGCAATTCGGTCAAGACCTTGACAGTGTTTTAAAGAAAATGATCAAACTGGAAGATGCCTGCTTACAGCGTTATATTGACTGTTTGGTCTGCACAAAAAGTTACAGAATGCTGCTTAGGAAAAAGACTGTAAGAAATCTGAAAGGATTAAGTTAGAGAATGGTGAGGGGACAAACTTGATATAAAATGTAGTAGCTGTAAATAAAAATATCTATTGAAAAGGGCTTTGTGACTATCTGTGTTTCTGTTAGAAGGTCTATGTAGCCCTTAAATGAGATCAAAGTTTTGATGGAGCATCTTGGTTTGTTTTCAAGGCGCTGCATGTCTGTTAAATAAAAAATAGTTTTGTGAGAAACTAGCTATTTTGTCTTTGTGTAAAAGAGACCCATTTACAGCAAAGAGCTGAAATGTGTGTTGTAGAATCTTGTGGGGGACCCCCCCCCAAAGGTGTTTAAAATAAAAGCAAAAAAGGGCTTCTATATAAAACAGGAATGTTTGAGACCGTGTTTGACTACAGCAGAGCTGACTCACCCCGTTGAGCTGATGGTTTAACCACACTGCCGCTGAATAGCCAGGGTGACTCTATTGAGTCTGTGGGTCTAGATGTGATCACTCACCCTTGTTGCCATCACAGCTAAACGTATTAGTTATCAGTAATGAAGTTTGATGGGTGCAAACACACAGAAAGGGAGGGAGGTGGGTGTGGATAAAACCTCAGGAGTTCGTAGCTGCTATTGGACAATTTATATATAACTGCAGGTGTTGGTAGAACATTACTGGACAGTTTAAATATAACCCAGGATTTGGTTGAACGCTCTGGGTCACTCTTCCTAGTGACTCATTGTCATTAAAATAATATATTTACGAAAATAAACAAGGGTCTAACCCAAAACTGAAATGTGTAAAGGTTCACAAACCTCCACCGTACTTGTATAGAACAAGCATTTTTTGTAAAAAACATTTAAAAGCTCTGGGTATTTGTAGGGTGTTTACGATGGCTGTGATGCATCCATTTTATTTCAAAAAACCCCCAAAACTTTAAAGTATGAAAGAAACACGTTTAAAAAAAACCCAAGACATTCACTGATGTCAGTAACGTTAAGGACTGTTGTGTGTGGTGATTTACAGTTTAATACTGTAAGAAGGCCCTACAGTGCTCTGGTTTTTAACTGAAACAGAAAAATGTCTTTTAACTTAAACCAAAAAAAAAAAAAAAGAAAAAAAAAGGCAGCCCAGTTGTGCAGACAATTTAATTCCCCACCTCAGATCACAAAAGGGAACTTTGGGGAGGGGTGCCTAATTTCCTTAAGTATCTATTAGTTCAGGGTTGTAAATAATCAAATTGACCTGCTAACTACAGACTCTGAGACAGAGTTAGGATGGTATAAAAACCTCAGGTTTTTGGGAGACTGTCCTCTTTCAACAGAAACTATCTTGAACAGAATAGCTGCTGGACTGCAAGACTGAAGTATGCTGCTTATTTTTAACTCTGAAAATATATATATCTATAATGTTACTCTTTGGCCATGCTGTCCTTACTAAATAACGGTGCCTATCTTTACTGCAGTGTGATCTGTTTAGCATGGAAATAGCAATTTCCAGATGCTTTTCACCAGGGCCAGGTAAAACCCCATTTTTAGCTACAGTTGTGCTTAATACTGTTAAATTAAAAAACACCAGGTGTAACACAAGTAGCATAGGGATTTGATGCAATTGGGGAATAATACTAATTAAAAATTGTTCTTTAATCCAAAGGCCCAAATACATGTGGGGGAAAACAGAGTAACCATGTGCCAGGATCCCTTTACCCTGTGTTGGAAGCTAACTTTCTGCAATTGGCTTTTAAAAGTGTGTGTGTGTGTGTGTGTGAATGTTTTTTAATTAGTGTTTAAACTGTTGTTGGTAATTTCCGGGGGCCTATGCTAGAGATAGGTATGTTTTTTTAAAGTATATGATTGCAAACTGTTGATTTGGTGTGTTTAAAACTGCTGGGGGGGTTTATGTGTGTGTTTGTGTGTGTGGGTGGGTGATTCCAGGGGCCTATGCTAGAAATTAGTTTGTGGGGTTTTACGGTATTTTACTTCAAAACAGTTTGGTTTTTACTCTGTAAAATGTGATGTGTTTTTAAAATGGGTTGTTTTAAAATTAGTGTTTAAATTATTGTTGGTCATTCAGGGCCTATGCAAGACATAGTTGTAGAGAATTTAAAAAATATTTTATTGCACACTTTGTTTTTGGGTGCATGGTGGAAACGTGCACTTATTAAAAATATGTCTAGGTTTTAGAGAAACACTAGTGGTAGAAATAAACCAAAACCTGTATTTGTTATACAGCCTGTAACGGATTATTTTGTTTTAAAGCTATGACTCTTTAAATAGATAAACACCCTGATGAGGATTTTGTTTTTTAAGTTTACAAAACAGTTTCATGTGTTTTATAATAATAATGTTGCCTGCTCCATAGAACGGTCAAAACATGAGAGATCCTTAGACCCAGAGGGTAAACAAGCTCAAAAGAAAAAAGAAAGACAGATGAAAAGGAAAATTCATCAGCATCAGTGGCAGATGAATGGATGAAGCGCAGTAAATATATTTTGCTTATTGGTTTGGTTATTTTATCAGGTATTGTGTTTTAAGCCAACACATAGGTGTGGATGAGAAAGATGGTAAAGTTACATTTTGTAAAATATTTATTTGATGCTAAGTTGGAACATCTCTGATTTTCTTAATCTGACGATGCTTTAGTCAGAGTTACAGGGACACCTCCACCAGAACTGCCAAAGAACCAGGAATCTGCTCTGAGACCTCTAACAACAACAACAATGCCAATGCAAAACAGCACAAGATCAGGGGAGTCCAAAGCTTGTATACGTCAAACCCAATGGCAAAACAAAAGACTGGTAAAAAGCAACCACACAAACACAGCTCCAGTTCCTCAGTGATCAACACCACACCAAGCCCTGAGAAAACTGTGAGGGAAAACACACAGATACACAAACCCAGAGCACGCACTCTAGGGGTTGTGAATGTGAGGGAAAACACAAATATTCACAAACTGGGTGCAAGCACTTTAGTGGTTGTGAATAAAAAAAACAAGCACTGAAAGCTCCTGCGATGCTGGGATTTCTCCTTATGAAGTATCTGAAAATTATTATGAACCATTCTCCCAACACACTAAGCTCACCACAGCTCTTCAGTATTCTAAAAAGATTTGGGAAAAATATGAGGCTTCATTCAGAAAGCTGACGGATGCCGTATCCTCGGGGGTTCTAAAAGAAAGGAGGAGGACTGGTAACTAAATTAAAAATGCAAAAGCTCTTGCAGGTGACTTTTTGAAAAATACTTCTGTTTTGCCAGAGGGGGGCTCTGAGCAGGCCTGACGGTCATGGAAAGGGACCTGGGTAAAAGGCGCATCCTCAAGGGTGTAAACCAGCTAAGATGTAAACAAAAGGGGGGACAGGATTTGAGGGATAAATGGACAGCTGCCCAAAAGTTACGGGCCAGGGTCACTGTAAAAAACGGCTAAAGAGGCAATGAGGAGGAAAAAAAACAAAAAGAGATGCCCCCTAGTGGAGGCTCTCAGATTGATGTGTATGTGAGAACGGGGAGGTGGAATCTGACTTGCAGGACAGTGGTGACTTTCATACAGAGTCTCATTTAGAAAATTCCCCAGCAGGCTGTCTAGATGGGTCCTCATCTACTCCTGATGATCCTCACGGAGGCCCCTCAGAGTCTGACACTCAAATAGCATCTGACATAGAAGATGCAGCTGATGGTCCCATAGAGGAACCCCGAAGTAACCCTGAAAATGCAGAGGCAGACCCCCAACCAGATGTGTATATGGAGCGAGTGAGAAGTTGGTAACACGAATTACCTAGATTTGGGGGTTTGTGTATTGTGAGGAATTTTATTTTGTCAATCTTGAGCAAATCAATTCAGCTCAGCAGGTCATTGAAGCCATACACAGGGGGATACAGTTAGTTCTCGATGACGTAAAGGGTAGGGTAGCCCCTGACAATTACGTTTAGAGCCATAATTTAACCAACCCTCTCTTTTCAGTCAGAAGAACTAGGGATGAGCTGTGTGCTGAGGATTTCTTAAATCAGACCTCAAAGCTGTTACAGAGCAACAGAGAGATGTATGTCGATAGGATGTTGCACCTCATTGTGAGAGTTGTAAAAAATGGGTGTGTGTGGCCATAGACTTTTAAATTCTATCCTTAGTAGTCAAATCGTCTATAAAAAGAGACAATGTTTTGTAGACCTGACTTACACCGGTACCAATCTGTGTTTTGTGGGCAGGCTCTTGGCTGTCATGTCCGACCATAAACCTATGGATGCGGAATTGTTGGGGGTGTGTGAGAAAGTTGCATGAGAAACTGGGGTGATCAGATCAAAAAAAGATTATGCTCAGTGATGTAGTGGTGTTCAAACAGCATTAAGGAGTCAACATACAGGTGGTACTTTATGTGGTGAAAGGTGGATGGGGCTTTTGTAAAACAGGGGCCCGGTGTACCCCAAGACATTTTTCTTCCTGTTGCACAATGAGCATTACTGCGGGCTTCTGGATGTGAAAAAGTTGTTTGATGCAAAAAATTATTGTGAGTTTTGCCACACGGAGTACAGTCACAACCATTCTTGCAGGTCTCGTTGCCGCCTCTGCTTGAGTGTACCGTGCTCGGATAATGTGGGGATGCAGCTGAAGTGTCCTCGCTGTGCGCTGTATTGTCACTTCAAAGAGTGTTTACACAGACGTGTAGACTGTGCATCGAAAAAACAAGTCGAATGCCTGTTGAAAACTTTGTTTGAGAAGTGTCAGTCTTACGTTGGCAAGGGGCACAGGTGTGAAAGGAGGCTCTGTAAGCAGCATCAGGGTTTGATCGCAGGTGATGTAGACAGCCACATGTGTTTCATGGACAGCATTAGAAAGCCCGAATCATCAGAAAAGTGTATTTTTTAGGATTTTGAATGCACGCAGGAGACGGGGTTGCATGTGCCCAATTACATTTTTGCAATGTCCCTAAAGCTGGAAAAATGCAGAAAATTTAAGAGCAGTGAGTGTCCTTCTATCTTTATAAAGGTCTTTACTGGCAAAACGTTCTGGGACTACACATTCCTAGTGCACAGTTCCAAAGGTTACGATGCGCACTTCGTCATTAGACAGTTACTGAAGGAAAAGATGTGCATAGAACTGATCACTCAGGGTAATAAACAAATGTGTGTGGAAGTTAAGGCCCTGGGCATTCATTTTGTAGACTCTTCTAACTTCTTGCCTATGAAGCTCTGAGCAGGAGTTGGACTAGATGACCTCCTGAGGTCTCTTCCAACCCTGATACTGTATGATTCTATGAAGCTCAGCAAGCTCCCACAGGCAATGAGGTTTGATGGTGGCAAAGGATATTTCCCACATTTTTTAACACTTTAGAAACACAAAATTACACGGGGCCTATGCCCGGGGTGGAGCACTATGGGAGCATGATGCCCAGGGAGAAAGCAGAATTTCTTGACTGGTATCAGGACAACAGATATGAGACATCTGACTTGTAGAATGAGCTCACATATTATTGTCAGCAGGCCGTCAAAATTTTGAGATGGGCCTGTATCCTGTACAGAGAACAGATCATGAAAAGACAGAGATGGGAGATATTGTAGAAAGAGGCCCAGGTAAATTCACAGAGGTAAAATTGTGTATAGATCCTTTCTGGTACATAACGCTGGCATCTGTCTGCATGGCTATGTACAGGTTTATGTTTTTGCAGCCTAAAGCAGTAGCTCTTCTCCCTCCAGACAACTATTATAGGCAGAAAAAGAGATATTCGACTGCCTCTATTCAGTGGCTGTTGTATACCGCTCACAAAGACAATAAACAGATACCGCATGCTTTATGAGGTGGGGAATTACAGGGAGGCCCTTAGTTTCTAGACAGTTACACTGTCATTGATGGGGTACTCATAGTCTTTGAATTTAACGGGTGTTTCTTCCACGGCTGTGTCACCTGTTATTGTGAAAAAGCACAGAATCCTATGATGGGGACAACTTTTGGGTTTCTTTACTACAAGACACAGCTCAAGACCTACTGTCTGAAAAGACTTGGTTATGTATGTCTTTGGGAGCATGAGTAGGAGGTGATGAAAGAAACAGATCGGGAGCTTGCAGGTTTTTTAAACTGATCCCAGTTGCCCCAGCCTCTTGTGCCTAGGGATGCTCTTTTTCGGGGGAGGACAAATGCCATCTGTCTGTATTACAAACCTTACCTTGGGGAAGAAATCCACTGTTATGATTTTACCAGCCTGTAATACCCTTTTGTAAACAAAACCAAAGAATACCCTATCGGACACCATGATATAGTTTATGACAAATTTGGACCCCTCACAAATTATTTTGGAATTGCAAAAGTTAAATAACCCCCGACGAGGCCTCTTTTCCCTGTTGTTACCTGTCAAGAGTGGGTGCCAGGTTCCCTGTATGCTGAACCTGTGCAGAAACTGAGCAGCAGGAGACATGCATTCATACTGACCAGGAGAGGGCCATCCTGGGGACTTGGTGCATGGTGGAATTGAACGTGGCCATAGTGAAGGGGTACGCGGTGGCTAAAGTCTATGACATTTCAGATTTTAATGAAAAATCTGACCAACTCTTTTCAGAGTACATAAAATTACACCTCCACCGGGAACAAGAGGATTCAGGGTATCCCAGCTGGTGCACAGATGAAGAAAAACAAAATAAGTCCTGTGACAAAGCTCTGTCCTTGTCTCCATGGGTCCTGCATTTTCTGACAGATTTCGCTAGCCTCAGAGACTCACTGTGACCCTCCACTTAACCCTTTTCTCTCTAGAGACAAGGGTCACAGTCTACTGAGCCATTTTCATCATAAGCCAGCAAGGGAGGTGAGGAGAAACAACCTTCCCTCGCACAGTCTCTGTTGTCTCCCAATCTCAGTGATTAATCAGGAGGGCAATGGTGGGGAGGGAGCCTGGGCCCACCCTCTACTCCGGGCTCCAACCCAGGGACCCTAATAGTATCAGCTATGCAGGGGTGAAAGTAGAAATAGGGACTTATTGGTACGGGGCTGGATTGGGCCCGGGTCTGGCCCCCAGAAGGGGTGGGGCCTCAGGTGGAAGGGTTGGGGATGGGGGGGTCAGAGCCAGCCCCGCTTGCCCTGTACTGGTAAGTGCCCTACCCCTCCCCCGCTGGGGTAACAGCGGCTAGCCACTGCTGGGAGCCCCAGGCCCTTTAAATTGCCACCTGGGGAAGCCGGGCTGCCATGGTATGGTGCACCAGCTTACTTTCACCTCTGCAGCTATGGTAGCTGACCTTTTAGAAACAGGACACGTACAATTCCCTGGGCTACTTCACCACAGCAACCGCCACTTCCTCAAGCTCCACTTCACCCTTACCTCAGGGCCTCCTACCTTGTGCCTAATATGGTACGTACAGCTCAGGGTATGGCTACACTTGGAGATGTGCAGCGCTGGGAGTTACAGCTGTGTTTGTACAGCTGTGTAGGGACAGCACTGCTGTGTGGCCACACTGACAGCTACCAGCGCTGCAGTGTGGCCACATTTGCAGCATTTGCAGCACTGTTGGGAGTGGTGCATTGTGGGTGCATTGTGGTGCATTGTGGGTGCATCGTGGGTGCTATCCCAGCGTTCAAGTGGCTGCAACGTGCTTTTCAAAACAGGTGGGTGGGGTGGAGTGTGACAGGGAGTGTGGGGGAGACAGAGAGAGTGGATTTTTGGAGCTGACACTGTTCTCAGCTCCCTACCTTGCAAGTTCTAAGCACTGGAAGATACACAGCACCTACCTTCAATCATTTTAAAAGTTTTGACCCTTTCCCCACCTCTCTCTTATTCACTAAATGCAAGTTATGCACTCCTAAATAGCCTTCAGACCACATAAGCAGCTGCTCAACACGGACTCCCGCTCCCCTCTCTCCTCAAGCAAACAGCTGTGAACATTCCAAAGCAATTCCCCTGCCTCCGCTTGCTCGCTGGAGCAAAGAGCAGCTGTGTTTGTTTTTTAGATAAGTAGCTTCGGGCAGCTCGTAGTTCAGCCATTCTTCCAGTTTGTTGTGGACAGGAATTCTGAGATACCTCTTAATACCCTGGAGGCCAATAAAAGCGCTTTTGGTGGCCACACTTGATGAGCAGCGCTGCATCACCAGCGCTGCAATCGTTACACCCCAAGCAGACCAGGTGTACAGCCAGCGCTGCAGCCAGGGAGTTGCAGTGCTGGCTGTGCCTTGCAAATGTGGACACAGAGTGAGTTGCAGCGCTGTAGCCCCATCACCAGCGCTGCAACTCTCCAGTGTAGCCAAGCCCTTAATCTCTCCAACAGCTCAACTTCCTCCTACAGCTCCTGACATGCACGCCCACCTGACTAGCTGGGAGGCTTTTCACTAGTTTCCACCCGCCCCTGATTGGCTTCAGGTGTCCCAATCAACCTAGCATCCTCCCTGCCTTCTGGAAAGCTCTTAATTGGCCCCAGGTGTCTTAATCGACCTGGAGCAGCTGCCATTTACTTATCCTGGTACCAGGGATTTGTTTAACCTGGGGCTAATATATCTATCTCCCACTACTTTCCTATAGCCATCTGGCATTGCCTCATCACAGTATGTTAACCATTTCCACTGGAAAAAAGGCATGCGTTTATGCCAACAAGAGATCAGGTTGAACCCCACTAAACGCCAAATCACTAAACTGTTTTAAAATTCTCTGTGGAGTAAATTCAGCCAAAGAACAAACCTACCAATGCCAGCATCGTGAGAGATCCTGACAGACTCTTCAGTACCTGTTTTCCCCCAATTACAAGGTTTCATTGTGAGTTTATCAACAATGAAAAAGCATATGTGTCTTGGAAGCACGCAAAAGACCAGTACTCGGTCTCTGGCAATACCAACATCTTCATAGCCTGTTTCACCACCACTTACGCCCGCTTAGGACTATACAACCGGCTAGGCAGGCTGCAAGAGCGGGGCCTGTACCACGACACTGACTTGGTGATATTTGTGAAAAGGGAGGGTGACTGGAATCCCCCTCTGGGGGATTATTTAGGGGACCTCATGAGTGATATACCGCCTAGGGTGACCAGTGAACAAATGTGACAAAACAGGACAGGGGGTGGGGGATAATAGGAGCCTATATAAGAAAAAGACCCCAAAATCGCGTCTTTCCCTATAAAATCAGGACATCTGGTCACCGTAATCCCACCAGATCAGCACATCACTGAGTCTGTGGCAGCCAGCCCGAAAACATACGGGTACAAGCTATCGGGAGGAAAGGCCTGTGTGAAAGTCAAAGGAATTACCCTGAACGTAGCTGTAAAGGTCCCTGGCTCTCCCACTCAGAGGGAGGCCACTCAGGCTGGTCCTGTCTGGCCAGGACCAGAGTCCACAGGATAGTCATGAGCCCACAATAGGGCTGAGTGAACAATAGTCACAGTCAGGCTTCAGCCTAGTCTTGGGTGGCTCAAGCTGTCAGCCCTTAAACAGAGTCTATCAGGGCTGGCTTTGGCCTGGGCAGAGCTCAGGTAGCCAGCAAATAACCAGTCTATCAGTGCGCTGGGACGTGGGCCTGAAAAGGCTCAGGCAGCCAGCAAGCAAAACAGTCTCAGGGCTGGCTTTAGCCTGGGTGGGCCTCAGGCAGCCAGCAAAGCAAACCGTCTACAGGTGAGCTGGGGCCTAGGCTTTAGTAGGCTCATGTTGCTAGCAAGCAAACAGCCCTCAGGCTGGCTTTAGCCTCAGCAGGGCTCAGGCAGCCAGCAAACAACCAGTCAGGGAGGCTCCTTTTCAGGGCTAGAGCTTCTCTGAACAGCGTACGGAGTCAGCTACCCTGAGGTACACAGCAGAAGGCACTCTGGGCCAGTTCTCGTTGGCATCTGGGGATCAGGAACAGCCAGGCGTAAGTTCCCCTCTGGGACACTGCAGAATAGGCAGACCTTCCTTCTCTTCCACAGCTCTGCCCCAACTGGGCTGCAGGGCCTGCCTTTTATACTTCTGGTCCTGTTCCCGAACTTCTGGTGAGGGGGGCGGGGTGATCTAGGCTCCACCCTCCAAGGGGAGTGTAATGGTTCCTCGCTCTCCCACTCGGAGGGACATGACCTTGCTACAGTAGCAAACTGTGAAAAGATCAACTTTGACAGTCTGAAAGATCTAGTCCTAGACAATTGCATGGACCTGCGAGAGAACACCCCAAAAAAGATAGAGGTGCAGCAGCCTCTATCACAGGGGTCAGCAACCTTTCAGAAGTGGTGTGCCGAGTCTTCATTTATTCACTCTGATTTAAGGTTTCGAGTGCCAGCAATACATTTTAACGTTTTTAGAAGGTCTCTGTCTATGTCTATAATATATAACTAAACTATTGTTCTACGTAAAGTAAATAAGGTTTTTAAAATGTTTAAGAAGCTTCATTTAAAATTAAATTAAAATGCAGAGGCCCCTGGACCTGAGTGCCACTGAAAATCAGCTTGTGTGCCACGTTCGACATGCGTGCCATAGGTTGCCTACCCCTGCTCTACCATAAGGAACAAAAATCAGTGGAAAATAGAGACAAAAACCCTTAAGAAAATGCAAAAAGTTGTTTACAACAAGAGGGTCCTAGGAGAAGGGTTTAAAACCCTGCCCTATGGCTTTTGAAAATGGATACAAGGTGGAAGCACATCTTTTCTGCCATTCTTGTGGGGCCTAGCAACTGCGGAAAAAGTTACTTTATAAAGAATGTGTTGGATAATGCTGAACAAACATTGTCTGTTATGCCTGAGAATACTGTATAGTGTTACAGTTGTTGGCAACCTCTGTATCAATTTTGTGAAGGGACTTCCTGATGCTTTTGACGATGACCATTTGTTTCCTACCAGTAAAGTAAATATTATTATTGTAGACAATCTGATGAACTCTGCTTGTGAAAGCGGTGAAATCGAGAAAGTCTTTACCAACTACATGCATGAGAAGAACCTGAGCATTATGTATATAGTTCAGAAGGTGTTTTGTCAGGGAAAAAAGAGTCGCACAATTAACCTAAACACAAAGTACATGGTTCTGTTCAAAAACCCCAGGGATAAATTACAAATCGCTACGCTCGCTTGGCAAATGTACCCGGCAAAGCTCAATTCTTTCTAGAAGCTGTTGAGGATGTTACCAAAAGACCTTATGGCTACCTGGTGGTGGATTTAAATGCTTCCACACTAGAAGCTTATAGAGTAAGAACCTGTCTTTTTCCTGCAGACTGGTTGGCAGTTTAAACTTTGAAAAGAACAATGGCCAGGTATAGAAAGAGAGATTATTGGCAGGCACCTTTTTAACAGCTGAGGTTGCTGACCAAAAACTTGTCTAGCTGCGTAAAGAGAAACCTGGGCCTTTTAAAAATACTTAGCAAATCATCCCCGCAGCAAAGGAGGGCTATACTGTGTTCAGCCTCTGATGATCTAGTAGCAGCCATCTCAGAAATAGGCTCAATACCTTAAAAGGAAACGTACATTTGACACAGAATCAAGTGCGCATGCTGAAAAAGAGACACATGCTTATAAAAACTTTGTGTAATAAAAAGGTGTCACTTAAAAGAAAGATGCATCTGGTGAAGCAGTCTGGGGGGTTTATCGGACCTCTGTTAAGTTTTGCAATCGCTCTGATAACGGGTCTTTTGACTAATTGATAATGGAGTATGCAGAAAAAATATACGTGGTGCCCAGCTACCAGTTGGAGCAATTAAGGGCTCCTCCTCCAGCAGAGGAAAATATAAAAGCAACCGCAACTCGCTTCTGGATGCTGAAATGAGTCTGTTCTTCAAAGGACTGAGTTAACCAAACCTGAAAATGCTAAACTTTACAGCGCCGTGCTTCAAAGGTACCTAACGCACGTGAGGCAGAGCAATGCTGATAAAGGGAAAATAAGTCTGTTTCTACCGGAACAGAAACAGAGTGTTACTGCCAAGTCCCTGAAACACCAAAAACCTCAGACTCCGTTGCTCAGGAGGTGCTGGATAATGTGAATAAGCGTTATAAGAAAAATGTATTAATATTGCTAAATAAGCTGGGCCAAGATAAAAATATCTCTTTGTGGAATGATAAAGGGGCTTTTGTGTACGAAGGCTCTGTGGTTAATGGTTCTAACATGCTGGACTTGGTCAGGGCCATCATCTAGACATGCTCTGTTCCTAGCAGACACATACTTAAAGGATGGGATGTGTTTATGAATGCCATGGCGGAACTGAACATACCATCTTCTGTCATCGGCAACGCGGCCAACAGAGATCTTTTGGAACACCTGAAGGCCTTGTTGATAGTATTCCAGCTGTGCGGGTATTGTATTTCCACTAACCCCACCTCCCAGGCACCCAGGAGATCCAAGAGCTTAATTAGCCGTATTGTAAAGTTCCAGCTGGTGTTCTGGGGAAAAACTGCAGAGCTGATGTTGCTGGACAAAGAGATGTAAAACCTGCCGCCACGCTTTTCTCTCTCTCTCTCTCTCTCTCACTCTCTCTGTCTTTGCAGGAGGAATCTTTTATGTTCTTGTCTAAATGTCACAGCTTGAGAAGCTTCCACCGCGCTTTTAAATTTATTGGGCCACCCAGCCATTTCACCAGTAGATGCTTTTTTCTCCCTTTTCCTTTCTCCGCTAGAACTTTTTCAGTCCTGTAAATCCTGTCCCATTTGGGGTTTACTTTTTGTAATTCTTCAGGGTAAAAAGATCCAGTAACTGACTCACCCTCATAATCTTTTACTTGATGTACAGGTCTCTGGCCCCTGGTTAAAGCTTCATCCACTATGAATATCTCATTGGTAAACGTCTGTTCATAACCTTTTTCTAAAGCTCCTTTGTTTTTAGACAGTCTCACATGGTCGCCTTTTCTAAAAGGGGCAACAACCGGTTTTATTTTAAAACCAGTTCCATAAACCATTTTCCACACATTCAGAGAATCTGAGGGGTTAATATCAGTGGATCTGGTATGTATAGTTCTGTGAAAGCTCCAGCTGTAACTCTTTATAAAGTCAGGTAATACATCGATGTAGCGAAAGGTGTTATGGGCTGTAAAATATCTCCACATCCTATATTTTAAAGTTCTATTAAATCGCTCCACAACCCCTGCTTTGACTTCATTATTAGTAACAAAATGGTGAATGCCATTAATGCCATTTTAACAAACTGCTTAAAGGTTAGTTTAAAAATTCTTTTCCCCAATTGGTTTGGAATTTTTGAGACATGCGACCTTCACTGAAAATAGCTATAAAGGCCTTGGATACTTCACCGCCCGTCTTGTCTTTTAGGCCTAAGGCCCAGCCATATTTAGACAAAATGTCTATCACTATTCAGATGTACTTAAAACCTCTGTCTGTTGTGTTTGGAGAACTGGTGTATATTCACCAAGTCTGCCTACCATTGAGGATCCACATCTGAAGCAATGGTCTTGTTTCATTTAAAATGTGTTCGAGCCAGTTTGTGTAAGCGTAAGTGTCCTGGTCTGAAAGCCAAGCTCTTACTTGCCTTCTATTCAAAGTTTTACTATGCTTTTCGGCTGTTTGAAACGGAGGGTTCACCCCACTGAAGCTCCCATCTTCCCCAGGGGTATAATATATTTTCTTTAACAGAGCCATCCGTGTAGACATGACTGTTACTTGCATTAGTAAAACACATTACAAGTATGGAGGGGACACATTCACACTGACAAATTTAAACCACTTTTATTAATTGCCTGGTTTAACACACCCTTTTACAGCTGCCTGCGAAAATGGACGCTATGACCCCTACCATTAGGGAGCTCGTGCTGGTTTATTCTTCCATTTTGTTCTTTCCAGATTTTCCTCTTGAGATCTGTGTCTCAGACATGAGCAAAAACAGCTGATGCATGATAGATTTATTCCCACAGAACAACCAATGTGTAGGTTTTCAAAGGCCTTTAGAAAGATATCATCTAGCTGTCAAGAGATTTTCAGAAAAGAAACAGTGTAAGCCCCCACGGCTTCTTTGTATGCAGCCCAGGGTTGGTTCCTACCCCATTACACTCCATCGTCGAGGGTCACTGCTTAATCATTCACTTATCTGCGTGACATCTTTTCTGTTCAGCTTGTCCGCTGGTGATTCCAATGAGCCTTGGTCGCTTTCCTCCATAGGGGTGGACAACAGGAGGCTGTCATGCTCATGCTTCACAAGTGCTTGGAGTTGGGGTTGGGTTCCACCATATCCATAAACAGCTGGGACAAAGGGCTCCCTTGACTGCTCCCTCCTCCTCGGAAGTGTCACTGATGTAGCACTTTCCCACTGGAAGTTGAAAGCCTTCGGGGATAAAACAAAGTCTGAAGTTCTCCCGGAGGAGGTGAAGGAGACCATGTTTCCTCTCAGCATTTCCATGATTTCTACAACATACGTTCTTGGCATGAGATGGCCTCTTCCCTGTGGTGCTGGGACTTCCAGAGGCAGTGCCCCACTGTGATTAATTGAGGGTGGTGGGAGGAGCTCTTAGAGGGGTCACACGACCCACTTCCAGACAGATCACCCCACCTAGGAACCCCACCCTGCATTGGTCAAATCTGCTCTCAGGGCGGTCCTGTGAGTGACGAAACGCATCTCAATTGGTAAAAGAAAGTGGGAGGAGTTCTCAGAGGGGGTCACATGACACCCTTTGCTTCCTGTCATATGTCCATCTTGACCCTGGAGATAACACCCCTCGGGGGGGTCTTAGGGTGACAGGTGGGTGGGTCCTGAGAGATCAAGGGGCGGGGCCAACGTTAATTTGATGGTTGGGCCCTTATACTACTCGTGGGGAGTGGGGGGTGAGCCTGTTTGTGGAGGCAGGATCCACAGCCCCAAAGTGCTCTTTCTGTGACACTCCCCCATGTGTTACTGGGGCAGTTAAGGGAGTTCGCAGTGCACAGGGGCACAGTCCAGAGTCCCTAGGAAATGTGCAGTGGTGCAATTCGTTTATGTGAGTTTTTGTGTTTTCGTATATTTCTTCTGCTTTGCCTGTTTAATGTGAAAGGGCATCTCCACCTTGTTCTGATCTGTGGTGTTTACTTAACCCCTCACAGGCCTTTCCACACAAAGTGTTGTCTTCCAGGAAATGCCAAGTGAAATAAAATTCCTTTTGTGTGATAGGTAGGAGAGAGTGCGCAGACCTGTCTCCTGGTTGCATCTATAAAACAAACTGGGACGTGCTACATTCACTTCTGGCAATAAACAGATCTATGTCTTGGCTTCCTATATAAAGAGAAGAGAGAAAGTGAGAGAGACAGAGAGGCAGGAGGGTTTCATGATCAAACATCTGCAGACTGGCCTGTTTCTTCAGAAACACTCAAAAGAACTGAAGTATTTGTGGGCTGACGGTGAGAGATTCTTGTGTTTTGTGCCTTGTTGAACCATAGGAACAGCCACTAGGGGATGGGTATGGAAGTGGGAGGATGGGGAAACAGGAAGAAATTACCTCAGCATTTCCAGAACGGCCTTTTGTCTCCTCAAAACTTTTTCCAGGGTCTGTTTCTCATGTAGGGCCTGATCCAAAGCCCACTAATGTCAATGGGAACTTCCATCAAGTGCCAAAGTTTGGGTCCTGGCAGGCTGAAGAGGTACTTCTCTGATCTAAGCAACAGAACACGTATGGAGCTCAGTGGGAAAGACAAATCCATCCTTGACTAGATTGTATTCTCTGTCCCTCACCCCGCAGCTCAGGAGGCAATGGAGCCTCTGGCTGTAACTCATAATGTGGGAACATTTTGTGGTCAGTTAGCAAAGTTACCCATATCCCTGGCCAGGAAGGTGAAATCGCTTCCTGGGACGAGGAAACAGGAGTGCCAGGCTCATCTGACTGTTGCGAACGTATATAAGGACAAGTTGGACCTTACTGCCAATCTCTAAATAGGCAAAATAGAGTCAAATAAGGTGAAAATCTTACAGGTACCAAACAGTACCGTAGAATGTCTACAGATAGAAATTCCATACTTGAATAATAAGAGAACAGCAGTAGGACTATACTGTTGACTACCTGAGCAGGATGTGACGGTGATTGTGAAATGCTCAGGGAGACTAGACAAGCTGCAAAACCTGAAAATGCAACAATAACAGGGAATGTCATCTATGCTCATATTGATTTGGTAAATGGGATCTCAGGGCATGATGTAGACGTAAAATTTCTAGACATCATAAACGACTGCTTCTTGGGGCAGCTGGTCCTGGAACCCACAAAGGGAGAGGCAGTTCCTGAATTAGTCCGAGTGGAGCACAGGATCTGGTCCAAGAGATAACTATCGCCGAGCCACTCGTTAGAAGTGACCATAATGTATTAAAGTTAACATCCCTGTGTGAGTGTGTTGGGGGGCAGGAATATCAAAAAAGCCCAGCATGGAAATATTTCATTTTAAAAAGGGAAACTACTCAGGAATCACGATGCTCATTAGAAGGAAATTAGAAAGTGGAGTCACACGGGTAAAATACCTGCAAGGAGCATGGAGACTACTTAAAAACACCATAATAGAGACTTAGACTAAATACATACCCCAAATCAAAGAAGACAGTAGGAGGACCAAAAGACTGCTCCATGGCTAAACATCAGAGTAATGGAGGCCATTAGAAGCAAAAAGGCACCCTTTAAAATTTGGAAGCCAAATCCTAATAAGCATAGGCACCGACCTCAGAAAATTCTAGGAACCAGCTGCTTGCTGTTCCCACCCCATGCCAGGTGTCTCTGGCTAGCTCATTTAGCGAGCCTCCTCCAGGCTTCAAGTCTCCTGCAGGCAGTTCCCTCATGCGCTTTCACTCCATTTGCTCTCTCACACCATGAAGATGGGATCCTATTCGATTGTAGATACTATGATAAACTTAGGACAGACAGCTACAAGGGAGGGGTAGGAATCCATCTCAGAGGGTTAAAAGGCCGTCCTCTCTATCAACTGGGGGGTAACTACAGGTTAATTAGGTTCAGCTGAGAAGGGATTACCAAAGTATCAATCAGAATCAGCTGAGAGGGAGCTACCTGAGGTTAATTAGGATCAGCTGATGCCAACTAAGGGCTGCCTGAGACCTTTTTAAACCCTCCCCTGGGAGGAAGGAGGAGGGGAGAGAAGAAGCCCTGCTGCCAGTTGGTTAGAAGCAGCAAGACAGCGAGCCTCACCAGGAGGAGAGGCACTATCCTCTCCCACAAGGGAGAAAAATAGGCTAAAAAGGACTGGTGGAGAGAGGGAACGGACTTCCCCTGTGTCCCAAGCCTGTGTCAACAGGACTAAAAGCAGCGGCAGCTGGAGAGACCGAAAAGGTGCCTTGCCACAATACCTAGATCTTAGCTCTGAGACATATATATAAGCAATAGCTTTCTCTCAGTCGGTGTTTGGTATAGTAAGTGAACTGGTAAGCCCATCAGATGACCAGTCATTATTTCAAAAGATGTAACCTGTGTAGATCAGTTAGGCATTGAATGCATAGCCATTAGTGCTAAGAGTAGCTTTAAGTCCCAGTCTCTGGCATGTTCAGAGAGAAATTTCACGGTTTGGTTCATACCCTCAACCTGTGCTGAGGATTGAGGATGATATGGCACATGGAGCTTCTGTTGGATTCCTAGGGCTTTTCATTGGTTAACCATAAGACCAGAAGTAAAAAGAGTATTTCTGTCTGAGTCTATTTTGGGAGTAAACCCGTCTGCTGAAGACACAATTTACTGAAAACATGAGTGGTTGTAGTTTGAGCCATATCATTTGGTGCAGGTACACTGTTGTATCCTTGGGGGCAGCAGTTTTAGGAAAAAAATCACTGGAGACACAGAAAGCTGTAAACCTTGGAGCACCGTTTATTGCTACACACAGAACTAACCAACCGCCAGCCAAAACTGGCTAGGCTATCCCCTAATAATCTAACTCGGTTGCCATAGCAACACAAAATTCTATTACCACGACAACCAAATACACAACATATACATTCAACCCATTTCATTAATAAGTCACCATGAGTAAATAATGATTTCCTCAAGACGACAATGTTACAGGGCCTACCCAGCCTATTGGAATGATTGACCAAAGAAATGTAATTCCTTGGCTTTGGAGGAGTGCTCAAAATTGGAGTCAAGTATTTTCAAATATATTACAAATGAGACATCCTTCATGTAATTGGATATGCTTTTTATTTATGCCAGGCCAGCAGGATGTTTAAGTTTTCATACATAGCATGATCACCTGTCTCCTACATCTTTCATTCAGGGCATGTCATAACATCATTCCTCTGTAGGAAGTGGGTGCTACCCACCTAGGAATCCCATTTCTCTCATGAAGGTAGGCGAGAAGATTCTTGCAAAGGCTAAACCTTGATTGTTGATTAAACAGAGTTTCCAGTGCCTTATTCTCAGCAAGTTCTTTTGCTGTGATAGGATTTGCATTGGGATTTTCTGGGTAATGATAAAATTTGGATATTTTGCCATCTTCTAATTCTGCTCCTTGGAGATCTGGATTTGGTTCCTTTTGCACAAGGTCAGTGTAGTGTGAGTAGGTTTTTCTTTGTCAGGGATAGGTAAAAGGTTTTGTCATTTTGTGACAGAGTAGCTCATGCCATACTACTGCAGTGAGATGCCTTCAGCATTCCAGATACTGCAGAGGGCTGTTAAGAGTGGGCTGGGGGAGACAGCAGGAAGAACAACCCCTCAGTGTTCAACACGTGCAATTCCACAGATTGGACCATCTCCATTTAAATATAATTCCCTGCTCTTCATGGACACTCCAGCAGGAAGTGCTGCTCCTCGCCTGCACAGGTTATGCAGGGGACCAGGGCAGGTTTGTCTTGTTTACTGTGGGGCTTGGACCAAAATGAGCTCCCGGCACCTGCTCCTCTCTGTGCCAGGGGAACCTCAGCTTGTTGCTCTCAGTTTTCTTCTGAGTCAGACAGATTTAAAAATAACCTGTCCTTCAGGCCTTCAGCTCCATTCCTGAGATGGTTCAGGTGCCAGACCTCCCAGGGGGAGCCAGCCAGGTCCCACAGCACAGCGGGCTGGGGCCCATTGCCCCTAGCAGCCAGCTGGTGTCACTGGCTGGGATCTCACCCACTTCCTCAGGCAGGGCAGCTGCTTTGTCCCTGGGCTTGTGGGAATCTCCTCTCCTCAGCTAGTCCTTGAGCCCTTGGAGGGTCTGTGATGAGTTGTGTGTGCTGGCCTCTCAGTGTGGATGGGGCCAGGAAGGGATTAACAGATCAGTCCAGGGCTAGGGGAAGAGACCAGCTCTGCCGTAGAGAAACTGTCCATGATCCACTCCTATCTGGGAGGGATTTGTTCCCTGGCTGTGGTGCTGATGAATGAGGAAATAACTAAAGGCCAGGCAGGGTGAGGTCAGGATCTGTTCCAAGGAGGAAAGGACTGAAACTTGCCCCACCCAGGACTGGAGGGAGCAGGGAGTTGCTTAGAATGGAGGCAGTCAGGAAAACCCCTGAGTCCTGTCGGAAGAGGAGAGTGACTAAGTGCCCCTTGGAGGGGAGTTGTCTCTTCTCTCCTTTATCCTGAAGCCAGGCCTTGGGCAGAGGGTTTTTCTGGTCTCCTCAATTTTTAAGAAATGTTGTAAAACTGATAAGAATCATAGACATTAAAATCAGCAGAGAATCCTGTGGCACCTTATAGACTAACAGACGTTTTGGAGCATGAGCTTTCGTGGGTGAATACCAACTTCATCCAGATGCATGCCAAAAGTGGGTATTCACACCATGAAAGCTCATGCTCCAGAAACGTCTGTTTTAGTCTATAAGGTGCCACAGGATCTCTGCTGATTTTACAGATCCAGACTAACACGCCTACCCCTCTGATACAGACATTAAAATGTAACACAGTATGGAAAATTTTGTGCAGTTTCGGTGCAGAAGTGTTTTCTTCAAGACTAAATGCCTCTGCATGGTATAAATCACCCCACTCTGAACCTTATGTTGTCCAAAAGATGGATTTGGTAAACGCCACGAGAATTCCTCCTAAGCTTCACTCTACCAGCTTAGAACCGTTAGCGCTGCCACGCAACCAGGAAATTCCAGATGCCTGAGTACCATGTCTGGTCCACAGAAAACCTTGACGCTCAAGGAACGCCAACAAGCACCCAGACCTCTCTTTATCTTGTAACACAAGTGTAAAGTTTCAACCGCTTTCCCAACCGTTGCCTCTCCAGTGCTTCCCCTCCCTTGAGGTTACCCTGGAAGATACACTGTGGAATCAAACTCCAATTGAATCTTAAACAGAGAGAGGAAAATTAGCTTTCCCCTCCTTCCTCTCTCCTTCCAGACTCTGCCCTGAGACAAGAGTAAATCCTAACACAGAGAGAAATTAACCTCTCTCCCCCCTTCCTCCTTTCTCCCCACCAATTCCCTGGTGGATCCAGACCCAGTCACCCCTGGGGTCTCACCAGAATAAAAAAACAAATCAGGTTCTTAAACAAGAAAGCCTTAATAAAGAGAGAAAATAGTAAAAATTAATCTATAATAAATTTAAGATGGAATAAGATACAGGTCTTTCAGCTATAGCACTGGAATACCCCCCCGCTAATATCTCAAGTACAAAATTAAAAATCCTTCAGCAAAATACAAATTTGAGAACTCCCTCCCGCCAAATACACAACTTGCAAATAAAGAAAACAACTCGCTGATCTACCCAGTACTTCTAATTCTGACACACAAGAACTGTATCAGGAGATTGGAGAGAAACCTGGTTGCACGTCTGTCCCTCTGAGCCCCCAGAGTGAACAACAACCAAAAACTAACGCACACACCAACTTCCCCCCCTCCAGATTTGAAAGTGTCCTGTCCCCTGATTGGTCCTCTGATCAGGTGACAGCCAGGCTACTGATCTTGTTAAGCCTTTACAGGCAAAAGAGACATGAAGTACTTTTGTTCTATTAACTCTTAACTATCTGTTTATGACAGCCTCTATTAAAAATGTTGAATGGGTTGCCTCAACTTTTGGGGGGATTCCTTTTCTAAAAAATGTATAAAATTTACAAGATATTTTTGAGGTCTCTGCTACGTATTTAAATGTTCAGAGTCTGATAGTTTCCACTATATCTGCTTTTCCATCTCTCTTAGGAAATTCAGCATATAAAAGTTTCTTCTATCTAGTGCATGATTTCCAAATAAAAGCAACAAATCCTGTACATGTCTCTGTGGTGTCTGTACATGTCTCTGTGGTGTCTTTCAAAGGAATCGCTCTAGGGTGGTATTATAATTACTGTGAAGTGCCATTACACTGGAGATCTTTGGTAGATCATTTCCCTGCAGCTCAACTGGGGTGGAGGGAAGAGATCCAGGACTGAGCTGGCAGGTTCACTGCAGTTCATCAGCTCATCATGCTAGGGACAAGCAGGGCTGACGAGAGGTGAGGGAAGCCGGTACAAATTACCGGGGACCGGCAGTCCGGAAGGGGGCCTGGGGCCCGGGCCCCTCATCTTGTCAGCCCTGTGTAGCCAGTCCGCCCTTGTTAGGGGGCCTGAAAATTTTTTCCACTGCGTCCCGAACCCGCTTTTGGCGGCCCTGGGGACAAGCAGCAATGTGTGTATGGGAATGATTTGAAAACACAGTGTACTAAGCAGGTGGGTTTGAACTGAACTTTAGCTGTTGATTTCCCCCTCTTTAATTGAATCAAACATCCCAGAACATCTGCTATTGCTAAAGGTTGGGTGTTTGCTTCTAGGAAAATCAGCCTGTGTTAAACTTTATTACAACTTCATATGGTTAAATTTGATGTCAAAATGAACCTTTTCCCCAACCAGATGCAGGTTCTGAAGGAAAGGGGTTCATATGATTTATCCTGATAAAAATAAATCACTGGAATTTTTCTTTTCCTTTTTCTAAAATCTGTGGTAAGAGCAACTGAGCCACCACCAAAGGCTGCCATGGCTGTTAGACTCTCCAAAAGGGAAACTGAAGAACTGAAGGCCATTGTTGAGAGAGGAAACCTCAGAGCAGCAGCTGCTGAACTTCAGAAGAAGCTGGAATCATTAGAAAACACCCCACTGGACATCGCCAACATGGGAGAGTCAGGTACAGGAAATCATCCTTCGTCAGTGCCATCCTGGGCCTGCATGATGATGATGAAGGTGCTGCTAAGACTAGAGTGAAACAAACAACGATGGAGCCAACGGCTTAGCCACACCCCAGACTCCCAAATGTAAAACTATGGGATCTGCCAGGAATTGGGACACCAAGGTTTAAGGCACACAAATACCTTAATTGGGTAAAATTCAACAATTACGACTTCTTCATCATCATCAGTGCTACACGCTTCACTTCCCCCCACACCACCCTGGCCTGTGCCATTCACGAGATGGGGAAGAGGTTTTACTACGTGCGCTCCAAAGTGGATGCTGACTTGAAGGGTGAAAAAAGAAAAAAGAATTTCAACAAGGAGAGAAGCCTGAAGGAGATCAGGGAGGACTGCGTAAAGAACCTGAGAGAAGCTGGTGAGGCCTCCCCACGGGTTTTCCTGCTCTCCAGCTGAGAACTGACTAGCTATGGTTTCCAGCTCTTGCAGGAGACCCTGGAGAATGAGCTAGATGATCAGAAGAGACACAGGTTCATCCTGGCCCTGCCCAACATCTCGGCAAAGATCCTGGAGAAGAAAAGGGCTGAACTGCAGGAGCGTATTTGGGAAGTGGCCCTAATATCATGTGCTATTGGTGCTCTTCCTCTTCCAGGCCTCTCTCTTATCTGTGATGTACCCATCTTGATTGTTCACATGAAACATTACTGCCTGGCCTTTGGCTTGGATGAAGAGTCTCTCACTAGACTGGCTGAGCAGGTTGACAAGCCTGTTGCAGAGCTGAAATCTGCTATCAAAAAGTCTCCACTGGCCTCAGCCATAACAAAAAAGTTTGTACTGTCTCTGCTTTCCAGATCTGCATGTGGAGCACTGATGGTGGTGGAATTTATTCTGAATTTTGTACCAGTCCTTGGCTCCCTAGCAGGGGGAGGGATTTCTTTTGTGACCACGCACTGCATGCTGCAGAGCTTTCTGGATGAGGCTGCAGAAGATGCTCAGAAAGTTCTGACCAAGGCTCTTGAACCCAAAGCTAAAAAATCCATATAACAGCACCAAGGCCGCCTGTGCAGGCCTATAGAAAACCAGACACACCTGGCCCATCCCTGTCAGAATCTCTAGACGTGGGCGAGCCCAGCAAAAACAAAACAACACCCTAAACTGACAAACAGCAGAGAGACCGACCAAATCAGATCAGGCAGGATTCTGGTGAATCAAAAGCTTGTCCCTTCCACTAATACTATATGTCAGGTTGGATGGTTTCTTTTCATGCAAAACTAACGGGAATGGAGCTAGTCTCTAAACCAGTCTATAAAACCAGGGGAAATGTTCTGAGAAGAAGACGATACCCCAGTATCTCTGCTTACCCTGGCGTCATGTGAAACAAAGTCTGTAAGAAACCCCTGTGAAGTCTGGTACAACTGCGTCTTCAGGGCTAGATCCATAAAAAGAATTTCAATAAAAACGGTCGTTTTAACCCCCCAAATCCAGCATGGAGCACCTGGGCATTCAGAAAACCACCGCTCAGCTGCCACCTGACCCTGTAGGTGCCTAAACTGCCTCGACAGCTACATTTACACTATTATAGCCCCAAGGTGCCTACATTTCTGCCAGTGAGCAGGGGCACGGCCACATCACATCAGGGAACCTGCCTCACACCGAAACCCCGGAAGGTTCCATTCCCTCATCTGTCTGGCCTGCAGGGCCTGATCCAGGAGTGTTCTCAGGACGCACCTAACCCCACACAAAATGGATGGAGGGGGAGGTGGTTGTCTGGACTCAGGACCTGCAGCAGAGCAAGTCTCTGTGTAACCTAATGAGCACGGTCAGCCTGTAGCAGGCTGCGTAAATGGCTACGCAGCATGACTAGCTGAAAGAGTCAACAGAGCAGCTCTTGAGTCCAGCAACAGCAGCACATCAGCAGCTGCTCAGCGCGTTCCCCCACGGGCAGCTGAGATAGCTCCTGCTCATTCCAAGCCTTGCTCCTGCCTTTTTCCAGTCTTGCTCCTGCCTTGGACCCAGCCTTGCCTCGAGCCAGGTAACCTGGTTCTGACCTTCAGCTCCAATTCCTGACTCCGGCTGTGACCCTGGGCTCTGGCACCTGCCCTCTGACTCCTGCCTTGAGCCTGGGCTCGGATTCCTGGCTACTGATGCCTGCTCCAACCACTGGGCCTGATCCTGCTCTAACTGCTGGGCCCGGCCACCCATGTCCCAGTCACTGACAGTGGCAGTGCCTCTCTAACAGTTTAGTGCTTCAAGCGCTTTCCTGGGGTGGGAAAATCCAAGCTGAAATCCTTTCTCACATGGGGGGAATTGAGGGTGTACTAGACGGCTTAAAATATTTTGATGAAATGAAGTTAAATTGAGAAGGAAAGTCAGGTAGAAGTTGGCAATGCTTTGGGCAAGATACTGTGAACATTATGCCAGGGTTTGCCAAGGGGTGATCCTGTTAGGGAAATAAAGGGTTTGCATTCGTATTGATTTTCTTAATTAGTGATAAAATTAAGAAGTAAGATAATATTTGCCACCAAGCATGCTCATATTACCACAAATACGTGAAATACCCCTGGGGTGGGAGAGCCAGGAAATAAAACGGGTTGAAACTGAAAAATGTCTGATAAGAACAGTTGGTCACAGAATTAAATAATCAGAAATGTAGCTGCTGGATCAATGAAGCACAGACCAAGCTCAGCCACACACAGAGATCCTGCCACAATTGTAAAACGAGACCAGGATGTCAGGTTTATCAAGCTGTCCCAGCCTGCCGGAGAACAACAGTTCAAGTGACTCCATGGTCCTGCAGAGTGGATTGTTCCAACATGTTTAAAGAGCATCAAAGAATGTGGCGAGACTTTGTATAAAACTCCATTGGAAATTAAACTGGACATTTCAGCAGCCAGCAAAGTGCTGAGGGCAAACTGCAGCTTGGCCAGCGTAGGATGCAGTGGTGATCAGAGTGCATTGCAAGAAGGGCCCTTGGAAAGCAATCAGTGAAAGGAGGTTACTGAGCAGAGCTGAGCAGCAGGTGTTCACTGGCTGTCCCGAGATGTCCGTACTCCTGGCTATGGCCTAACTTGTCCTACACAACCTGATGTGACACAAATGACATGTTCTCAATAGGCTGTTTCTAGCTAAATGCATACAAAATAAGCTGACCTAAAAATATCAATCAATACAGGTGGTGACTTTAAATCTTATTAAACTATGTAGAATCTGTTTGGCTCACACAAGATTGTGCTTAGGTTTATGTGGCCTCTGTGTCACAAGATGGTGCACCATTGCATAAGAAAATTTACTCGTGCCAGTCCACCAAGGTCCCCTTCCAATGGATCTGTTGCAGTTACCCTTTTAAGACCAATACTCACGCCAGTTATATTAGTTTAGAATCTGGTAAACTGATAAACACCCTAACTACCTAACAAGAACGCCTATATTTTTATGACAGGCTGCATGCAGTTCAAGAGGCTTTCACAGTAGTCCTTATGTTATGTCTGTATACACCTAGAACTCGACAGGCAGTGTGCAGCCATTAACTATGGGGGATGTACGCTGTTTTAGGAATTGCAACTTGTTCTATTTAACAGCTATTTTACAACAAACTTATCAAACAAGGCACAAACTATAACTCTGGAAAGAGAGAGCGAGAGAGAGAGTTGAAGGTGCTAACTGAGGGTCCTTAATGTCCAGGAGTGAGGATTCCCGAGTGGCCGACTCAGAATTCTTTTTTTTGGCTTTCAGGAAGTGAGGTGCTGAAGGAGACAGGCCATTTTATCCCCTTTCGCTGTGAGTTCAACTTGGTTCTTTCTCTGGGAGAAGCTGGCATAGACATCAAACGGTGACCCATGCTTGTGATGAAGGCTGGAAATGTCTAACCAAAATGAGACCTGTGTCTTTCTCGCCACCCAGCCACAGTATATCTTGTGATTCTTACATGGGGGCTTGAAAATTCCAGTCTCTTTTGTGCAAAACTCTTCGAGAAATAGCCTATGTAGAACAATTGTCTTATTTTCAGGGGTAGGCAACCTGTGGACAGCGTGCCGCCTTGGTGATTTTCAGTGGCACAACACTTCCTGGGTCCTGGCCACAGTCCAGCGGACTCTGCATTTTATTTAAAATACTTAAGAAGCTTCATTAAATTTTGAAAACCTTCTTTTACTTACATACAACAATAGTTTAGTTAGATATTATCCACTGATAGAAAGAGACCTTCTAAAATGTTAAGTGTATTACTGGCGATGCGAACCTTAAATTAGAGTGAGTAATGAAGACTCAGCACAGCACTTGAAAAAGGTTGCCAAGCCCTGGTCTATTAACAACATGTGTAAGCTTAAAATGATGGCAAACATGATGCTAAAACGCTAATGAAGTGGCCGTTAGTATATGGTGCTGAAGCAGGGCCCTGGCTGCATTGAAATGCTCTGGTGGGCCTGTAACAGCCCAGGAGCCATAGGTGGGCACTTCTGATGCCTGAGCCCGGAATTGTTTTGCATTTTGGAGTCAAGTACCACTGGAGAGTTTTACTTAATGGGCTTGAGTGCTTCCTTCTGCTTTTAAGGGCTTGGTCAATTCCAAACAAAGTCAAAGGCATAATTGTGAAATTAGGAATTTCCGCTGCCTTTGTCATGGTGTGTTATGTGATTCTTAAAACCTGGATGGTTGCGTTTTTCCTGTTTTTCCCGTTTCCCTCTCAGTCCAGATCATAAACCTTGCTACTGTGCATTCTTTTATATACTATGCTCGTGGCTGTTGCTTGATAAGGGTAAGCCAATAAAAGTGTGAAAATCCAAATCTGAGTCTTTTTCTTCATTAACGAGGTCAATATCCAAAAGACCCTTAGGGCAGGTGATTGGTAATGCAGCTGAGCAATTACTAACCAGAATTTTATTTGATACCTTCCTTTTTGTCGGGTTTTCTTCGCTATCCCAGACTTTTTCAGGTTCAGTGTCTGGACCACAAGAGAAGACAGGCAACCCAGGAAATCGAAACCTACTCTCCCTTTATGATTGCATGCACACCAGCGGAACAAAGACAGGGACCGTTCGTCCACAGATGGCGGACATAGTGCTAGTGGGCCAGAAGCTGGGCCCCTTTGTCCCCTTCTTCAATTTCAGGGCGAGCATATGTGTAAAGTAGATAAGAGACGGAGGTAGAATATGACCCACGAGATTAAGGCAGAGATAATGGACGCTTGCCAGAGAGAGGTTGAAAGCAGGCTGGCGTTAATTTAACCGCAACGCTGGTGGTGTTTGTGAGTTACCAATCTCTGCATGTGCCGTTGGTGATGCGGTTGGAGTTGTCGCACAAGGCAGCTATCCTATCTCTACTGTGAGAATTTTTTTATCTCAGGTCCCACTTCAAGTCATGAGCTGGTACACGGCTGGGTGTTATTGCGCCACATCAGGCCATTCCAATTGCCTGTTACTGGATGGTCATATCTCGCATGCGACACATCTACTGGAAGCCCCGCACTGTCAAACAGGAGGGGAACCCCTAGGCTGTCCAGACCTTATTTCCGCTCTCCTCTCTAGAGTGTCGCATCTGACGGTCTATTCATTCCTCTTATCATGTTCCAGGAAGTGAATAATGCACCATATAGATCATGCAAAGTCCGAAACCAAGTTCTTTATTGATGCATGCACACCAGCAACAAAGAACAAGACCGTTCTCCACAGAGAACCAGAACCAGCCCCTTTGCCCCTTTCTTCAATACAGCACAAATTTATATAAGCAAGTTTACATCACAGTTAAAGCATTTAATGGCCTGCGGTTAATTAAAGGCACCTGGTGAAGCATTTGATTACAAAATTCATGGCCTTGAGCAGTTCCTGGTGCACAAGCAGCTTCCTTATCAGTACTGAGAATTTTTTTATCAGCACTTCCCAAGCTTGAGTGTAAGGGGGGGTTCATCCACCCAGCTCCTGCTTACTGACTTCATTCACCCACCTTCTGAGCCCCCCGAGGCACCTGCTCAGCCTATCTTGTGGGCCTTCAGGCCCACTTTAAAGCATCTGATCTATCACTTCCTTACATGTTCCAGAAGGAAAACACACTCTGTGCATTACCTTGACTGGCCACCAGATGCCAGCACAATAGGGTGCTGATCCCAGCCCGGGGCCAAGGTATGTTACCTCATTAGTGATAATTAGTGATCAAGGGGCAGGGGGTGTATCCCACACGCTGAGGCTGAGAAGGGCAGAGTCTGCCAGGTATTCCTGCACCAGCTCTGCACTTACAGACCTGCCCTGTCTCCCTGAACAGACTCCCTCCCTCAGACAGCCCATGGGACAACCTGGGTTGAGCTGGGGTTTGTGCAAAGCCCCCCAGTGCTGACTGACCCCTGGGCTGAGCAAATGTGGTGACTGAGTTGCGGAGGCCCTGATGGGCTGCAGGAGCAGCTGAAAACAGAGCCAGACCCTCTCCCTTCCTGGCCAGAGCCCACTGGGGTGACACATCAGCGGTTCCCAGACCAAGCCACGGCTGGGCATCCTCCCTTCCCTGTATCTCCAGGGCCAACCACATCCACCCCTGGAACAACCCAGCCACCCCCTCAGCCCCTGCTAAACAGCCAAGCTTCCCTCCTCCTCCCTCCCGCGGGTGAAATCTCCTGCTCCACTCCTCCCCTCCCCCTCCCTGCCTTATCCAGACACGCGCTAGCTCAGCGCCAGGCCAATGGTCCTTGTACCCTGCCCCGGCTGCTGAGCCAGGCGTGCTGGTGATGGGGGCAGGCACAGCTGTGCTGTGAGCTACCTGTCCCCCTTCCTGGGTGAACGTCTCTCCCAGGGATGTTATTTCTGTCTCACAGAATTTACATTGATTCCTTTAGCTCTAGCCCTGTGGTTCTGGCTGCTTGGAGCCTCTGGTCAGGTTCTTCTGCTGCTGTTCTCCACATCCAAGTGCCACCTGTGTAACCTTACAACCCACTCTAGCAGAGGTGGGCAAACTACGGCCCACGGCACAGTCCTGCCCAGACGCTGAGCTCCCGGCCGGGGACACTTGCCCCCGGCCCCTCCCCCGCAGTGCCCCCTCTCCTGCAGCCATGCCGCCGTGCGGGCAGCGCTCTGGGCAGCGGGGTTGTGCGCTCCTGCAGGGCAGCACGGCAGCGTGTCTAGGTCTGACCAGGCAGTGCAGCTACCAGACATGCTGCTCTGAGCAGCATGGTTAGGGGGCGGGGGATCCCAGGGGGGCAATCAGAGGGTGGTTGGATAGGGCAGAGGTTCGAGGGGGGCGGTCAGGGGGCAGGTGGATGGGGCGGAGGTTTGAGGGGGTGGTCAGGGGATGAGGGGTTGTATAGGTGTGGGAGTCCTGGGGGCCCTGTCAGGGGGTGTGGATAGGGGTCGGGGCAGTCAGGGAGCAGGGGGGCTGGACAGGAGGTGGGGTCCCAGAGAGGGGGACAAGCAGCCAGAAAAGCTGTGGTGTGGTGAGAAAACGCAGCTGACAAAGGGCAGAAGTACTTGAGAGATGGAGATCAGGTGTTCTTGGCCCAGGTGGAGATGGCTGTGGGATGAAATTAGATTACTTCAGTAATTGACCAATTTTAGGTCCTGCTGAGAGAATTTTTCCTTGGTGAAATGTTTCCTCTCATACTGGAATCACTGTGGACAGACGGCAGCACTTTCCCTGCTCAGCTGTACGAAACCTGGTTTAACCCAAAGCGCTTTACAGCTGCAAGTGTAGCCAGACTCTGTGTCTCTAAACTCAGGCAGACTCATAAGAAGTTAATCATGTCCACATTGGGTCAGACCAATCGGTTACCTAGGGAGGTGGTGGAATCTCTTTCCTTAGAGGTTTTGAAGGCCCGGTTTGACAAAGCCCTGGCTGGGATGATTTAGTTGGGAATTGGTCCTGCTTTGAGCAGGGGGTTGGACTAGATACCTCCTGAGGTTTCTTCCAACCCTGATATTCTATGATTCTGTTTCCCCCCCCCATGTATAGTCAGCTTATAGATACTGACCTTTCTGAGGCATTTTGAGATCTACAGTTAAAAAACACCAGCTAGAGGGGAAGGATGGCCCAGTGGTTGTCAGGCAATAGTCTGTGACATGGGAAACTCAGGCAATTCTCTACAGACTTCCTGTATGGGCTGGGACAAGTCACTTTAGGCACCTAGCTTCCCTTCAAATCTGTGACACTGCCTGAGTCTGCAGAGAGCCTGAGCCAATTGCTTTGAAATCAATGGAAGTTAAGTGCTTAAATGCCTGTGAATTTCCAGGCTTCAGTTTCCCCATTTGTAGAATGGGGTTAATAGCCCTGCCCTATCTCCAGATGTGGTGGGAGGATAAAGACATGAATGAGGCCTGAAGTGCTTTGAGCTCTGCTGATGAAAAGCGCTGTGTAAGAGCTAAATATCATTTATTGTGCTGGCTTTAATGGTGCTGGGCTAAGTCATGGTAGATGGGATCTGATCTCCAAGGCCTTATTTTCACAAGTAATAGTAACTTTCAGCTTGGTCTGCAGTCCTCTGGCAGCAGTGTATTCTCCTCTGCCTACGCAGCTGGCAGATGATCTTCATGATGGCTTGTTTATTACTCCTTGAGGCTGGCTGAACTCACCCCTACCAACTCACTGAGCTCCTCATCTTCGCCTCCAGTTGGTCTCTCTCTATGGCGCCCAGGATTGGCGTAAAATCAAGTCGATATCCCACACCCAGTAAATGTCCAGCCATGGCGCACATCACGGAGCACCGACTGTGGCCAGGACCATGGCTGTTTGGCTCAGGACTCTGCCCCACACCTGCGATAATGCGCAGCTTGATGAAGAACCCATGGCCACGGTCCCAGCGTGGCCGCTCCACACACTGTGGACACATTGCGAAGATCTAGCATCTTGTGGCATCAGGCTCCGGAAATCGTGAAGCTTTCGTGAGAGATCTGTGCTCAGGTGCTTTTCAACTTTGCATCGAGGCTCTGCAGAATGTCTTGGCATGGACCTTATGGCTGCGAGGATATGTGCAGTTGCTGGACGTGCCGTTCATGTTCATCTTAAACGCTGCTGTCAACTCTGCACGACAGTAGTGTGTTCAGGGCTTCAATCACCTATTGGTGTATCAAAATGAATCTAGCAGTTGATCAGCTCCTGGTGAACCGCGCCACCTCCGTCCCGCCTCACCGGGTTGTCGTGGGTACAGGAGATCGCTCCAGACATTCTCGGGAAAAGCTGCAAGGAGAGGAAGACGACAGAGGCCTTAGCCAAGCTCTCCACTGTGCCCCACCCCCCTGCAATCACAGCTAACCGAGTGCAGAGACTCAGCTGCCATTAACACAAAGAAGTTCCTTTAGGTGCCTAATCCCCGTCAATCCGAGGGAGTCTAAACACCTTGAGGTTCTAGGTGGAAGATTCGGCCCTTCTCTCGCCCCCCCCGAACCATGTGGTTCTCAGGAGGCCTGGCTGGCTTCCTCCTGCACTGAAGCCGAATAGGAGGGGAGAATCCCGCCCAAGCAAGCGCCGGACTCTCCAAGCCCCACTCCCCAACAGACCCTAAATTGCCAGAGAATCCCTTCCGCCCAGCTCCTGCCCCAAACACCCCCACTTCCTCCCACACGTACCTCTCCACATTCCCCGATCTGCCCGCACCCAACCCTCTACACCCCCAGCTCCTCCAGCCCCCAATCCATCCACCTCCAGAGGCGCTGGCAGCATCCCCCATCCACCCGGCCGCCTCCGCCCCAGCGCGGCGCTGCCCAGTCTCGGCAGCTGCATGACCTGCTCCCTCCCCCCTGCCCGGGGACCCAGCTGTGGGTCAGACGCTGCAGTTTCTGGCTGTCTGCAAAATTAGCCCCCGCTCCCCCGCAGCTGCTGGTGACTGATATTTATTGCTTTTTCCCTGGATTGCCACCTTGCCAGGGCTGCACGAACCCCCCCGTTCCTGAGGAGCCCAGTTCGCCCCGGTGATCCGGGGGGCTCTCACCGCACGACCCCCGCTCCCCATTTGTGCCTCTCTGCCCCGTCCGACTGGGCCAGTTTACCTGCTCGCCTGGGCGTGTGGAAGCTGAAGGCCCGCTGGCCGGGCAGAGCTCGGCTCACCACGCGCGGCAGCAGCCTGGGCTCTCCGGGAGGATCCCTTGGCTGGGACGCGCGCGCAGGGACTGCGTAGCATGGCACTCGGTTATAAGAGGCTGCTCCGCGCGTTCCCTTCCCCGCTCAGCCTCCAGGCCGGAGCGCAGGGCCAGGGGGTGTCACATGGTCCGTTCAAGCTTCGGCTGCAAGTTTCCATCACTGTTTCCGGAACTCGAGTCTGGCTGGTTCCAAGTCCCGGTTTTCTCCTCGGTCACGAGGGGCTGGAAAGATCCAGGATCTGATACATTCCAGAATTGCTTCCACCAGAGCACATCGGAGACCATCCTCCAGTCCTGCAATGGAGGGAGCTCCGGCTTTCTTCCAGTCCAGATCTGGGCCAGTGCAGGGGGAGAGGTGAAAGGGGGCAGACTCAGTCAGGGCCCCCGGGTTCCCTCCCCAGCTCTGGGAGGGGAGGCGGTCTAATGGTAGAGCAAACACCCAGCTCCGCTAGAGCAGCAGCGATAGTTGGCCTCAGTCTCCGTGTGCGAGCGTCCCCTGGGCATTAGCAGAAGATGTAAAATCTGTTTTGTATTTTACATAAAACTGTGTTTTGGGCTGAGAGTGCCTGGGAGAGCTCAGCTGGTTGCAAGGCGTGGGCAGGTCCACCCAGTGGGAAGAAGTTAATCGAGCTGACACCGGCCAGGCTTCTGAGCAGTGTAAGGCGTGTATTACCGGGGTCAGGCTGAGTGGGCAATTGGCAGGAGCCCCCTATTGGTGGGTCAGGATGGCTGGGGCCCATTGACTGTGACCCCGCTGCAGTGTGTCCCGCCCTGGGGATGCTGTGTAAGTGCAGGGCCTGCTGGAGACTGGAGACGCAGCCCAGGCTGATGCGTTTGGAAGGCTCAGCAGTGCCACAGTCCAGGTTGTACCCTGAGGGCCCCGTCACACCTCCTGGATCCATCCACCCCAGGAGAGCGGCAGCATCCCCAACCTACCCGGCCACCTCCTGCTCCAGCCATGGAGCTGCCCAGTTCTCAGCCGGTGCATGACTTGCTCCCTCCCCTCTGCTGCCCGAGGTCCCTGCTGTGGGTCAGACGCTGCAGTTTCTGGCTGTCTGCAAATTAGCCCATGAAGTAATTTGCACAAAATGCCAGGTCTGGAGATGGTCACAGCTGGGCAGCTTTGTTCTGGCTTAAACGGGCACCTGGGAATAGTTTCATTTTTCGCCTCCTCCCCAGATCTGGGCGCAGTCTCTGGTCAGGGTCTCCCCGCTACCCAGAGGGGATCCCACCTCCCGGCTCCTACTCGCTATTCACCAGTTTCCCCAGCCCAGGGTCATGCTCACTCACTTAGCCACAGCATCCCCTGGGGGTTCTCACAGGCAGCTGGTTCCACAGGACACCTGGGTCCTTCCCAGAGCTGCAGCTCGCCAGGATCCACCTTTGGAAAGCAGAACTCCTGTCCCACCCCCCATCGGTTACAGATGGGGAAGTGTAGTAAAATGAGGCCCTGAAACATAAACTCTTATCAGAAGCCCAGTATGAGGCCTGAGGCCTGAACTAAAGTAATGGTCAGGCCTTTGCAAACATACAGCAAAGTGAAGCTGTGAGCCAGAGGCAGGCCCTGCTCGCAGAAGCTGGCAAGGAAAGGGCTGATGCTGCAGACAGAGACGCACCTAAAATGTGCTCGACACCAGATATCAGAACATTCGCATCCTTGTTCACTCCCCACAGATCACAAGGAACAGGCTGAGCCATCCCAATGACAGGGCCAGAAGGGGACTATGATGGATGGGGTTATTTTGTTGGACCCAACATGTACCAGGTGAGAGGCAGAACCTTGCTGCGTAGAGGGGTTGTACCTTGCTACGTGGAGGGCTGCACCCCAACACGTCAGGAGTGATGTGTAACTTGTTTGCGCCTGTGTACGAAGGCCCCCCCCTGAGTGGATGTCTTTGTCCGGCCTCGAAGGCAGTGGAAAGTCCCGTCGCTGACTGAGCTGAGTCCATTGTCAGGGAGCACAGATGTACTAGCTGGCCGCACCTCAGCAGCACCTTGGACTTCTGTGCCAGGGTGCTGGACACTGTGTTTCTCTTCCACAATAACCTGGCCGACGTGCCTTGGTACCTTACCAGCGTCTGTGTCATTGGGGGTTCTCTCGGGGTCTGCTGGGTCAGCGATCTGCAGAGCCAGGGCAGCACCCAGAGGGAGCACACACCACAGCGGGAGCATCTCACAACAGGCAGCTCCCCCTCACAGTGACCGCCCCCCCAGCCTGTGGGTGACTGATATTCTTTGCCCCTAGATTGGCACCTTGCCGGGGGCTGCACAAAACCCCCATTCCTGGAGGAGCCCAGTTCGCCCAGCGATCTGGGGGGCTCTCACCGCACGACCCCTGCTCCCATTTGTGCCTCCTCTGCCCCATCCGACGGGGCGAGTTACCTGCTCGCTGGGCGTGTGGGAAGCTGAGGGGCTATTTGCCTGGGCAGAGCTCGGCTCAGTTCCGCAGGCAGCAGCCTGGACTCTCCGGAGAGGATCCCTTTGGAGCCTGGGGAAGGGGGCGGGCGGGAGGCTGCTGGAAGGGGGAAATGCTGGGGGCTAAGGCAGCCCGGGGCGGAGGCTGGGGCAGCCCGGGGCGGAGGCTGGGGGGGTTGCTGGGGCGGCCTCCTGGTTTCCATTTCCCGCCTGGTTTCCAGGAACTCGAGTCTGGCTGTTTTCCAAGATCCCGGTTTTCTCCCGGTACGAAGCGGCTGGAAAGATTCGCGGGATCTGCTCAGTCAGGAAGCCAGCGAGCCCCGCCGAGCCCGCGCCCGGGGAAATGCTCCCCGCGCCGTCCGCCGGCTGCAACTTTCACTTTCCCGCCCCACCGCCCGGGAACTCTATAAGGAGACGCGGAGAGGGGGCGCCGTCCGCCCCTTTGCCCTGCCTGGCCCGCAGCCGCGCAAGAGCGCCGACAGGTAGAGCTCCGGTCCCCGGCCCTCGGGTCGCAGCCAGCGGGAGCAGCAGCCGGGACCACCCCGCAATCCGTAACTGGCTGCGGAAAGCCCGGCCACCACCCCGCCCCAGTCCCGAGCTGAAGCCGGAGCCCTCACCCCCCTCCCCAGTCGAGCTGGCTGCGGGAGAGCCGGGACCCCCCACCAAAGAAACTGGCTGCGGACAGCCGGAACCCTCCACCTATGAGAACTGCTTTCGGAGAGCGGGCCACCCCCCCTCCTCCACCCCACATCCAGTTCGAGCTGGCCGCGGAGAGCCGGGACCCCCAAAGCCCCATGAGAACTGGCTGCGGAGCTAGCGCCCCCAACCCCCCTACCAGTCTGAGCTGCTGGGAAACCGGCCGCCCCCCCACCCTTACCACAGTTGAAGCGGCCTGCAAAGGGCTCCTCCTCGGAATACGGTAACCGCTAACTCACGCCCCCCCCACAATAGCTCATAACGCACCACCCTTCGTGGGGCAGGACCACCCAGTTTCAGAAATGCGGACTGTTACCGAAATGATCATCTTCTGGGGTTGCAATCACTTAGCTCGTCATCACGACACGCACGCATCCCTAGCTGCTTGGGTCCTACCCGGACCTTTCCGGTGTCAGCCCGCCCAAGCTTGGAACCCCCAGCCAGCTCCCGGCCCTGGGTGCAATGCAGACCCTTTCAGGTAGTCTGCATTGCAACAAACAACCCCTGTGGCCATGGCCTGCCGGGCTGCAAACAGCAGTGGTACGACGTGCAGGCTTGGACTGCAGCTTCAGATGGTGGATGTGGCTGATGGATGGCTCCCAGAGTCCTGGCCTCCGCACTGAACACAAATGTCTACAATGTGCAAAATTTTAGCCCCCAGCCTGGTCAGGACCAGTACATCGCTCATTCTGACAGCCAGGGGGCATTGATTGAGACACGTGTTCAATGTACCTAGAGACTTCTCTCATCGCTTAATCACAACCCTGTCCCAAGGGCCAGAATCCTGCCGGCGTCGCCCATTGAGCTGCGCAGGCAGAGCCATGACAGCGCCCCCTCGCCGCGGCACACGCATGGGCAGGCTTTGTCCCGGGCTCTGCTCCGGTTAATGAGCCTGGCAGAGCCCAGCATGTGGGGCTGGTAGCCGGGAACCGCAGCAAATAAAGGGAACTGAGCAAAACTGCGGGCCTGAGTCTTACTGGTTTGTCCTGGGTAGCGTGCTGGCCCAGCGGCCTTAGAACCAGACTCCCCTCCCGGCCCCTGGTGTAAATCAGGAGTAACTTGGGGGGTGGGGGGACAGTGGGGCCAACTGCCCTTCACTCTAGTGTAAATCAGGAGAAAGTCAGGATGGGTGGGGGGTCAAAAGCCTGAACCACAAATGTTCTGGTTACAGTTATTTTTCCTTCAATTTGGGGGGGAGGGCATTGGATGAAAAAATAAAAGAATAAAAAAAACTTATTTTCAAAACCCCTTTCTGGTAAAAATAAAAACCCAGGTGGTGGTTTGGGCTGAAAATTTGTTGTTTGGTTTTTTTTAAGACTTCCTGTTTTGATTTTTTTTTTTTAACAAAAAACAGTTGAAAACCTTAACCTGATTTTTCTTTGTTAATTCAAAACTGACATGTTGGTCCCAGCTTTTTCCCGGTTTTTGCAAACTGCCTCATTTCATGTGCAAACAGGGAGCCGAGATCCCCTGATATCAGGGGCTTTGTCTGAGACGCCCCCCCAGAGCAGGCACGATGGGGGGTGGCCGGGGTGGGTGTGAGTCAGAGCTCATTCCCCAGTGGGGTCTCCCAGCCCCTGTCGGGTTCAGGTCTGGGCTTTGACCCGGCCTGTGGCGCTTTGGGCTCGGCCGGGCCAGAACCCACCTGCCCACAGGGCCTGAGGGTAGAGCAGGGGGCTCTGGAGTCGCGCTGCAGCAGAACCAGCACCAGGGAGCAGATGCTGGGATCAAGGAGTCACAGGGCTGGTGCTCTGGGACAGTCCCTGGGGGTCCTGCAGCTGGCCAGCCCCCCTTAGGGTCTCTCTCTGTCAGCAGGGGAAGCCACTCAGCTTCACCACCTCCTGGGACCCAACCTCAGCACCTCCAGCCCCCTTGCTCCCTCCAGCGACTCCACTTAAGACCGGCACCTGAGGGACACGTGTACCCCAAAGGGGGCACTGCCCTCAGCATCTGCTGGGGCTCCCAGCCGGTGGGGAAAGGGCAGGCGGGTTAATTAGGTGTCTGCACCCAGCATGGGCAGTCCTTAGTCAGCCCAGAGAGCTGGAAGCTGCAGCCTGGGCCATGAGCAGCTCCAGGCCCAGCCAAGCGTGTCCGCCTTTGGCCCCCGCTCTTCCAGCTGGCTTCCTGCAATGCAGGTGGGGTGTCACCCTGGGCATTAGTTACGAGGTGGGAAATGTCCCAGCAGGTTGTCTTTGCCGTTGTCTTTGTGGAGTTGCCAGCGATTGGCCCTAAGTCGAGAAAGCCAGGATCTGCTGCCCCAGCTGGTAGCCCGCCTGAGAGAAAACTGATCTTTTCCAGCCCCTAGGGGCCAGCACGGCACATAGGGGAAACTGAGGCACACAAGGTCTTCACTCAAAATAGTGGAGACACTTCCCACTGTGCTACTTATGCAGGTGGAACCTGAGACTCACAGGAAACATGCTTGAGCAGAACCCTCACGACTGCCAGCTGGCATGGACATAGCCACGGGCCTGAATAAATCCCCTGCCCCCATGTATCTTGGGTGTGGGGCGACACGCACACGAGTGGGGCTCGTCCCCTTCAGCAGGGGCGGCACACACACACACTTACCTCTATGTCCAAGGGGTTCCTATGTGCATCAGATAAGTGCTTCCACCCCCAGGGCTTCCCCTCATGTGACTGGGGTGTGTGCCCCAGCCTGCTGGGTGAAGTGGGTGTCTAATGGTTAGAGCAGGAGGCTGGGGAGCCAGGACTCCTGGTTCTCTCCTGGCTCTGGGAGGGGAGAGGAGTGGGGTCTAGTGGGTAAAGTAGGGGACTGTGTGCCAGGACTCCCTGCAGCTGGAGGGCTTTTGGCAGTTCTCCAGGGTGAAGACATGTTTGCGGGCCCATCTTCCAGTCCTTGCCTGGCCCACTTGCCCTATTGTGTGGCAATGTGAAGGCACCAAGCACCTGATGGTTGAGGGGAGGAGAGGGAAGGAGATTTGAGGCCCAGGATTAGGACCCAAGCCCATGTGTCCACCCTGGCTTGTTGGCTCTGGGCCTCGGCCCAGCCCCTCATCCACATTCCCTGCCATTCCCCTGTGCTGGACCCACAGCTTGAAGTCTTGGGATTCCCCAGCCTGGCCCCAGGTGTCCTGTATACTGGCTGGAATCACCCTGGGGTAAATCAGGAGTAATGCCATGGAGGTCGATTCCCTTCTCCCTCACCTGGGTGTAAATCATTTCTGTAGCTCTTCTCAGAACCCTCCCCAATTGTCTAATGTCCTGTTTGATGTGTGGCTCCCCCCTAGAGCTGGGTGCAGTCTCCAGTCATGGTCCTCCCCCATGCTGTGTCCAGAGGGGACCCCACCTCCCATCTCCTACTCTCTAATCCCCTGCTTCTCCAGCCCAGAGCCACGCTCGACCTCTCACCTGGGCCGCTACAGCCCCGTGGGTTCCACCAGGATCCCTGGGTCTTTCCCAAATCACTGCTTTCCAGGGTACAGCCATGTAACTCCTACCCATATCAGTTGTGTCCCTCTCTTAGTCAGTGCACTAATGCTCATGGTAGGTTGATTCTCCTTGAAAATCTAGCGATTTGTTCCATGTCGCAAGAGGAGTCGGTGGTGGATTTGAACCCAGATCTCCTGGATCTCTAAACGCAAGGCTGGCTGTTATCAAAGAGTCTGTAGCACAAGTAGGGATGTTAGTAATTTACGTTCATGGGCAACGCCACGACCATTGGGAGATGCCATCCTTAGAATGCACAACCTTTGGGAGACGCCAGCTCTGAGAGAGCTTGGCCGTTGGGTAGAGTGCTCGACCGTGGGGGGATATGCCACTGTGACGGAGTGCGGGATTTTCTTAATTTTTTTTTCTTGTTTTTTTTTTTTTCCAATGGTTTCCATGCAGAGGGGGTGGGACACCATTTCCCTGGGTGTTACTGATTTAACAAGGTGATGGGAAAGGAAGTTTATTGTTCCAGCGGACCTGTGACCCCCAGCCAATGGCCTGGAGAATGGATACCCCAGCGACTGGTGACCTGGTGACTGGAGGTCAAGCTCAGGAGTCACAGCTGATTCTGGCCAATGGGAGGACAATGGGCTGTGAAAAGAGGACCCCGGTGACCTGACCAGCTGGTCTCAGCTAAAGGGAGGCAGAGGACAGCTGAGAGGAGAGGAGGCCCAGGCCACCCTGTTTACCTGGATAGAAGACAATGGACAGAGGCGGGGCTTGGGGGAGATGATATTGGATGCCCAGCTGGGATTCACAGGGGGTTGAAGGTGCTCAGGACTGGAGGGAGAGAGCAGGCAGACCACACATGGATGCAGCAGAGACTTGGATGTGCTGTGCTGAGGGAGACCAGGCCTGAGGCCCTGAGAGTTTCCTGTGCTGTGTTCAATCCTCAATAAACCCTCCTGTTTTACGCTGACTGAGAGTTGTTCTGGTCTAGAGAACAGGGGGGCATTATTCCCTCTGGGAATGGATGCCCTGGGGGTCCAGAGCGAGTGGTGTGGTTCCAAGGTGCGGCTCCAGGAGGTGGAGGGGCTTAACCCCCTCAGGAGAGAGTGGACCCCTGAGAAGGGCTGTCGCACTGAAGTGGGTGCCACCCAGGAACCGCACGGGGCCAGGAGTGGGCACGACATGGGAGTGTGTAACAACGTGGTAGCAGAGGATGGTTGGTGGACGCACTCTGTAGACAGTTGGCTGTGAGTGCAGGCGCTTTGCAGTGAGTGACTGCCAGCGATTAAATGAGGGAATTGAAGGAACCAGCATGGAAATGGCCTATAACCAGCTCCGTAAGAGGGACCTGGCACGTCTGTGCAGGGAGAGAGGGCAGAGCATGGGGAGGCTCACTAAGGACTAGCTGATGGCTCAGCTTGTTCAGACTGAGGAACTGGCTCCAGATCCCAAGGAGGCTCCTGTGGTGCCCAGAGAGCCGGGGAGTAATCGTGGGGACAGTCTGAGTAGCAGCCGGGAGTGTATCAGACCTGACTCCCCAGTCAGCTCAGGGGGCCCCCAGTCAGGTTTCTCCTTGGAAGAGCTGCGGAGACTGGAGCTGAAAACAAAGGAGCTGGAGCCAGGGGTGAAAGTAACTTAAGGGACTTGCCTGTACTCCAGAGTCCTGAGGAGGGGAGGGGCCTCAACCGGAAGAGACGTGGCCTCTATCGGAAGAGGTGGGGCCTTTAAATCCCAGGGCTTTTAAATCAGGATTTAAAGGGCTCGAGGAATGGGCTGAAGCTAGGAGCCAGGCCCTTTAAATCAGCCCCAGAGCTACCAGCTGCAGAGGCGGCTGGGAGCCCTGGGGTTTGGGCAGGGGTGAAAGTAATTTACATTTCTTACCCATATGGTCCAATCGCAAGCAACCCACCTCTCCTACGTGCTTCATGGATCCCTCCCATTGCATGACATAGATAGAGAAAATAAAGCTGCTATTACTGCTACCAGCACTGTCTGTAATAAAACTTTTCTATTGGAATAAGCCTGAAAAAGTGAAAACTTGCTCTCACATTTTTCTCCGTGTCCTCCCTCCTCCTTCAGCCAGGCTGCAGACACTAGGCTCAGTGCTCTATCCCTGCCTGGCACTGAGCAGCAGCTGCAGGGGCTTCCCTCTAGTTTGCAGCATGGAGCAGGGAGACTGGCTGAGGGAGGGAGAAGCCTGCCTCCTGCGTAAGATCAGTTTAAACTCAGCTGTTCCCTGCGTGGTTCAGTAACATTTCAAAGAGGATCTGCAAGCAGTTTGGACATCACAAGCATGATCCTCCGCTGGGGAGGGAATGGGATAGATTTGAACTTGGAAATGGTTCCTGATTTTGATTGTGTTTTTTGTGTATAGGAGATCCCCTCATCCCGGGGGCAGAGAGAACTGCCCCTGCCATGGTCACCCTGCCTCTTACCAACAACAACAACTGGGAGTGAAATTAACAAGGATGCCAAAAAGGGCTCCTAACCCTGGGGGCTGAACTGCACAGGGAATAGCTGAGTTTAAACTGTTCTTATGCAGTTTGTGTTGGAGAGATTAGTGTTGGAGAGATCCCCTCATCCCAGGGGCAGAAAAGGACTGCTCCTTCCACGGTTAAACACCCTCCCGCCAACCCCCAGCTCCTGTGAGTGAAATTAACAAGGATGCCAGAAACCGCTTTAACCCTGGGGGCTTAGCTGCTCACGGAACAGCTGAGTTTAAACTATTCCTATGCAGCGGGCAGGCTTCTCTCTCCCTCAGCCAGTCTCCTTTTCTCACCGGTCCTGCTTACCGGCCTGTACCGGCTACTTTCACCTCTGGCTGGGGCTGGAGGAACGGAAGTTGGTGGGCCATGCAGAACAGCCAAAGCATGAGCTGGAGTTGGAGGAGAGACAGACCAAGAGGGCCTGCCAGAGGGTTAGTGGGGAAGGGCCCTGAGATGCAAGTTCTGTGGGGAATTGAGACACCAAACTGCAGCCCCAGTTTACGGGGGACTTGTGTGTGTGTGGAGGGGGATATTGATGCCTACCTCACAGCCTTTGAGAAGGCTTGTGATCTGAATTAGAGTGGCCCTGCAGACAGGGTTTGCTGTCTGACCCCCCTGCTGGGTCCCAAGGCTTTAGAGGCTGAAGGGTTAAAATTCATGTCCATTTTATATAACAACCTGGTCTATGGATTGTGCCAGCTCTTTCTCAGATCCAAAGGCCAGAGTTTGATCAAGAGACCAGAGGTCTAGCAAATAGTGATCAGCTGAGAGAAAGATGGGGTAAACAGATAATCTTGTTTTGCTAAGATAGGCCTGGTCAGCAAATTGCCAGGTGTTAGAGCTAAGAATTAAATAATTGTGTCTTATGCAGAGTTGCAAATTGAACAAAGGATCCCTGTTCCTATTGGGTCAGTCTCTTCTGTAGGGAATGTTCTTCCCACAGATCCAACCTTGAGTTTATGAGAAGTTGGCACATGTCAGTATAAGATATGGCATCCTGCCACCTCCCTTCCCAGGGACCAATGCCTGCCTTGAGACATAAAGGGGGCAATCTTTATTGTCATATACTTTCACTGTTTCTTTGCTTTAACCCCTAGGAATGTACCTGTTGGACAATCGAAGGAGTTGCTCCATTCCTATTGTGAAAGTAGAATGAATTATATTGTAAAAATAAGAATGGATTAAAGAAATGTTGTATGTACCTTTAAGCAGAAATAAGAAATGTTGAAATACAGGTGCCAGAAAAAGAAACATTAGGGCATAAACAAGGGTGCTAATGTTGAAACATTAACAGAAGATCGGTAATAGTTAGGAAGGAACTAAGATATCCATGGCTAGCCCAGGTAAACTTATCAGATTCTGCTTCCTTTGCTTTCTTGTTAAGTGCTCCCCCCTTTTATCTGTATAAATAAGATAGTTTGTGTCTTGCATGGTGCTCACATTATCTGGGTGTATTAGCAGAGCGTTGTGCTAATAAAACAGAGTGGGCTGACAAACTGTGAGTCCTGAGTCTAACTTTGACACTATGGACCCCAAATCAGAATTCAACATGTATATTTTATACTAATAACATTTCATCAAAGTATTAATTAAATGTTAACTTTGTAACTTGAGACCATGGGTGGAGACATTATGTAACCTTTAACCATTGGCTAATGTGCTATCTTGTCCTGCTGCAAAACCTATCCGGGGGTGTGGAACTGCCCACCCCGTCACTTTCCCCCACCCATGGAAAATCTATATATTCTATTGTAATCAATTAATTGACAGTGTCTCTGAGCCTAATAAGCAAGGTGACACTCCGCCAGCGCTGTGTGTAATAAACTCCTGTGCTTAACCTCTACTCGGTGTGAATTTATGTCCTTCAGTGGCGTTCAGACAAATGGATGGTATTGAGATGGGGGACTATGACCTGTTCAAACAGGCTTTGCTGCTGAATTGAACTGACTCCGGAGCATACAGGAAAGGATTCTGGGGTATACAAAAGACCCCAGGTGTCACTCACAAGGAGGTCACCAACTTCCTGGGGGAATATCTCTATATGTGGGGGAAGGGCGCAGGGGCCAGTACTGCAGAGGACATGTATAACCTGGTGGGGTTGGAGCAGCCGTATGACATCTGCCCTCCAGACCTTAAGATGTGGTTAGTGGACTGGAAGCCCAAAGATCTGTGCAGTGGTGGATGAGTTTTTGGACAGCAGATTGGTGGCAGGAGGGAGACCTGCAATGGGGACTCAGGAAGGGAGTCAATCAGAGACCTCTCAAAGGTGGGACTCCAGGAAGCACAATTCAGGGGTGCCCCTGAAGGCTGGAGTGGGCCGACCTCCCCCTCGAGGGACTTGAGAGACCTGAACTGTAATTACTGTGGGCCAAAAAAAGAACGAGGAGTACTTGTGGCACCTTAGAGACTAACAAATGTATTTGGGTATAAGCTTTCACGAACTAAAACTTACTTCGCCCGATGCATGCAGTGGAAAATACAGTAGGAAAATATATATACACAGAGAACATGAAAAAATGGGGATTGTCATTCCAACTCTAACGAGAGTGATCAGTTAAGGTGGGCTATTATCAGCAGGAGAAAAAAACTTTTATAGTGATAATCAGGATGGCCCATTTCCAACAGTTGACAAGAAGGTGTGAGCAACAGTAGGGGAACAATTAGCATGGGGAAATAGCTTTTACTTTGTGCAGTGACCCATGCACTCCCAGTCTTTATTCAACCCTAATTTAATGGTGTTCAGTTTGCAAATTAATTCCAGTTCTACAGTTTCTCATTGGAATCTGTTTTTGAAGTTTTTTTTGTTGAAGAATTGTCACTTTTAGGTCTGTAATTGAGTGACCAGGGAGGTTGAAGTGTTGTCCGCCTGGTTTTTGAATGTTATAATTCTTGACGTCTGATTTGTGTCCATTTATTCTTTTCGTAGAGACTGTCCAGGACTAGGTGACTTCTGGGTACTCTTCTGGCTCCGTCAATCTGTTTTTCACTTCAGCAGGTGGGTATTGTAGTTGTAAGAATGCTTGATAGAGACCTTGTAGGTGCTTGTCTCTGTCTGAGGGACTGGAGCAAATGCAGTTGTACACCTCTCCCCCGATAGAACACCACTCGATAGAACGCGAATTCGGATATAATGCAATAAAGCAGCAGGGAGCCCCAGGCCCTTTAAAGCGCCACCCAAGCCTCGCTGCTTTACCGCATTAAATCCAAATTCATATGGAGTGCTGTGACCCTTTAAATCACTGCCCGAGCCTGGCTGCCAGAGCTCCGGTGGTGATTTAAAGGGGCCGGGGCTCCCCGCAGCGGCTGGAGCCCCAGGCCCTTTCCATCCCTGTCCGAGCCCAGCTGCCAGAGCTCTGGCGGTAATTTAAAGGGCCCGGGGCTCCCCGCAGCAGCTGGAGCCTCTGGCACTTTAAATCACCGCTGGGGAAGCCGGTGAGATTTTTTGGCTCTCGAGGACCACGTTATATCGGGGTAGAAGTGTATCTTAAAGCTTTGCTGTAGACAATGGATCATGTGGTGTGTCCTGGATGGAAGCTGGAGGCATGTCGATAAGTAGAGCGGTCAGTAGGTTTCCGGTACAGGTGGTGTTTATGTGACCGTCACTTATTGGCACTGTAGTGTCCAGGAAGTGGATCTCTTGTGTGGCCTGGTCAGGTTGAGTTTGATGGTGGGATGGAAATTATTGAAATCCTGGTGGAATTCCTCAAGGGCTTCTTTTCCATGGGCCAGATGATGAAGATGTCTTCAATGTAGCGCGAGTAGAGTAGGGGCATTAGGGGATGAGAGCTAAGGAAGTGTCGTTCTAAGTCAGCCATAAAGATGTTGGCATACCGTGGGGCCATGCAGGTACCCATAGCAGTGCTGCTGCCTTGAAGGTATACACTGTCCCCAAATGTGAAATGGTTGTGGGTGAGGACAATGTCACAAAGTTCAGCCACCAGGTTTGCAGTGACAGAAGCTGCGGGGTGTCAACTGGGTGGAAGCCCACCAAGAGGGGGCACTGCCAGTGCAGGGGGCCACAGTCGATAGGGCTGTGCCAGGGGGAGGGGACCGTAGGCCACCAGCAGCGGAAGGTGGGACTCCAGGTTCAGAGCGCCCCTACTCAATCTGCCGGTGACCGTGGGGCAGGCCCTGGGGGGTAATTGCCAAATCATCCCCATTGAGGCGGGGGAAAGGAGTATCCAGGGGTTCTGGGACACGGGTGCAGAGGTGACAGACAGAGCTGGAGGACCCAGACCAGCTAGTGCCCAATGCCTACATGACCCCGAGGGGAGTGTTTGGGCCCCCTGTCAAGGTGCTTGTAGTCAGGATCCACTTGAAATAGGGGGCTAAGGAGGGACCCAAAGAGGTCAGGGTGCATGATCACCTGCCTACTGAGGTGCTAATGGGTAATGACTTGGAGAACTGGCCGGATGGCACTCAGAGCACCCTGGTCCTTACCTGCAACCAGAGCCAGTAAGGGACACTCTGTCCCGATCCAGCAATGTGGGACCTCCCAATGTGGGGGAGCGAAGCACCGAGGTTAGGGCTCGACAGGGCTGAGCCAGAGCCTCTGTCCCAAGATGGGGAAACTGAGGCACTGCCAACCAGAGCTATATCCTCAAAGCCAGTAGCTGAATTCCACACGGAGCTTCAGGAGGATTCTTCCTAGGAGAAGCTGAGAGCATTTGCTGCCCACAGTGGCGCAGGATCCCAGGGAGAGGACTGCCAGGAGAGATTCCTGTTGGAGAAGGGATTCCTGTCCCAGGAATGGGCTAGTTCGGGGCAAACTGAACCTTGGAAGGCCAGGAGGCAGCTGGTGGTCCCCCAGAGGTACCGCCACAGTCTGTTGTACTTGGGCCATGATATTCCCCTTTCAGGGCATCAGGCAGAGGCAGCTGCTGAACTTTTACTGGCCCGGGGCCTTTGACGCAGGCCAACAGTGATGCAGGTTCTATGACTCCCACCAAAGGGTGGGGAAGGCCCAGGATAAGGGTAAAGCAGCTCTGAGACCTTTGTCCGTCATAGAGGAACCTTTCCTGAAGGTGGCTATGGACATAGTGGGACCTGTCAGCAGGACGACCCGGTGGGAGAAGAAATACATTCTGGTGTGGCAACGGGTGGGGAGGCACTTAGATTTCTCCCTTGCACTTGGGGGGAGTGGTGGAGGGGTGAGGCCAGGAGCTCTGTCCCTGCTGGTCAGTTTCCCCCCTGGGCTGGGTACAGGGAGGGCAGCAGAGCAGCGACCCTTGGCACAGCTCCACTTTGGGGCCATTTTTAATAAGAGCCAGGCTCCCAGGTGAGTGCCCAGCTGCTAGTCCGGGCTGTGCAGGGTGGGGGATGGGGGAGAGAAGGATGGGACTTCCCCTGCTGGGAGCCACCAGGGTCTGCTCAGGCCTAGCCCGAGACACCTCCCCGCCTGCAGGAAGCTGCCGTCCCCCAGCCCTGCTTCCTGCCCCCATCACTCCTCAGCTGCGGAGGGGAGGGATCACTGTATGGGGAGCTACCCCCACATTCGCCCAACCCCCCTGCACCTTAATCCCCAGCCTGTGCATCCTGAGCCCCCCAGATCCGCTAACCCCCACCCCCGTGTAATACGGAAGTCAAACTAAGCCCATGTCTTTGGGGCAGGCAGCGCCAGGAGAGCAGCGGCAGAGGTGCAGCATCTCAGCACCGTCCCTGGGTGGGCTCAACCCACCCTCCTCTCAGTTAGCAGCCGAACACGCTGCACCACAGGAACACCTGGTGTGTCTACCCCCTCCCCGGGCTGCTGCCTCACACCCTGCTCCTCTTCCTGCCAGCACCCAGGCTAAGGCAGGAGTCAGGAGCCGGGGAGCCTGGTGTATAAATGGAATCCCCAGCTGGGGAGAGAGACCACCGTCGTGGCATGATGGGACCCACCCACCTCTAGGCCAGCTTTGGAAATATCTGGCAACAGCTAATCAGCTAATGGGTTAGAGAGGGAGCGGTCTGGGTCTGGGTTCTTTCCCTACGTCATGGAGGGGAGTGGGATCTGGTGGTTAGAGGTGGGTGGTGGTCCTGGGAATGACCTGGGTTGTGTTTCCAAGTCACTGGGTATGTGTAGGGAAGTCACTTTGGCCTCTCTCTGACTCAGTTTCTCTGCCTCAGCCCCAATCTGGGAGCTGAGCTAGAGCACCCTTAACTCTGCCCCTTTGTATCTTTCAAGCCCAAATCTGATGGTGAAACTAGAACAGAGCTTTTAGAGAGATGCCTGATCTCAGTGGAAAGCTTCTGAGGGATGAAGACTCTGCCCTGTTCCTGGGGCAGTCGTTCATACTGGGCAGTTTTCATCCACAGCTCTCAAAGCAATTCAAAAGTATAAGCAGCATTATCTCAGTTCTAGAGAGGGGAAAACTGAGTCACAGGGAGGCAAAAGTGACTTATGTACAGAACCCAGGAGCTCTGACTCCCAGGCTCCTCTGCTCTAACTCACTAGACCCCACTCCCCACCTGACTCTGGGAAAAGAACTCAGGAGTCCTGTCTCCCAGCCCCTTCCACCCCACCCCTCATTCTAGCCCATGGGATCCTGCTGTCCACCCAGAGCGTGGGCTACAATCCAGCAGTCCAGACTCTCACCCCCTCCTGCACTAGCTGTCAGATGAAATAAAATTAATTTGGGTGCAATGAAGCCCAAGACCCTCCTGCTTTTCAATTCACATTGGCACCAGGGAGCCAACACTGGTGTTTCTCCGCAGGGGCTGCTGTAAGTCTGGGCGCACCCACCCCGGCAGACAGGGACAGCTGAGCTGTGGTCAAACCTGATGCAGATGAGTCAGGCCGCAGAATTAATGACATGGGAGGCAGGAGCAGGGGAATCTGCTTCCCTCCCCCGCCTCCCCGATACTGTAGCTCAATTGTCCCTGCTAACCTGATCCCCAGCCCTGGGCAACACACTGGCCCGAGATATAGGCAGTGAAGCCAGGATGAGGATTTGGCTGGCATGTGGTCTGGATGGCCCTCCAGGGCGTGCCCATGATTGCCTGGAGCGTGGGGAAGATGGATGAGGCAGGGAGCACGGGGCAGGAAGGCAGGACAATCCAGTGAGAGGCAGAGACGAATGGAGCAGGAAGCACAGGGCAGGGGGGGAATTCTGGAAGTGGGGCAGGGCAAGGAATCCTGGCATCAGGGGAGAAAGGCGAGGAGCACAGGGCAGGGAGATCAGTGCTAGCAGTGGGGGGATCAGGCAGGGTGGAGAGAATAGGTGAGAGGGATCCCAGCAGCAGGGGAGCACAAGCTGGGGAAGATGGGGCAGGGACCTTTGGGGGGGGGGAGGGAGGACTGCCGGCCGGGGAGAACGGTGGGAAGCCCAGGCTGTGGTGGGAGAATTGGGGGGAGAGCAGGTTGTGGGAACAGATGCAGCTGACTGAGTGAGCTGATCTCCAGCCTGGGCAGCGTAGGGAGGCCACTGGGGCTTCAGTGCCATTGACGGCAGGGATAACACCGACATGCTTTGTTTAGTCTGCTCTGAGCAGAGCCGGCCTTAGGATTTATGGGGCCTGACGCAGTATTATTCAGCTGGCGCCCCTGTGCCTGACTTGCTCTTAGCAACACAAACGCAAGCTCACAGTATTGGAAAACTTGCCACGTGTACTTTATTAAAAACAGTTTCATTGTGCCGCCTTCACCCCTAACCTCTGCACCTCTCTCCTACCTGTGCCCCCAATCCCAGCCCTGCGCTGCCAGTGTGCCCCGCCACACCACCCCTTGCCCAGTGCCCCCCACCTCCTTATGCCCAGCAATCCCTGTGACATCGCACTCTATGATTTTATGCAAATATGCTAAAGAGTGTGAATATAATGGAACTGGAATATGCTTCAGGCAAAAGGTCCCAATTGCTGCTTTTCGGCTCCAGGTCCAGCCCCTCCTCCCATTGGTTTAGTGTCAGTTTCACCCTGTTGACACTGGAATATTGGGGACGGGCAGGAAAAGCAAATGCCACCTGCTTTTATTTTCCTTGAACTTTCCCTCCCTCCCAGCCTGGTTGTGCGTGCGCCTCTGCCTCCTCCCAACCTGTGGCTGCTGATCCCTGCTGGGGAAGGGAAGAGAGGACAGGGTGATGGGCCAAAGGGGCCCCTTGGCATCTGGGTGTAAACGTCAGAGAGGAGGCAGGCGGAGTGAAAAGGAGCCGAGGAGAGAGACTGCAGGGAGTTGCTGGCAGGGCAGGGCAGGTGGGCAGAGGAGGGGAGGGGGCAGGTACAGTGTGGGGCTGCTCAGAACAGCTGCCCCCCCACCCCCAGGGCCACCAGCCTGCTCTCCAGGAGGCCCTAGTGCGTTTGCTGCTCTCTCACTGAGCCAAAGACACCCCCCCGTTTCCTTTTCTAGCCCAGCTCCCCCCAGCCATCCCCAGCACGGTTCCTCCTCCACGCCCCCCACCACTCCCTGGGGGTGTGCACGTGTGGGTCCCAGCTGCTCCCTGCCCCCGTCACTGAAGCAGGTGTGCAGGGTTACTGCCCTGGAACTGCAGGGCAGCAGTGGACATGGAGCTGGCTGGAGGCAGGGCAGGGGCTGACTGGAAGTAGGGTCTGGCTGCAGGCAGGGCAAGGGGTGTGGGGTTGGTTGGAGATAGGGTGTGTGGGGGGTTGGCTGGCTTCAGGCAGGGCCGCAGGGGGATGCAGCAGGGGTTGGCAGGGCTGGAGACAGAGGAGTGTGAGACTGGCTGGCTTCAGGCAGGGGGGTGCAGCAGGGGTTGGCTGGAGAGAGGGCAGGGTGTGCAGGGCTGGTGCGGGCAGCAGTGTGTGGGGGGCTGGCTCGCTTTGGGCAGGGCCACAGGGGTGTGTGGCAGGGGTTGACTGGAGACAGGGCAGGGGGTTTGACAGGGACTGGCTGTGGGCACAGGGTGCAGAGCTGGCTGCAGGCAGGGGAAGCGGGGCCAGTGTGGGCAGGGCAGGGTGTGCAGCAGAGGCAGCTGGAGCCCCAGCCCTTTAAATAGCCCCCAGAGCCCCCGGCTACCCCAGGGCTCTGGAGGCTATTTAAAGGGCTCGGAGCTCCAGCCGGGAAAGCGGGGCGCGGGGCTTGCTGCGCTCCAGCCAGGGCTCCAGCCGGGGTCACGGGGCTTGTCGTACTCCAGCCGGGAGAGAGGAGCTGCGGGGCTTGCTGCGCTCCCACCTGTGCTTCGCTCAAGGGAGTGGGACCACGGAAACCCCGGAGCAGATGGCAGCCAGGGACCTGGGGTAAGTAAAAAAAAATTAAAAAGGTGTCTAAGGTGCTGGGCCCTCTTAGGCGTGGGGCCCAATTCCTGGGAATCAGGCAAATCAGCCTAAAGCCAGCCCTGCCTTTGCCCACCTCTCCCCGAAGTCCGGTGCCCAGCTCTATCCCGGAGCTTGGCTCCCCTCCTCTCTTCCCAGCCTCCAAGTATCCCCCCGGCTCTGTTCCCAGCCTTGCCTGGCACCCCCGCCCAGCAACCCCCAGCCTAGTTTCTCCTCCGCTCCCCGCTTCCTGAAGTCCTGTGCCCGGCTCTACCCCCCGAGCTGAGCTCAGCTCCTCAACTCTCTTCCCAGCTTCTGGGTATCCCCACGCTCTGTTCTCAGCCTTCCCCTGCTCCCCCTGCTCACTCACATGCAAATTTTTGCTCCTTGCCCCGTGATGCTCTGCCAGAGCCCGAGCCCTCAGGCCGGCTGAGGAGTGAGTGGACAGAGGGGAGGGGCCAGGGCTTCCGGTCAGGGAGAAGTCCACTTGCCCAGCGTGGGGAAGGGGCCAGAGAGGAGCCCGTGCCGCAGCCAGCAAGGGTGGTGCCCCAAATTTTCAAGTGCCCCACGCAGCCGCGTATGCTGTGTATGCCTAAGAACGGCCCTGCCTCTGAGTATGTCCAGGGATTTGCTGTCACTGTGTGGGGGTGGGAGTGGGGTTGTCACAGCCTGAAATATTTTCAAAGTGGGCCCACCGAAAAAGAGTTGGAGACCCCCTGCTCTAGAATGGGTTTACTGCCCTTTGGGACAGTAACATTTTCCATCTGGTTCCCTAGGCCGAAGTGTCTCAGCTCACTATCATCCCACAATGCCCCCTCCTATCTAGTCTCAGATTCAGGTAATAGGCCCTGAATTTAAACATCTGACACACCCGAGCAGCGGTTGGGGAAGTTACTGCATCTTTGAGCTCCGCTCTAGCTCAACTCCCACATCTGGGCTGGAGCAGAAAACCCTGAGGTAGGTTCTGCGGTCTGGGCCGGGCACAGAGCTGGCCAGAAAGCTTTCAACAGAAGTTTTCTATTGGAAAAGGCCATTTTGTCAAAATTAAAATGTTTGGTGGGGACGTGTCAGTTTTGGCGGCAAATGAATTATTCTGACATTCTCATTCTGGCCGCTATTCCTGGCCTTCTGGCTGAGTCCCTTTCTGTGACTCAATTTCTCCCTGTGTACAGTCAGCTTATTGATAAGGACCTTTCTGAGGTGCTTTGAGATCTACGGATGGTGGGAGGATAAGGACATTAATGAAGCCTGAAGCGCTTTGAGCTCTGCTGATGAAAAGCGCCGTGTAAGAGCTAGATATCATTTATTGTGCTGGCTTTAATGGTGCTGGGCTAAGTCATGGTAGATGGGATCTGATCTCCACAGCCTTATTTTTCCAAGTAATGGTAACTTGCAGCTTGGTCTGGAGTCCTCTGAGCAGGTGATTCTCCTCCGGCTATGGCAGCTTGCAGATGATCTTCATGATGGCTTTGTTATACTCCTTGGAGGCTGGCTTGAACTCACCCACCAGCTCACTGAGCTCCTGAATCTTTGCCTCCAGTTGGTCTCTCTCTATGGCACCCAGGATCGCGCTGAAAATCAAGTCGATACCCACGCCCAGTATCATGCCAGCCACGGCGCCGAACACAGAGGCACCGATCGTGGCCAAGACCATGGCCGTTTGGCTCAGGACTGAGCCCACCACCTGCGACAACGCCAGCTTGATGAAGAACCCCATGGCCACAGTCCCAGCGAGGCCACTCACAACTGTGGCCGCATTGTGCAGAATCTGCATCTTCGAGGCATCAGCCTCCTGGAAATCGTGAAGCTTTCGGTAGAGATCTGGCTCCAGGTTGCTCTTCAACTTTGCATCGATGGCCTGCAGAATGTCTTGGATGGACTTTATGGCTGCGAGGAGTATGTCGCAGTTGTCCCGGATGGTGCCATTCATGTTCATCTTAACGCTGTGCAACTTGCACTGACAGTGTGTGTTCAGGGCTTCAATCAGCTCATTGGTGGTATCAAAATTGAGCTCTATGCAGTTGATCAGCTCCTGGTGTAACCGTGCCACCCTCTCCCGCCTCACCGGGTTGTCTGGGTACAGGATATCGCTCCAGGACATTCTTGGGAAAGCTGACAGGAGAGGAAGAAGACAGAGGCCTTAGCCAGAGCTCTCCACTGTGCCCCACCCCCGCAAATCATAGACTTAGCCAGTGCAGAGACTCAGCTGCCATTAATACAAAAATGGCACCTAAAGGATCAGGGCCCTGGAGACTAATTCCCCGTCAATCCGGGGGAGTCTAAACACCTTGGAGGATTTAGGGCGGAAGGACTCGGGCCCTGTCTCTTCCCCTCCCCCAACCACGTGGTCTCAGGGGGACTGGCTGGCTCCAACCTGCACTGAGCCATTAGCTGGGAGGGGGAGAATCCGCCCAAGCAAACTCAGGACTCTCAGCCCCACTCCCCAACAGACCCTAAATTGCCAGAGATCCCCCTCGCCCCAGCAGTGTCCCAGCTCCTGCCCCAGACACCCCCACTTCTCCTCCCACGCGTTACCGCCCCACATTCCCCCGATCTCTGCCCCAGCACCCAACCCCCTGCACCCCCAACTCCTTCCAGCCCCCCCGAATCCATCCACCTTGCCCCAGCCGCAGCGCTGTCCAGTTCTCGGCAGCTGCATGACCTGCTCCCTCCCTCCTGCTACCCGAGGACCCAGCTGTGGGTCAGACGCTGCAGTTTCTGGCTGTCTGCAAATTAGGCCCCCCCAGCCTGTGGGTGACTGATATTCTTTGTGCCTAGATTGGCACCTTGCCGGGGGCTGCACGAAACCCCCGTTCCTGGAGGAGCCCAGTTCGCCCGGTGATCCGGGGGGCTCTCACCGCACGACCCCCGCTCCCATTTGTGCCTCCTCTGCCCCGTCCGACGGGGCCAGTTACCTGCTCGCTGGGCGTGTGGGAAGCTGAGGGCCCGCTGGCCTGGGCAGAGCTCGGCTCACCACCGCGGGCAGCAGCCTGGGCTCTCCGGGGAGGATCCCTTGGCTGGGACGCGCCGGAGCAGGGACTCGCCTTTATAGGAGGCTGCTCCGCGCGTTCCCTTCCCCGCTCAGCCTCCAGGCCGGAGCGCAGGGCCAGGGGGTGTCACATGGTCGTTCAAGCTTCGGCTGCAAGTTCCTCACCTGGTTTCCCGGAACTCGAGTCTGGCTGGTTTCCAAGTCCCGGTTTTCTCCTCGGTCACGAGGGGCTGGAAAGATCCAGGATCTGATCAATCCAGAATTGCTTCCACCAGAGCAACTCGGAGACCATCCTCCAGTCCTGCAATGGAGGGAGGCTCCGGGCTTCTTCCAGTCCAGATCTGGCCAGTGCAGGGGG
>NC_133779.1:58723847-58746619 GCF_003597395.2 Chelonoidis abingdonii | reverse complement strand
CAGCAAAAAGAGTAAGTAAAAAAAATTAAAAAGGTGTCTAAGGTGCGGGCCCCTTAGGCGTGGGCCATCCTGGAACAGTCAAATCAGCCTAAAGCCAGGCCTGCTTTGCCACTGCCCCTCCGAAAGTCCGGTGCCCAGTTCCTACTTCCGTGAGCTTGGTCTCCTCTTCTCCTCTTCCCAGCCTCCAAGTAATCCCCGGCTCTGTCCCTCAGCCCCTTTGCCTCCCCTGCAACCCATCCAACCGCAGCACCCAGCTCAGTTTCCTCGCTTCTACCCGCTTCCTGAGTGTCCTGTCCGGTCTCCCCCAGAGCTGAGTCAGCTCCTAACTCTCTTCCATGCTCTGGTTATCCCAACTGCCTGTTCTCAGCCTTCCCTGTCTTCGCCCCTGCTCCAACTCACATGCAAATATTTGCCTCTGCCCCGTGATTCTACTGCAGTAGCCCGCGATGCCACCTCAGGCCGGCTGAGGAGTGAGTGACAGAGGGGAAGGGCCAGGGCTTCCGGTCAGGAGAGAAGTCCACTTGCCCAGCGTGGGGAAGGGGCCAGAAGAAGGACCCGTGCCGCAGCGACAGGTGGTGCCCAAATTCAAAGTGCCCCACGCAGGCGCGTAGCTGTTAATAGCCTAAGACGGCCCTGCTCTGAAGTATGTCCAGGGATTTGCTGTCACGTGTGGGGGGGAGTGGGGTGTCACAGCCGAAAAATATTTCAAAGTGGCCAGCGAAAAAGAGTTGGAGACCCCGCTCTCGAGAATGTTACTGCCCGTTTGGGACAGTAAATTTCCATCTGTTCCTAGCCGAATGTGTCTCCAGCTCACTATCAGTCCAACAATGCCCCCGTATCTAGCTCAGATCCAGGTAATAAGGCCCTGAATAAACATCTGACACACCCGATGCAGCGGTTGGAAGTTACGCATCTTTGAGCTCCGCTCTAAACTCAACTGCCCACATCAATGGCTGGAGCAAGAAAACCCTGAGGTAGGTTCGCGGTCTGGCCGGGCACAGAGCTGCCAGAAAGCTTGCAACAAGAATTTCTTTGGAAAAGGCCATTTTGTCAAAATTAAAATGTTTGGTGGGGACGTGTCAGTTTGGCGGCCAAATGAATTATTCGACATTCTCATTCTGGGCCGTCTATTCCTGGGCCTGTCTGGCGAGTCCCTTCTGTGACTCATCAATTTCTCCCTGTGTACAGTCCCAGCTTAGTTGAAAGAACCTTTCTGAGGTGCTTGAGATCTACGGATCGGTGGGAGGATAAGGACATTATGAAGCCTGAAGCGCTTTGACTCTGCTGATGAAAGCGCCGTGTAGAGCTAATGTATCAATTTTTGGCTGGCTTTAAATGGTGCTGGGCAAGTCCATGAGATGGGACTCTGATCCTCCACAGCCTATTTCCAAGTAATGGAACTGCAGCGTTGCTTGGATCTTCTGAGCCAGGTGATTCTCCTCCGCTATGGCAGCTTGCAGATGATCTCATGATGGCTTTGTTAACTCCTTGGAGGCTGGCTTGACTCACCCACCAGCTCACTGAGCCCTGAATCTGTGCCTCCAGTTGCTGCTCTCCTAATGGCACCCAGGATCGGCTGAAAATCAGTCGATACCCGACGACCAGTATCATGCAGCCAGGCGCCTGAACCAGAGGCACCGACGTGGCCAAGACCATGGCCGTTGGCTCAGGACTGAGCCCAGTCCAACCATGCGACAACGCCCAGCTTGATGAAGAACCCCATGGCCAAGTCCCAGCGAGCCACTCACAACTGGCCGCATTGTGCTACCTCCTGCAGTCTTCGAGGTCATCGCCCCGGAGTTCGTCCAACCGCTTTGCTAAAAGATCAGTTGCCATGCATCGATGGCCTGCAGAATCTTGGGATGGACTTTAGTGCATGGAGGAGAATGTCGCAGTTGCCCGGATGGTGCCATCATGTTCATCTTAACGCTGTGCAATTGCCACTGACAGGTGTGTGTCAGGCTTCAATCAGCTCCATGTGTGGTAATCAAAAGAGCTCTATGCAGTTGAGTCAGCTCCTGGTGTAACCGTGCCACCCTCTCCCGCCTCACCGGTTGTCTGGGTACAGGATATCGCTCGCAGGACCATTCTGGGGAAAGCTACAGGAGAGGAAGAAGACAGAGGCCTAGCCAGAGCTCTCTCAGCTGGGCCCACCCCCGCATAATCATAGACGTAGCCAGTGCAAGAGACTCCAGCGTCCATTACAACAAAATGGCACCTAAAGGATCTAGGGCCCTGAACTAATTCCCGTCAATCCGGGGGACAGTCTAAACACCTGAGGAAGTTAGGGACGGAAGGACTCGGGCCTGTTCCTCTTCCCCGCACAAACGTGGTCGCCGGAGGATGAGGACTGCTGCTCTACAACCTGCACTGAGCACATAGCGGGAGGGGAGAATCCGCCCAAGCAAACTCAGGACTCTCAGCCCCCACCCCCAACAGACCGTAAAATTGCAAAGATCCCCTCGCCCCAGCAGTGTCCCGCTCCGCCCCAGACACCCCCACTTCCCCTCCACGCGTACGCCCCACATTCCCGACCGATCGTCGTGCCCAGCACCCAACTCCGCATGCACCCCCAACTCCATTCCAGCCCCCCGAATCCAAACCACACTTGCACCCAGCCGCAAGCGCTGTCCAGTTCTCGCAGCTGCAATGGACCGCTCCCCTCCCTCCTGCACCGTCGAGGACACCAGCGTGGTCAGAAACGCTGCAGTTTCTGGCCTGTCCTGCAAATTAGGCCCCCCAGCCTGTGGGGACGATATATGCTTATGTGCCTAAGATGGCAACTTGCCGGGGGCTGCACGAAAACCGCCCCGTTCCTGGAGGGCCCAGTTCGCCGGGATCCGGGGGCTCTGCACCGCACGACCCCGCTCCATTTGTGCCTCCCTGCCCGTCGACGGGGCCAGATACCTGCTCGCTGGGCGTGTGGGAAGCTGAGGCCCGCTGGCCTGGGCAGAGCTCGCTCACCACCGCGGGCAGCAAGCCTGGCTCTCCGGGAGGATCCCTTGGCTGGGACGCGCCGGAGCAGGACTCGCCTTTAATAGGAGGCTGGCTCCGCGCGTTCCCTCCCCGCCGAAGCCTCCAGGCGGAAGCGCTGGGCCAGGGGTGTCACCATGGGCCTGCCAGGGGTTCCGGCGGACTCAACTGCCGCTCGGCTTCGGCTCCAGTTCCCCCGCCTGGTTCCCGGAACTCGAGTCGGCTGGTTCCGAAATCCCGGTTAATCCCAGTCACGAAGCGGCTGGAAAGATCCGGATCTGCCAGTCCAGGACACAGCGAGCCCCCCGAGCCCGCGCCGGGGATGCCACCGCGCGCCGTCCGCCCGGTGCAACTTTCACTTCCAGCCCCACTCCCAGCCCCGGGAGCTTTGTAAAAGGAGACGCGGAAGAGGCGGCGTGCCGTCCGCCCTTGCCCCGCCGGGCCCGCAGCCGCGCCGAGCGCCGACAGTGAAGAGCTCCGGTCCCCCGGCTCCTCTGGGTCGCACAGCGGGAGCACAGCCGGGACCCCCAACCCCACCTCCCCAGCCAGTCGAGTTGGCTGCGGAGAGCCGGCCGCCCCCGCCTCCCAAATCGAGCTGCTGCGGAGAGCCGGCCGCCCCGACCCCCCCCCCCAAGTCTGAGCTGCTGCAGAAGGCTCATCTCGAATACGGTAACCCCTAGATTCTCAACACACGCCTCCACTATAGTCCTCACAACGCACCCCTTTCTGGGCAGGCCCCAGTTTCAGAAACACGGCATGTTCCGAAATGATTTCTTCTGGGAGGCAGATCACTTCCAGCCTGCGTCATCACTGATCCACAGCAACGCATCCAGCTGCTTGGGTCCCCCGGGGAACCTTTCCGGGTGCAGCCCTGCCCAGAGCTGGAACCCCCAGCCAGCCGCCGGCCCCTGGGTGCAATGCAGCCCTTCAGGGTATGTCTGCACTGCAATGAAACACCCGTGGCTCGCCTGCCTGGGCCCTGCTGAGAGCTGTAACCAGCCGCTGGCCCCTGGGTGCAATGCAGCCCTTCAGGGTATGTCTGCATTGCAATGAAACACCCGTGGCTGGCCTGCCGGGCTGCAAACTGCGAAGTAGGTAATGGACTGACGTACTTTGCATGCCCCATCTAGCACAGTAGTACCCCTGTACCTCACCACCGCAGGCAGGAACAGTTCCTGCCTGACAGCTGTTAGTTAGAAAGAGAGTCATGCCCTGGAGCATGAGTGTTTAATCTTCTAAACTTTAAAAAAAATATTTGCTAATGTCATTCTGGCTCTCCTAATTAGCCATATAAATGTCAGCTTCCTTTCTAGGTCTTGCTAGGCTCTCAGCATCAGCAAGATCATGAGGCAGTGAGTTCCACAGGCAAATCTCAGGGTTGTTGTGAAACAACGTTCCCTCTACTCCATTTCGTAGGGGTTCCCTATCGGTTCCATCGCACATCCCCTTGGCCTCACACTGGGGATCCTGGAGGGGAAAGTCTTTCAGCCCCTCACTCGCGCTCTCTGCTTTGTTTCCCAGCCTCGCGATGCTCTCCCTGTTCTCCGGCACAGAGAGCGAAAGAGAGAGGCTCGTGCGTGCCAGCCAGTCCCTGTTCGACTCCCTAGAAGGATGCATCTCGGCCACCCACGCTCTGCTCCACATCCTCAACCAGCACCTTGACACCAGCATGTCCCTGGAACCAGTGGGGGGCAGCGTTGGCGTGGGGGAGAACTTGGAGCGCCTGCTGCGGGCAGCGCGGGAGATGCATGCTGTGGCGGAGCAGACGGACAGACACGTGCGGAAGAACGCCAGCCGGGAGCTGTATGCCCGCATGGCCTCCCCCCACACCCCGCTGCAGGAGAAGGGGGCCATCGTCCGGGACTTCCACCAGGCCACCATGGGGATCTTTGGCAGTGTGGGTGGCCCTATGGTGGCCGTGCTACTGCAGAACGCTGGCCTCCCCGAGAGGCTGGAGGCGGCTCTGCGGGAGGCGGAGGCCTCCCAGGTGCTGCGCCTGCCGATGGATACCCTGCTCAGGAGCAGTGAAGAGATCGCCAGGGCTGTTTCTGCTTGTGCCACCCCTGGGGACCCAACTGGGGAAACGGCTGCAGAGCCCCCCGAGAATGTCCCTGTATCTGGGACTGGCACGGTGCAAAGTCTGGGTGACTACCTGCCCGATGTCCTCACTGGGCGTCGTGCTAGGAATGCCCTGGCTGCGGCCGCCCGGCACCTGGAGCAGGCGCTCCAGGCGCTGGCACCGGCCTGCAAGTCTTTCCAATTGATAGCTGCCGCGGCTGAGGTCTACATGGCCCTGATCTCGGAGCAGCAGCCGGGAACGGGAGAGGGGCCAGGCCAGAATCCTGCCGGCGTCGCCCATTGAGCTGCGCAGGCAGAGCCATGACAACGCCCCCTCGCCGCAGCACACGCATGGGCAGGCTTTGCCCCGGGCTCTGCTCCGGTTAATGAGCCTGGCAGAGCCCAGCATGTGGGGCTGGCAGCCGGGAACCGCAGCAAATAAAGGGAACTGAGCAAAACTGCGGGCCTGAGTCTTACTGGTTTGTCCTGGGTGGTGTGCTGGCCCAACGGCCTTAGAACCAGACTCCCCTCCCGGCCCCTGGTGTAAATCAGGAGTAACTTGGGGGGTGGGGTGACAATGGGGCCAATTCCCCTTCACTCTGGTGTAAATCAGGAGAAAGTCAGGATGGGGGCGGGGGGTCAAAAACCTGAACCACAAATGTTCTGGTTACAGTTATTTTTCCTTCAATTTGGGGAGCGGGGGGCGGCGTTTGATGAATAAAAACAAAAGAATAAAATTAATTTTCAAAACCCCTTTCTGGTAGAAAATAAAAACCCAGGTGGTGGTTTGGGCTGACAGTTTGTGGTTTGGGTTTTTTCAAAACTTCCTTTTTTAAAACAAAAATGCATTGAAAACCTTAACCTGATTTTTCTTTGTTACTTTAAAACTGATACTTTGGTCCCAGGGTTTTTCCCGGTTTTTGCAAACTGCTTCATTACATGTGCAAAGAGGGAGCCCCAGATCCCCTGATATCAGGGGCTTTGTCTGAGATGCCCCCCCAGACCAGGCATGATGGGGGGGGTGGCCAAGGGTGGGTGTGAGTCAGAGCTCATTCCCCAGCGGGGTCTCCCAGCCCCTGTGGGGGTCAGGTCTGTGCTTTGACCCGGCCTGTGGCGCTTTGGGCTTGGCTGGGCCAGAACCCACCTGCTCACATGGCCTGAGGGTGGAGCAGGGGGCTCTAGAGTTGCGCTGCAGCAGAACCAGCACCGGGGAGCAGATGCCGGGGTCAGGGAGTCACAGGGCTGGTGCTCTGGGACAGTCCCTGGGGGTCCTACAGCCGGCCAGCCCCCCTTAGGGTCTCGCTCTGTCACCAGGGGAAGCCACTGGGCTTCACTACGTCCTGGAACCCAACCTCAGCGCCTCCAGCCCCCTCGCTCCCTCCAGCAACTCCATCTGAGATGGGCACCTGAGGGAGATGTGTACCCCAAAGGGGGCACTGCCCCCAGAATCTGCTGGGGCTCCCAGCTGGCAGGGGAAGGGCAGGCGGGTTAGTTAGGTGGCTGCACACAGCATGGCCAGTCCTCGGTCAGCCCAGAGAGCCGGAAGCTGCAGCCTGGGCCATGAGCACCTCCAGGCCCAGCCAAGCGTTTCCGCCCTTGGCCCCCGCTCTTCCAGCTGGCTTCTTGCAGTGCAGGGGGGGGCGTCACTTTGGGCATTAGTTACTAGGTTGGAAATGTCCCTGCAGGTTGGCTTTGCCATTGCCTTTGTGGAGTTGCCAGCGATAGGCCCCAAGTTGAGAAAGCCAGGATCTGCTGCCCCAGCTGGTAGCCTGCCTGAGAGAAAACTGATCTTTTCCAGCCCCTAGGGGCCAGCACGGCACATAGGGGAAACTGAGGCACACGGTCTTCACACAAAATAGTGGAGACACTTCCCACTGCGCTACTCATGCAGGTGCAACCTGAGACTCACAGGAAACATGCGTGAGCAGAACTCTCATGACTGCCAGCTGGCCTGGACACAGCCACGGGCCTGAATAAATCCCCTGCCCTGATGTATCTTGAGTGTGGGGCCACACACACACACACACACACACACAGAGTGAGGCTTGTCCCCTCCAGCAGGGGGCAGCAGGGACACACACAAGCACACACACAATCTCTATGTCCAAGGGGTTTTTATGTGCATCAGATAAGTGCTCCCACCCCCAGGGCTTCCCCTCATGTGATGGGTGTGTGCCCCAGCCTGCTGGGTGAAGTGGTGTCTAATGGTTAGAGCAGGGGGCTGGGAGCTAGGACACCTGGGTTCTCTCCTGCTCTCGGGAGGGGATTGGGGGTCAGTGGGTAGAATAGGAAGACTGTGTGCGGGAATACACATGCAACCAGAGGGCTTTTGCAGATTCTGCCAGGATCATTACATATTGTGGGCCCATTCCTAGTCCTGCCCAGCCCACTTGCCCTATGGGGGCAGTGAAGAGGGCATGGGCAAATGATGGTTGGGGGGAGGAGGAGGAGGAGATCTGAGGCCCATGAGCAGGACCCAAGCCCATGCGTCCACCCTGGCGTTGGCTCTGGGCCACGGGCAGCCCCTCACCGCCACATTCCTGCCATTCCCGCCTGGACCCACAGCTTCGAAGTTTTGGGGATTCCCCATCTGGCCTCAGGTATCTCCTACGCCTGGTTAGCATCTACCCTAGGGGTAAATCAGGAGTAATGCCACGAGGCCGATTCCCTTCCCTCACCTGGGGTAAACTCAATTTCCTGTAGCTCTTCTCAGACCCTCCCTCATTGTCCATGTCCTGTTTGATGCCAGGCCTCCCCCCCTCCCAGAGCTGGGTGCAGTCCTCCAGTCATGGTCTCCCCCATGACTGTGATCAGAGGGGACCCCAGCTCCTATTCTCTGATCCTCTGCTTCTCCAATCCCAGGCTACGCTCCTCCTTCACACCAGGGAGCTCCAGCCATGTGTTCCACCAGGAACCTCTGGTCCTTCCCAATCGTTGCTTTTCAGGATACAGCCCCCACCATGTAAATTCACCCACAACATTGTGTCCCTATCTAGCCAATGCACTGGGGGCTCATGGTGGCTTGATTCTCCTTAAAATCTTAATGATGTGTCCCAGGTCACAGAGGATGGTGGCAGATTCGACAACCCAGATCCCTGGATCTCTGAACAGGAGGCTGGCCATCATCAAAAAGCCTGAGCAAATTGAAGGATGTTAGCCAATTTACAATTCATGGGCATATCGATGCCAGTGGGGATATATCCACCACTAGAACTGCACAACCATTGGGAGACGCCAACGTTCAGAGTGCTTGGCCGTTGGGGGAGACACGTTCTCTGATGCCCTTTCATCAACTGTGGTGCAAGAGGAGTGATTTGACACAAACCATTGGAATCCACAAGCAACACGTTTAAGCTCACTCCTGTACCCCGACGTGACCCTGAGACATGAACAGGATGCACGGGTGAAATGAGGACAACCGCCAATAGAAGTAGTTAGGCCTGAAGGAAACACTTTCTGTGGCCAGAACCAGCCCCTGCTGGAGGGTGTAGAACCAGGCGGACTCACCCACTGCGGGCGCAGACCTTCCGCTGGTCATTTGGGAATTAGCTTCAATTAAGCGACCGGACGCCCTCTGCAGGCTGTGATCTGTCTTCCGGGCTACTGCCTGTGTCCTTTTGCATGGGGTTCTGCCTAGTAACCCCTTTCTCCTTGCGGGTTCCCCCCCACCTTTCCCCACTTTGCCTCAGTGTCTTGGCAACTCCCAGTCCATTAGCTAGTCCCCACGCCCTGGGGCAGAACTGCATATTAGCCTCTCATCATGGCAAAGGGGGTGGGACTGCTGCCATTTACCTATACCTGGGTTGCACCTTTGCCACAAGCCAGTAACCTCCTGCCTAACGCTAGGTAGCAGCCTGGGGCTTCCAGGACGGAAGCTCCCCCAGCTCCTCCGCCTTTCCCCCAGCCCTGCTTCACCTAGGTGCCTTTCTGGTTCTCTCTGCAGCCAAGCCTTCTCCCTCTACAGGGCAGAGGAGACTGTTTGCCCTTGGCTTCCCCGGCTTGCTATTAGGGCCTGTGGCCAGTTTTGGGGCATGGCCCAGCTTGCAGCCATCTCCCCAGTCAGCCCAGCTAAAATGGGGCTGCATTCTCCTGCCCAGCTCCCTTATCCAGGCTGTTTTAAGCCCTTCAGGGCCGGAAGAGAAGATCCACTCTGCTACAGAGGGGTTTAATGCTAGAAGAACGTTGGGAGAAGGACGAGGCGGGGATAGGATGTCAGCTGGATGCCGCCATTAAACATGGGGGATTGGTGGGACAGCAATGGTGGCCCCGCCGGCACCCCAACTGGATACGACCCAGAGGCGAAGGTATATGGAAGCACTAGATTGCCCCTGCGAGTTGGTCGCTGCTTCCCTCACCCACAGAGGAACATTGGGGGGGGGGGGGGGTGGGATGCCCAGGAGCCTGGTCTTGGGGCTGTGCACAGGGAGGGCCAACGAGCAAGCAATCCGTGACAAGGCTGCCACTTTGTTATGAATCATCTTCTGTTGCGGAGGGAGAGAAGCTTTCGCGTGCGTTCGGATGCGCTCTTATGGCTAACACACTCCAAATGCGGTCCTCACCTGTGCTTGCCATGCACAAGATTAAGGGCTGCCAGAAGTTTTTGTTTGGCTGACTGAGAGCCAGCCCCACTTCCTGACTGTCTCCATTTCTGGAAACGGGGCAGCTTGCTCTGTTGCTTTGGTTCCACTCAGAGTTAGATGAGATATAGCATGGCTCAAAGGCTCCTGGAGACAGTCACAAGCTCCCTGTAAATCAGAAGGTCGGGATGTCCTAGGCGATGAAAGATGCTCTTTGTGCCTGCACCTTGCAACTCAGGTCTTGTCTCTCTAGAAGTTTTGTCAACAAAAATTATCAGACGACCAAAAAGCATTATACCAACATCGGTAGTGCTGTTCACACTACGGCCGCGTGTGCTGACAGAGCGTAGGGCCGGAATATTACTTTTTGTGGGCCGGTGACAAATGTACTGTGGCTGTGTTGACCTCCAAGTGTGGGACCCGGAGGACATCACCATGGACGTGATATTGCTGGAATGAGGATGAAAATATCTAGTATACATCAGCTCTCCATGATTTCCTGACCGCTGTGTGCCATGAGAAAGAAACACCAGATTACTTCCTGGCATTCACGGGAACAGACTGAGGCATGTGGACCATTCACTTTTGGGCTCATGAAACAACCCTCTTGGTGGGATCGCATCGTTGGCGGGTCTGGGATGATGAGCACGTGACTGCAGAACTTTTTGGATGAGGAAAGCCACATTCACAAGGACTGTGTGCTGAGCTCGTGCCCCAGCTCTGGCGGCAGGGACAGCCAAGTGAGAGCTGCTCTGTCAAGTGGATGAAGCACGTGGCGATACCTTGTGGAAGCTGTGATTCCAGTCTGCTGCCGCTCATTGAGGAAAGTCCACCGTCAGGGCTGCATTAACATGTAACCGTTTCTGCCGCCTCTCGAGTTGGCAGCAACAAAGGGTCCGGTTCAGTATTCAGGGGTTTCAATTTTAATAACACAATGATAACCGGCTCAAAGCCCCCACCCAGTGACCTGGGACTATTACATACCACCCTCCGGGCCGCCTCTAGGAGGCAATACTTCCCCCATCGCAGCACGGATCTGAGTGTAGCAAAATCCTTTTAATAAAGGAAGGAAACAATGCCAGCATCCCATTGGAGAAACACACAAACAGGATATAACACAAACCAATTAAGCAAAACCCACCTCGCAGTAGGTTTGGCAATGGTCCTTTTCCCTCGGGGTCTTAAGTCCAATCACCCCAAAGTCCAACAACCCACAAGTCTCTGGTCAGTGGCCGCCAAGAATTCAAAAGTTTATCTGCGAGAGTTTTACCCCCCAGCCTGGGTGGAAAGGGGGGGTGGAGTCACACAGGTGTTAAGGGGCACCTTACGTGGGACAGGACGAACGTTCTGCCTCTCCATGGAGTTCTGCTGCAGCCTTCACCGCGACCAGCTCCACTACACCAGCTGTGCCGCTCCTCCAGCCATCCCTGCAAACCGCTTCACTCGCCTCACTGTTCCATGGGCTGCTCCAACATGCTGCAAACTGCTCCACTCTGCCAGCCACTTAACGAAAGGTCTTCAGGCTCCCCAACTAGTTAACACAGCACTCAGTGATTTCAGATCTTAGTAGGGGAGCCCTGGTGCTGGTGCACCATTGGCCCAACATGAATTCAGCTCAGCTGTCTCTAGATGGACTCCTAATGGAATCAAAATTAGCCCTACTCTTTTACAGTGGAGAGAGGAAAATGAGCAATCAGTGTTACACGCCCTCAAAAGGGACCCATATCATCTGCTACACACACAACTCTCCAACCTCTCTCAGTTCACTGGGTTTTGGAACCCATGTCCCTTGTCCAGTAAGCGTCACTCAATTGATATTGAGACATCTCTGTCATAAAGCAGTCTCATAGTTCTTCAATCACATAATCAGGTGGCAACACTTTATTTATCCTGCCCCAATAACAAAGAAATTGGGGATCCCAGAGCTGTCAAAATAACCATCTCAGGCTGCATTGGGCTATGCCGGGCGTGCCCATGTGAATATCTGAGATTTCACACTTCCTGAAATTCTTTCCACACTTCCCATAATCCACCACCAGATGTCAGGGTAGAGCTCATCCTGACTCTGCTTACAAACATAAGTACGAAGAGCCCCCAAACAGTCCCCACTGGTCTGTGGAAGGGAAGAGAAAGAGGATATAGTTACATAACCACTACCTGAACTACCACCCCCTTCCTTTATCCGAGGCTGCCTTCGATCCCAGGACCGTATCTGCCCAGCGCGGAATTGTGGGCAAGCCCCGAAGCTGCTCCAGTGTCTGTTGCCTTCCTAAGGTGTCCTGTCCCTATGGGCATGGCCTTTGTTCCACTCCCCTTTTATCAAAGAGGGTGGGCTCCTCAGCCAGCCCCTATCCCTCCACGTCCCCTAAAATCTCATCTGAGGTTGACCCCTGTACCAGGAATGGGCCCTTATTCTTCCATGTCCTTTTATCCAAAAGAACAGTTATCTCTGGGGGAGACAGTGCAAACGGGACCCTCCCCCACACATTACCCTACTGGTTTCTCCAGAAACCCCACCAGCTCCTGACTACTAAACAGTCCATTGAACCTACCAAGGTCCATGGCAAACACCAGCGATCAGCCACTGGTCTGTCTCTGGATCCTGTTTGTGATGGCCCACGTTGGGGTATGTCTTCGGACACAACAGACGGACATGCCATTCGGGTATCCTCTGTCTTCCAACACGGGCAAGAGACACACAGGAACACACGGAGACTGGAGTCTTCGGTTACAGTTGTGCGTTTATTGTAGCAGAAGCTGCACTAAACCCTGCAGAAGCACAGCTGTACCACACTCGTTCCCTCCCCCACATCCTGGGGAGGGTGCCCCGCGGTTCTATTGTGTTTCCCCTTTATTGTAATCTTCTGCCCTCCCCCGCCCTAGGTGGGCAGTCCTGGTCTTGGCCTTGCCCCAATAATGGCCCTCTAATTACCCTACTAAATCCCCTGTCCCGTTTATATTTATCCCTGCCATGATCTTTGTCACCTTACAAGGAGCTGTTTTTTGAGCACTTGGCTGTTTTTATCACTGAACACCTGTAGGCCTATGGGTTTGGGGGTTTTCCACGTTCATCATGGATAATCTCTGCCAGCACTTTATCAGACAAACTCGATGAAGCCTGGAGACAACTCCCCACATTAAGTGGTGGGACCTGAAGATGTGACATCCAGCAGGGCAGGCAGTGGCGAGGAGCGGTGAGTGAATGCTTGGACAGCAGAGCGAGAAATGTGCCTCTTTACCCCAGCCCCAGGGTGAGCGGTGAACTCTGCAGATGCCCCTCTGAACTCTGGGGCTGCACTAACCAAGGACAGCAACTGTGAGTGGGGTACAGAGAAGGGAAGGGCAGGCTAAAGGGAGGTTCGGTTGTTGGACTTAAGCACCTGAGGGAAAGGGTCACTGGCCCAACCCACTTGGGGGTGGGTCTTTTGCTCATGGGTTATGTGCATGAACTCTGTTTGTGGTGTTTTCCCGGATGAATGCCAAGTTGCTTCCCTCTTTTTATGAAGAGGTTTTTTTCCTATACTCAGACTCTGTGTTTGCGAGAGGGGAAGTGTTGCTTCTTAGAGGCATCTGGTGGGCGGGTGGGGGAAGGAATTGTCCCAGGTCACTGGGTGGGGGCTCGAGCCGGTTTTGCATTGTGTTATTGAAACAGAACCCCTAGATTCTGAACCTGCCCCTGTTACTGCCAACTGTGACTGGGTTACATCTATCCACAGCTGCAGGTCGAATCATTCTGTCCTCAGCGATTGCAGGTCCACTTCTCTTCTCCCCAGGGCAGCCTGGTAACCCCTTCCTCAGCCCTCTGCCAAGTAGAGCATAGACCCCAAATCCCGAACTCTCTGCCCCCACCCCTGCCTGGTGCACAAAGAGAAACATGGGAAATTAGTCCCTTCCAATCTGTCTCGGCTTTGGAAGACCTGAGGAGATCAGGCTTTGGGCAGATTCTCAGCCATAGAATCGTAGGACTAGAGGGACCTCGAGAGATCATCTAGTCCAGTCCCCTGCACTCATGGCAGGATTAAATATTATCTAGACCATCCCTGGCAAGGATTTGTTTAACCTTGAAAACCTCCAGTGATGGAGACTCCACAGCCTCCCTGGACAATTTATTCCAGTGATTAACCACCCTGACAGGAAGATTTTCCAAGGTTCAATCTAAACCACCCTTGCTGCAATTTAAGCCCATTGCTTCTTGTCCTGTCCTCAGAGGCTAAGAACAATTTTTCTCCCTCCTCCTTGTAACAACCTTTTGTGCACTTGAAAAATATTATCATGTCCTCTCTCAGCCTTCTCTTCTGCAGACTGAACAATCCCAGGGTTTTCAATCTTCCCTCATACGGCATGTTTTCTAGAACTTTAATCATTTTTCTTCCTCTTCTCTGGATTTGCTCCAGTTTCTCCACATCTTTCCTGAAATGTGGGCCCCAGAACAGGACAAAATATCCAGTTGAGGCCTAATCAGTGTGGAGTAGAGCGGAAGAATGACTTCTCGTGTCTTGCTGACAGCACTCCTGCTAACACATCCTAGAATGAGGTTTGCTTGTTTTGCAACTCTGTTGACTCACCTTTGTGATCCACTAGGACCCCAGATCCCTTTCGCAGAGCTTCTTCCTAGGCAGCCATTTCCCATTTCGCCTGTGGGCAACTGGTTGTTCCTTCCTAAGCGCAGTACTTTGCATTGGTCTATACTGAATTTCATCCTATTTAACTCGGACCATTTCTCCAGTTTGTCCAGATCATTTTGAATTTTAATTCTATCTTCCAAAGCACTTGCAACCCTCCCAGCTGGGTATCACACAGAGAGTGCACAAGCTTTATAGGTGTATTCTCTGTGCAATTATCTAAACCATTGCTGAAGCTATTGACCACAGGGTACAGAACCACGTTGTGTTGTCATTTGCACCAATGCAAAAAGAGTCTAGAATGCTGCTGTGCTGTCTCAGTAGAGTTCTCCACCCGCTTTGCACTGGTGTGAATGAGTTTGCAAGGTGCTGGCAATGGAGAAGCTTTCATCCCTCAGACGGTCCCATCTAATTTACAAGGAGCTTGTGATGGTCTCAGGAGCTAGTTTGGAGCCTGCATTTTCATGTGATGGAAACTGAAAGCAACAGACTGAGCTTCTCCTTTCCCAGAAATGGGAGAAAAGCAGGAAGCCACCCTGGCTCTCAGTCAGTAAACAAAACTCTGGCAGAACTTAATTCTTGCATGGAAACACAGGCGAGGGTGTGGCATTTGGAGCTGTTTAGCCTGGCATCCATCCAACAGCTGCACAAAAGCTTCTCTTCCTCCGCAACAGAAGATGGGTCCATACAAGATATTACTGTGATGAGGTTGTCTCGGAGTGTGGGGGAGTCAGGGCCCTGCACCCCCGGCTCCCTGCGATTCAGCATGACTCTCAGCCAGCCAGTAAAGCAGAAGGTTTATTTAGACGACAGGAACACAGTCCAAAACAGGTCTTGCAGGCACAGACAACTGGATCCTCCCCAATTAGGTCCATCTTGGGGTCCTAGAAGCCTCAAAGCCCCCTTGGGGAGTCAGAGCTCTGTCTGTCCTTCCCTCCATTCCCCAGCCAGCTCCCATCCCCCAATGCAGATCGTCTTCTCAGGCCAACACCCGCCACTCAGCACTCACAGACCACAGTAAGAACAGTCCCAGTTCGTCACAGAGGTCCCTGGGGTGCAATATGAAGTGTGGGGCTGCTGAGCTTCTTTTTCCCACCAGCCTAGGCTGCCACTCACACTGTGCTGCTGATGTCAAGCTACACTCCTCTGATAGGCCCTGCACTCACACCGCTGTCCACAGGCAGGGAAACACCCAACTGAGTTCCAGGAATGCTTCTCCCAGCAGCTCATGAACCAACAATAGAGATGTTCCAGCAATTCACCCTACCCACCCACCCCTCTGCAGCTTCCCAGCCTTGCACCGCACAACTGTACCGCCTTGTCCTGGTCAGAAGCCTGGCGAGTGCGAGTTCATTACCCAGTTCACCACTTCTACAGAGGAAAGCGGACGTGCACCGCCCTTTTTGACCTGAGCAGATTTTCCAAGCACTTCAATCAAAACACACTGGTTTAGGAAAAATATAGAAGAGATTTATTATCACACAAAGAAAGACTTTAAATGATTATAAGTGACAAGTGTAGACATCAGAGCTGGTTACTTAAGAAACAGTTTACATTGGACAAACTTAACAGGATTTGAATCGAGCAGTGTCTCACCCTGACAGATGGTACAAAAAGGTCACAGATCCTCAGTATGTAGGCTGGGACTTTCCTCCAACTTGGGACCACCTCCCCAAGTTCAAAATCTTTGTCCACCAGACGTGTTTCCAGGTGTAGAATAATGTGGGGAGTGAGGCCAAGTGATGATGTCACTTCCCCTCTTTATAATTTCTTCCAGCTCGCTGAAACGATCTATGCTGCAATATGGAGGTCAGTCAGTCCCCATTGGTCAAGCAGTCTCCATTGCTTACCTGGTCTCTCTGAGAAGTCTCCATTGCATACAGTCGCTGGGACAGTGGATTCTTTCCTTGGTGGGTGTTGATGAGCCATGAACCACTGTCTGGCTACTCCATTGTTGAACCTGAAAGGTTGGTCGTGGGTGTTCCCAAGCTCAAAGTGTATTTCAGTAACATACCCAGCAGTACTTCCTAACTTCACATACAATGATAGCACATACTATCCAACTGGATATTAATGTTCAACAGAGCAAGAGTTTTAAAAATGATACCTCACAGGGCAGACTGAGTACAAAACCTATCATAATGATATGTCAGTGGTGAATAAGGGGGTTCCAGGGTCTGCTTTGAGGTACGCCTGTCATTAACAAAAATCCCCTTTGGACTTCACTGTGTGTCTGTGCAATACCCAGCAAGGACCTTGATCTAAGTCAGGGGTCAGCAACCTTTCAGAAGTGCTGTGCCGAGTCTTCATTTATTCACTCTGATTTAAGATTTCGTGTGCCAGTGATACATTTTAATGTTTGTAGAAGGTCTCTTTCTGAAATTCTATAATATATTACTAAACTATTGTTGTATCTAAAGTAAATAAGGTTTTAAAAATGTTTAAGAAGCTTCATTTAAAATTAAATTAAAATGCAGAGCCCCCCAGACCGGTGGCCAGGACCCAGGCAGTGTGAGTGCCACTGAAAATCAACTTGTGTGCCGCCTTCGGCACTTGTGCCATAGGTTGCCTACCCCGGATCTAAGTCAAGGTCTGTGCAATGACTAGCTGTGACAGGGTGCTGAGCAGAAAAACTGCTTAGCCAACCCTCTGTCACTCCAGCTCCAATGAAGGGAGGTGAATTGGAGCTGGGTAGACCACCTGGCCCTGACTGGTGAAGCTTGAACAGCTGCTGCCTCATCAGGCTGGGGCTGGCTAAGAATCCACCCCGGGATCCACTGCCGAAGTGCTGGGTCTTCAGACTCCAGGCCCCAGGCCCCCTGAATCCTCTGGGTGGCCCTGCCTGAGCAGCAGCCTCCGACACCAGGAAGAACACGACCTTCCCGTACATTTTGGAGGCTGCCACAACAGCCTTGGGCCCCACTACCCACATCAATGCCCACATAAATGTTTCAACGTGGGCTGAAGCGGGCACCAGGAGGCAGTGGACACTGGGCCTTCTGGTCAGTGAGGGGAAGGGACCCCGTCCACCAGGGATGGTACTGGAGGCAGCAATTGGGGGGATGGCTCAGTGGCGTGTGGAGGGGTGGTGGCCACCTGGGCGTATGCTCTGGGGTCCAGAGATCAGTGATTTCCCTAGACCCCCCCAGGGGGGTGTACACCCCCCCTGAATTTCCCGAACACCCCCCCCCCCCTAGTTTTGTGAGCTAGTTACATACCAATTTAGTGACTGTTTGGAAATCTGAATTTAAACTGAAACATTAATACACACTTTAAAAGCTTATACAGTGTATGATATAATATGTGTATCTGAAAAAGTGTAATAGATTTGAAAAGTATGAACATAGACTAGCTTCCTTGCCTTCCTTATACAGCTGTTGTTTTTTTGTTTTGATGTCAGTGCATTCATGATGTTGGCCAACCTAATAAATCAAATGATGATTTGTAAGCAAAGTCTAAATGAGTTCTCCCTGACAGCTAGTGATGAGCTGGGGCTGTGGGGCCAGATTATATTTACATTCACACCTAATCTACCTAGATATCTAGCAAACAGAGCTGTGTTGTCCAAGTGATAGATTTTGGCTGGGGTTGAGTTACAAACCACTTGAATGTGGGGTGGGGCGGGGGATGAAATGTTGTTCTTATTGTATCAGTAAAGGGCAGTAGAACTGTACTTAGCCTGTGATGATTTGAAGGCATCAAGAGAGAGAGTGGGGATCTGTCCCTCTCCACTGTTTAAAGACAGAGCTGATTAGGCTCCATAGATAGTCTTTTGTTCTGTTAAGTGACCACTGCAGTTGAAATCACTGACAATCAGGTCTAAGTCCTTAGTTCTGTTGTGGGGACCCGGGACAGTGTTCCTGTGGGTACAGTGCATTTCTGTGGAAGAGACAGCCCAGACTGCACTAGCAGCAAGGTTCCCCCAATGAGAACTCAGCTGAAATGACTGAGAGCTGGTGGAACCTCAAGAGACCAACTCGCAGAGGTCACAGGGGCAGGTGGCAGCAGAAGGTGACTGCACAGGGCCATTGGCAACAGAGTGCGGTGGAGTGAACGGTGGCACAACAATGAACAGCCCATGGCCAGAGCAAACAATGAGCAGCTGGTGGAACAAGCAAGGTGCCTTCTTGTCCCCCACCTGGAAGGTGTACTCACGTGAAAGCACCTCTGAACTCTGAGTCTAGTCTCCACTGACCAAGGACAACACCGGTGAGTGGAGTGCGGGGGAGGAAAAGTTATGTTAATAAACATTTGTTTGTTGGACTATATTTTAGTCACTTTGCTCCAGAATGCTAGATCGTGTGACTTGGAATGGAAACTTATAAATATGTTTCCTAGTAGGCCAAGATTTTTAAAATGCATTTTGCCAAGGTTGTTATCTCACATTGTTGTTATCTTGAGAGGTCATTATGTTGGGGAGTTTCTGTACTAAACATTTTTATTATTATAATTAATTTTTACATAAGAATGGTCATACTGGGTCAGACCAATGGTCCATATAGCCCAGTATCCTGTCTTACAACAGTGGTCAAGGCTAGGTGCTTCAGAGGGAATGAACAGAACAAGTAATCATCAAGTGACCATCCCCTGTTGCCCTTTCCCAGCTTCTGCAAAACAGGCTAGGGACACTCAAGAGCATGGTATTGCATTCCTCCCCATCCTGGCTAATAGCCACAGATGAACCTGTTCTCCAGGAATTTATCTAGTTCTTTTTATAATCCTGTTATAGTTTTGGTCTTCACAGCATCCCCTGGCAAGAGTTCCCTGGGTTGACTTTATATTGTGTGAAGAAGTACTTCCTTTTGTTTTTTAAACCTGCTGCCTATTAATTTCATTGGGTGACTGCTAGTTCTTGTGTTATGTGAAGGATTAAATAAAATTTCCTTATTCACTTTCTTCACACCAGTCAAGATTTTTGTAGACCTCTATCATATCCCCATTAGTCATCTCTTTTCTAAGCTGAAAATTCCCAGTCATTTTCATCTCTCCTCCTGATTTTCATACCCCTGATTATTATAGTTGCCCATCTCTGTACCTTTTCCAATTCCAATATATATATTTTAGGATGGGTGACCAGATCTGCACGCAGTATTCAAGGTGTGCACGTACTATGGATTTATATAGAGGCAATATGATATTTTGTCTTATTATCTATCCTTTCTTAATGATTCCCAACTTTTTTCTTTTGTGGCTGCTGCTGCACATTGAGTGGATGTTTTCAGAGAACATCCACAATGACTCCAAGATCTCTTTCTTGAGTGGTTGACAGCTAATTCAGATGCCATCATTTTGTATGTATAGTTGAGATTGCTTTCCATGTGCCATTACTTTGCATTTATCAACATTGAATTTCATCTGCCATTTTGTTGCCCAGTCACTCAGTTTTGTGAGATCCCTTTGTAGCTCTTCGCGGTCCGCCTGGGACTTAACTATCTTGAATAGTTCTGTATCATCTGCAAATTTTGCCATCTCACTGTTTACCCATTTTTCCAAATGAATATGTTGAACAGTACTGGTCCCAGTACTGACCCCTCTGGGATACCACTATTTATCTCTCTCCAGTCTGAAAACTGATATTTTATTCCTACCCTTTGTTTCCCATCTTTTAACCAGTTACGGATCCATGAGAGCACTGCCCTCTTATCCCATGATGGCTCACTTTTCAAAAGTCAATTTAAATTAAATACATTTAAAAATTTTTTTTTTTCAGAAATCTAGATCTGTTATGTGTTTTGGAGTAACTTGCATTATTCTTATGTTAAATTTGCATAATCCTAACAAAACATTTACTTTATTTTTTTTTATCTCTCTCATTGGTCCTGACACCCCCCCTGTAAATTCGAACACTCCCCCTAATTTCAATTCCTGGGGAAACCACTGCCAGAGATGAAACTCCCCCAGAGCTGGTGGAAGGAATGGCAGTGGAAGGAAGGGCTGTGGCAGGTGTCAGGGCCATGACAGGGAGGGTGGCCTTTGCCATGTGAGGCTTTGCCTTCGGGCTGGGGCCTTTGCCCCTCTTGTTCTCCTGGCTCTTTTGCAAATAGAAGGGGGAGCTTCCCCTGAGCAGGAGGGGGCAGCGGCCATGTCAGCGACAGAGTCGGGACCAGTGGTGGTTGAGAGGTCAGCTGCAGGGGCAGGCAGAGGCAGTGACGGAGTGGGAACCACGGGGTCGGTAGGAGCAGGAGCAGGGACCTTCTCCATTTCAGTGAGGGCCAGAAGGAGGCCCTAATATGGGAGCGGGATGAGGGGCAGCAGCTCCTCTCTGCTAAGCGAGGGGCAGGGGAGGAGGGTTCCAACAGCAGGGTGGGGGCAGTGGAGGATCCAGGGTGCCAAGGAAGGCTGACGCCTGCCGAAAGAAACACACCCAGTATGGGCCATGTTCGGGGCATAGACATTGACCAAGCTGACCACGGGGTCAGCAGGGGTAGGAATAGGGGCAGGGACCTCCTCCATATTAGCAAAGGGCTGGAGGAGACACTAATATGGGGGTGGGGAGAAGGGCAACTGCTCCTCCCCACTAGACAGCACACAGGGGAGGAGGTCCAGTGGGGGGCAGGGGGGTGGGAAAGAGGGAATGGGGCCAACCACTCCTCCCTGCTAGGCTGTATGCAGGGAAGGAGGGTACCAGGGTGTGTGTGTGGGGACAACTGCAGGGGGCACTGGGGGAAGGGAAGAAGCAACCGCTCCTCCCCGCTAGACTGCAGGCAGGGGATGAGGGAGCCAGCGGTGGGGGGACACAGGGGCGAAAACGGGGGGCATGATCACAGGCGCAGGGCAGGGGTACTGGCTCCTCCGGCTGCACTCGGATGGGGAAGGGCTACAATGGCATTGGGGTGGGGGTGTGGGGGTGCAGTGATCAGGGCAGGCAAAGAAAGAAACTCAGGATCCTAGGGCGGGGTCAAGGCGGGGCAGGCAAACTAACAGCGGGGGGGCAGGGGGAACTTCCAAGGGGCCACGGTTGAGGGGGAGGAAAACAAAGTGAGCTGCAGGGGACAGGCAGGGCAGGCCACAAAGGGCAAAAGGGCAAGCTGCTATGGGGGAGGTAGTGGGGAGGGGAGGGCCCCCCCCAATGCAAATGGTGGAGCGGGACTAAGTCCAAGGGAAAGGGGGGCAGGTTCGCCCACGAGTGCTTGTGAAGCTCAGTCCCTAGCTCGCTGGTTCAGACAGTCCCAGGTGTCTGTGGGAGAGGAGCAAGTGGCCCCACTGAGGGGCGAAGAGCAGGGCCCGTGGTAAGCTGGGTTGGGAGGGGATGGCAGTGGTGGGGGTGGAGAAAAAGGGGGCAGCTGGACTTGTGGGGGGGTGGGGTTCTGTACCTCTCCCCCAGCCCCCCACAGCAGCAGGGACTATCACCGCCCCAGGAGCACAGGTCTTAGAGTCACTCAGTCCAGCAGTAGCAACAACCCCCCTCCTCAGTGTCTAGCAGGAGTCTTCCTGCTCCTCCACGAGGCAGCAGGCTCAGGAGCAGCAGCAGCAGGTGGCAGCCAGCCAGGTGAGGGCCCAGGCAAGGAAGGTGGTAGCGGTGGTGGCAAAGGGGTCCTCGCTTCTCCCTCTGGAGGGAGGGGGAAGGGGGGGGTCAGGCTGGCAGGGGTCCCCTTTCTCACAGCAGCGGCAGCAGGGAAGGGAGCTCCAACCAGCCAGCAACAGCAGCCCAGGGCAGGGAGAGCTTGAGCCAGCAGGGCAGCCTTATGGGAAAAACCTGGGAGGTGGATGGGCACAAGCCCACCCACTTCTAATGTCCCTCCTCGAGCCTAGAGAGACACTGGACCCGGGTTCCAACCGAATACTTGGGGCAAGTAATGGAAAAACAGGGGTCGGCGTGATGGTCGCAGGTTCAGAACAAGGGTACCGGCTCGGGACACCGAGCAGAGGACCCCAGACAGTGCCCACTGGTCCTCAAACCTGCAAGGGAGCCAGCAGACACTGCCCAGTGGAACTCTGCCCAGAGGTGTGAGACAAGTGAAGACCAGAAGTCCCCACAGTCACAGAGCGCCCCCCTGTCCACCATCTTCCTCCTGGTGTTATAAATGGCGACCTTGGCTAGGGCCAGGAGGAGGTTGATGAGGAGGTCTCGCAAGTGTGTGGGGCCATGGACAGGGTGTGCAAAAATGCACAAGGGTGAGGAAAAGTTCAGCCTGAACCTCAGCACGAGGTTCTGGAGGAGCTGGAATAGGGGCTGCAAGCTGGCACATTCGAGGTAGGCATGCGCCAGGTTCTCCTTCACGCCGCAGAAGGGACAGGCCTAAGGAATGAGGGTGAACCACGCCAGATACACATCCATGCTCATGGCTCCGTGAAGGAGCCGCCAACTGATGTCCACGGCAGGCCATGGGACCAGGGTGGAAGATACTGGCCCACCGGGGTGCCTCACCCTCCACTGGTGGTAAGTAGTCCCACCATTTGGTATCAGGGGGTGTCACAGCAAACCTTCTCAGATCTGAACCTTAGAGTTCAGAAAATGAGATACTAGCGCATGAATCCTCTAAGCTTAATTACCAGCTTAGATCTGATAGCACTGCCACCACCCAAAAATATAGTGTTTTGG
>NC_133779.1:58713748-58722041 GCF_003597395.2 Chelonoidis abingdonii | reverse complement strand
CCCCAACCTTCCCTGGGGACCCCAAGAACCCAAATCCCTTGGGTCCTTAACAGAAGGAGAAATAAACCATTCCCCCATTTTTCCCCCTCCCAGAATTTCCCTCCCTGGGCTATCCTGAGAGATACTGATCCAACCTCTTTAAATCACAATACAGAGAAGCATGTCCCTTCCCTTCCACAAAGAGGCAAACAGATTCAAGGAAAACAGAGAGAGATTCTATCTCTCCCCTCTCCCGTCTCCCCTCACCAGTCCTGGTGAGTTATCCCAATCCCCTGGCATAAAACAAGGGAAACAAGAAAAAAATCAATCAGGTTCTCTAAAAAGAAATCTTTTAATGAAAGAAAGGAAAAAGTAAAGAATTATCTCTGTAACTTCAAGATGTAAATTTACAGGGTCCTATAACTTACAGACCAGAAAGAAACTTTTCTCTCAGTACCAATACAAATCAAAATATTCCCAGCAACTACACATATAAAAGTTAACCAGCCAGATCCACAATTGCAAATAGAGGAAAATAATAAAAAAAAAAAACTAAAATCGCCTGTTCTTAATTACTATTTGAACAGAAACTTAGAGAGCCTGTAGTAATGTCTGGTCTCTCTGACCCCCAAGAGAAAAAACACAACGGACAAAGAACACACACAAAAGCTTCCCTCCACCCAGGTTTAAAAGTATCTTGTTTCCTGATTGGTCCTCTGGTCAGGTGTTTGGTTCCCTGTTTGTTAACCCTTTACAGGTAAAAGAGACATTAACCCTTAACTATCTGTTTATGACAGGGGGGGAACACGAGGGTGAGGAAATGCAACGTGTGGAGCACGAGCATGTACAGTTGGTCCCTGGGTGTGGTTCAGAAGCGAACCAGCTGCAGGGCATGCAGCCGGCTCGAAGTATGGGAGTGGGGAGGCTATGGGAGGTCACAGAACAGGGGCCCGATAAAAAGGTCCAGAGGGCCTGGAGTGAGGGGTGGGCGGGGAGCACGTTCTTGCAGGGAACCCTGCAGGAAAAGGAGAGGAATAGGTGATAAGGAAACCCCCATCTCCTGGAGTATGCGCAGGGGAGTCAGAAGGGTGGAGAGCCCCATGTGCCGACTGAGTGCACGGGGATCCACCCAATCCCCCTTGTCTTAGTCCAGGAGGTCTCCGACTCAGGTGGTTTCTGCCAGGACCAACTTCCTATGCACCAAGGGGGACTCTGCCACCTGCATACAAAGCTGGGGGTTGTGTAGCAGGGGCTCTGTGAGGAGATCCGCCCCCTCGGTGGCCGCCACGGACCTGGTCGCAGAGAACAGCTTCCAGGTCCGGAGGAGGTCCTGGTACAGGGCCAGCAGCTCAGAGACGTCTCGCAGAAGGCCCCTCAGCTGGAGAAAAAGGAGCTGCTGATCATATCAGAGTTCTTGGAGGTGGCAGAGGAAGTGGTTGCCAGCATGCTCCATACTGGACTACCTGCACCATAAAGGAGTCTCTGCGGGGCCTGGAGTCGGAAGACATGGACCTGGCTGCGAAGGCAGACTAGGCCCTGCCCTCTCTTCTCCAGCAGAAGACTCTGGACCCCTGCAGAGACCCAGTGCAGTCCTGGCCGGAAGAACTCCAGGGCCGTCCTCTGGAGCCTGGCCAGGATCCCCAGGGCCGGTCTCAGGGTGTTGAGCCGGTGCCAGAGCATGGACAGGACTAGCTGGTTCAGCACCAGCGCCCTCTCTCATAGGGAGAGATACTGGAGCAGTCCCATCGATCTCCGCAGCTGCTCACCCACCCTGGCCTCCAAATCCTGCCAGTTCTCTGGTGGAGAAGGATACAAGGCAGAAATGTAAACACTGAGATACAGCAGTGGACCCACGCTCCACCGGATGGCTTGAAGCGCGGGTGGGAGGGAGCTCGCCTGTCACCTGTCCCCAACCACCAGGCCAGAGTTCTTGACCCAGTTGACCTCGGCTGAGGAGGCTGCTGAGTAAATGGCCTGGCAGGCCTCCACCTGCACCAGGTTGCCCGGGTTCTGGACCATGAACGTATGCCGACAGGAGCAGCTGCAGCTCTGGCTCCTGAAGCACCAACTGCTTCAACATGTGCCTCTGGAAGGCGACTCCTCCCTGCCAAGCTGCTGCAGTGGCCCTAGTCTGGCAAAGCCAGTGAGTGGACTTGGGAAGGGGGCCGCCGGGGTGGGGTGGGGAGGAGGGCTCGTGGGGGGCTGTGCACCCTCCAGGGAGTTCAGGGGGCGGGGAAGGGGGAACCTGGCTGTGGAGCAACCCTGAGCATGGCTGACCCCTGGGGTCTATAAAGGCTTGTTGGGATTTGCCCCTCAATAACCGAGTGGGTGGAGGGGAGGACGGGGGGGGGCGGCAAGTTGAAATTTTTGCCTAGGGTGGCAAAATATGCCTTGCAACTGGCTCTGAGGAAAGCCCTCGGTGAATGCGGTGGACAATGAATGCCAACAGGCTTCCCAAAACCTCAGGAGTGGCTGTGGAAGAGTTGGTGATCTTCAGCCCTGACTTGACAGAGACTTCCTGCTACGGACTGATGCTCAGAGGTGGGCTGGGGCAGTCCTTTCACAGGAGGTAAAACGGGAAGAACACCCTAGATTATATATCAGTCCGTAAACGTTCCCGAGAAAAGAAGTATGCAATGGTTGAGAAGGAACACTGGCCGTCAAGTGGGCTGTGGATTCTTATTTGATAGTCTCTCATAGTGGTCCCTTCGTACTAGTAACTGACCAGACACCTCTTGAAGTGGACAACAAGCAGGGAGACAAACCTGGGATATTGCAGTGATACCTAACCCTGCAGCCTTATGCTTCTCGCCGTTCGCACTTGAAGCAAACAGATATAGAATTGAGAGCACTCAGGAGGTTCATCTAGTTACCAACCCCTGCTCAGAGCAAGACCACCCCAACTAAATCATCCCAGCCAGGGATGTCAAGCCAGGCCGTAAAAACCTCTAAGGCTGGAGATTCCTCTCACTCTAGCGCGAACGCCACATTCCAGTGCTATCACCACCCTCCCAGGGAAATAGTGTTTCTAATATCCGACCTAGACCTCCCCACTGCAACTTGAGACCATTGCTTTTGTTCTAATATCTACCATCATGAGACGCCGCCTAGATCCATCCTCATTTGGAAACACACACACTTCAGGTGCTGAAGGCTGCTACTCAATCTCTCCTTCTGTTCCCTTCTGCAGACTAAATAAAGCCCAGTTCCTCATCCTCCCATAAGTCTGTACTCCAACCCTAATCATTTTGTTGCCCTCCAATTTGTCCATATCCTTTCTGTAGTGGGGGGCTAAAACTGGACGCAGTACTCATGAAATAGGCCAACAGATACTCAGGTGTTGTTCTTGACCTGTGCTCATCAAACCTGGAAGAATTAGTAGGGGAAGAAAAGTGGATGGGAACCTGGGAGGCAGTGACATGAGAAGGTCAAGTATTCAGGATCCTGACACAGAAAAAAGGAGAGGCAGCAGAAATGATGGCGGATACCCTGGAGAATACATGAGGGGAAGGAGCCCAGGAGAGCTGGTTGTTTTAAGATCATTATTCGCACGGTGCAGGAAAAAAACATCCCGGTGGAGTAGGAAGAATAGTAAATATGGCAGGCGGACCACTTGGCTTAACAGTGGAAATTCCTTGCTGATCTTAAATGCAAAAAAGAAGCTTCACAAAAACGTGGAAGATTGGACAAATGACAGGGAGGAGTATAAAAGATATTGCTCGGATGCAGGGAGGTGAATAATCAGGAAGGCCAAATCACCTTGGAGTTGCAGCTAGCAAGAGAATATAAGAGTAACAAGAAGGGTTTCTTCAGTATGTAAGCAACAAGGAGAAAGTCAAGAAAATGTGACCCCTACTGATGTAGGGAGGCAACCTAGTGACCAGAGGATGTGGAAAAAGCTATGTACTTCAATGATTTTTTTGCCTCTCTCTTCACGAAAGTCATCTCACGACCTCACTGGCGCACAGTAATGGGCGAGGGGTGACCACCCTTGGGAGAAAGAAGTGGTTCAGACTTATTTAGAAAAGCTGGACAAGCACAAGTCCATGGAGCGCGATGCGCCTGCATCGAGGGTGCTAAAGAGTTTGGCGGGATGTGGATTGCAGAGCCATTGGCCATTATCCTTTAAAAACTCATGGCAAACCGGGGAGTCCCGGGATGACTGGAAAAAGGCTACTGTAGTGCCTATCTTTAAAAAAGGGAAAGGAGAAATCCAGGAACTACGGCCAGTCGCCTCACTCATCTAGACAAAAATCCATGCAGCAGGTCCTCAAGCGAATAATTCCTGAGCACTTCAAGGAGAGAAAGTGAATCAGGACAGTCAGCATGGATTCACCAAGGCAAGTCAAGCCTACTAACCTAAATTCGTTTCCTATAGCGAGATAACTGGCTCTGTGGTGAGAGGAGGCATGGATGAGGTTATTCCTTGTTAGAAGCGTTTGATATGGTTCCCACAGTATCTTGCAGCAAGTTACAGACAGTATCGCGCCCCTTCGGCCACTGCCTGCGCACTCCACATAGGTCGGCCAGAAGCTGGTTAGATTCGTTGGGACTAATGGGTAGTGATCAACGGCTCATGTCTAGTTGGCAAGCCGGTTTTAAGTGGAGTGCCCAAGGGTCGGTCTGGGCGCGGTTTTGTTGAAATCTTCATTAATTATCTGGGATGGTGTGGAACAGTACCCTCGCGTTTGCAGAGAGAACTAAACTCTGGAGGAGTGGTAATACCGCTGGAGGGTAGGGAATTAGGATACCAATAGGGACCTAGACAATTAGAGGACAGGGGCAAAAAAAACTGATGAGGTTCACAAGGACACACAGTGCAGAGCTCCTGCCTTAGGAACACGAAGAATCCCATTCACCTTGTTACCGACGGGCCAACCGAATGGCTAGTAAGCAGTCTGCAGAACAAGACTGGGTTACAGTCCAAGAGCTGGATTATGAGTCCAACGTGTGCCCTGTTTGCCCAGAAGTGCTAATGGCATTTTTGGGCTGTATAAGTAGGGGCACTGCCACAGATCCGAGGGATGTGATCATTCCCCTCTATTCAACACTCTGGTCGACGGCGCCATCTGGAGTACTGGTGGTCCATTTGGGCCCCAACACAACAGGAATGTGAAAAATTGGAAGAGAAGGTCGCCCAGCGGCGGGCCCAACAAAAATGATCGGGGGCTGGAGCACATGATTATAGGAGAGGCTGAGGAACTGGGATTGTTTAGATGTGGGAAGAGAAGAATGGGAGGGATTTGATAGCTGTTCACACTGAAAGGGTGTTCCAAAGAAAGATGATCCTAAACTGTTCTTCAAAGTGGTACCCGATGACAGAACAAGGAGTAATGAATCAGTTGCAGTGGAGGAGCGCTTTAGGTTGGAATATTAGAACACTATTATTCCCTAGGAAGGTGTGAAGCAACTGGAATGGGTTCCCTAGGAGAGTGGGTTGGAATCTCCTCCTTAAGGGTTTTAAGGTGCAGACTTGAAACAAAGCCTGGCTGGGATGATTTAGTTGGGGATTGTTCCTTGAGCAGGGGTCGACTAGATACCTCCTGAGATCCCTTCCACCCTGATAATTCTATGATTCTTATGAGGGGAAGGTGGAGATACACAAAACTGTGCAATTAACCCGAATTGGCCACCAGGTGCTCACTGCTGCTCCAAGGCTGACCTGCAGATGGTGTGAAGCGAGCAGGGTCAGGTCTAAGGTCGATTCAGACGGGGCAGCGCAACAGCAGCCCCCAAGAGGAAGAAGAGGAGCTTCCGGATGCGGGTCTGTCTGGAAAATCCAGTCAGAATTGCATCTCGTGAGCAGGTGGTGGCGCCCCAGTGGCCGAATGTCTTCCCTGCTGTGCACGGAGAAGCTGGGCTGAGTCCTGCCCTCTCAGAGTATCTGCCCCTAGCGAGGGACTTGTCTCAGCTCTTAGCTGGATGGACCAGCTCGTTCCCTGCCTTGTGCCTGGGACAGGTCCCACTCAGCAGCACGGGCACAGAAGTACAGTGTCCCCAACAACCAGTGCTTTCTGGGACTCTGGACAAATGTATCCTTGAGAGCCCAGCACCATCACTGGGAGCAGGGGCTTTTGGGTAATTCCCATGTGCAGAGCACTGCCTTGTGGGAAGGAGTCAGTTAGTAGGACGGGCTGAACCATGACTGCCCCAAAACCGGTGGCTCCTTGTCCATCCTGGGAACCAGCTTACAGGGCCCGGCATTGGGGGCGCTGGGCCTGCGCCGGAGACACCATCCCATGTGTCGCTACCAATCCTTGTGACCAGCCTGTGACAGCTGCAGTGTGGGGATGCCAGGTGCTGGGAGCAGGATACCAGCCCCCAACGTTCAGAAATTGCAAATCAGACCCCAAAAAATCAAGAGACTTTTTCCAAAACCCACAAATTTTCGCAAAAAATCATGAGATATTTTTGAAAAGTTGCAGCAGAGAATCCTGTGGCACCTTATAGACTAACAGATCTGGTGGGAACCAGCTGGGCAAAGCCTGAACAGTGACTGGGCTCAGGGTCTACGTTCACCTAAAGACTCTGGTGCAGGCTCCCTGTCCCAGCTGCTGAAATAGTTGTAACAGCCCCAGAACAGCTGAGTGGTGGCGGCTTTAGGTTTAAGGTCCAATGGACGTGTCCTCGCACAGGTTTAAACCCACTTCTGACATCATCCTAGCAGGACGGGAGTCGAGCCCCAGGGACCCTGATTCTCCTGCAGCCACAAACTGTGAGTGAGGGGCTGGGAGGCAGAACAAACTGAATCAGCCACTCAGGGGGCAATTGGTCAGGGCTGTGACAGATGCGCCCTGAGACAGTAGTTGGGGGAAGGTGTTGAACTGTAAAGGTTTGTCCCAGCTCAGCCTGTCCTTCCTCTTTCCTCCTCCAACAAAGTTCTTCTGTTTAACCCTCTGTTGACTGTGCTGGTGAGTGGGTGTAGATTTGCCCAGGAAAGGTGCCCAGAGCGGATACAGGTTCCCAGGTTACTGGGTGGGGGCTCACATCACAGTTAAGGAACTGCAGAGAATCCCCTAAGGTAAAGACTCCACCCTTCTTGCTGGCAACGCTACTGCTTCAGGGTTTTGCTTCTTTTCCTCACAAACACCCTATGGCTGCATTCCCCCCCCCTCGTTAAACCCCTCAATTAGTGACACTTGGAGTGAAGAGCTCCTGCCTACTCAGAGCAATGCCCTTAAACCCTGGGCCTTTAGCAATGGTGAAATTCAGAGACACGGGCTCTTAGTCCAGATTAAATGCAAGTTTATTATAATTGAAATATTAAATCATTTCTACAAGACAAGAGAGGCCCGTTCTGGGGTGTGACGGATTGCAGAACCGGACCGCTAATGATTATGAAAACAAAAGCAACAAATCAGTGGGTTATTGGGGGAAGGCAGAGGCTGAGGCACTGGCTATACATATGGCCAGACCAGCTGCAATGTATCAGAGTCTCCAATTGCTCAAATGAATTGTTCAATCATCAGCTCTTATAATAAACTACAGAATAGGCTCCCACTGAGAACAGCAAATCAAGGAGCAATAGATGTACATAAACTCAGCATCAAACACTAGAGCCTCTCTCCACACAAACTCACCAGCCGTGAATGGCGGCACAGCCCAGAGTACAAGTGACAGCCACACTCAACCAGGTAATTGTCAAGCAGCCCATATGGGTTTATCAGCCAGACACGTCTTGAGCCTTCTTCATTCAAATCCAGGGCCATTCACAGGCTGGTGAATATAGCACAGCCAGACACAGGTGCTTCCCTGCACAAATCTACCTTTGCCTAAGGGACTGGTTAAACCTATGAGCATAGAGGCAGAATTACAAGGATCAGTCTAAGCATTTCTGAATCTATGATTGTCTCAGAGTAACACCTAGGACCCCTGTCAGGAGATGGCCCTGTTGTGCTACGTACTGTACAGACACGTAACAAAAGGATGGACCCTGCGCCCGAGAGCGACAATCGAAGACTAGACCCAGCAGGCGGGTGCTCCAGGCAGGCAGGGAAGCACAAGGGAGCAGGGAGATGGTTGGGATAATGCAATGAGCAGCGCTCCCAGAGCTCCAGCCATGGACCATTGTCGAGGGATCCGGAGGGTCCATGGCAGGGGTGAGGCTGAAGGAGGAGTTTGCAGGAGGTCAATCCGGGGGCTCTGTGGGAGGTTATAGGTGGCTCCTCCCCAGACAGGGGCAGCCTGGGGGAAAGTGCAAAGGCGTCTGTGCTCAAAAACCTGTTTCATTTGCCTTGGGCCCTGCAGTGACGAGGGAGGAGTTGGCACCAGGGAGTCGTCACCCAAGTCATGTCGGGATATAGGGGTTTTACGA
>NC_133779.1:58708702-58711699 GCF_003597395.2 Chelonoidis abingdonii | reverse complement strand
GCCCACACAATGTGTGACACGTGAGATCCCAGGAAAGGATTAGTATTTTCCCAACAGGAAGGCAAAGAATTTCCTTAGAGAAAGAAGATTCCCATGAAGTGCTTGGAATGGGTAATGGCTCCCAATCGGTCTGCTGGGGCTTCTCCCACCCTGCAGACCTCAGTGAGTCCACAGGGAAGGGAGAGAGAACCCCAGGCCCCTCAAGCCTTCTGCTCTCTACACAATCTCTAGCCCTTTTACCCACCTTTGATCTAAAGCAGGAGTCTCTTCCTAGAGTTTCCAAGAGAGCCAGAGCGGGTGTGAGAGGGGACTGGATGACTGTTAGGTGCTTGGAAGAAGGCAGGGGCATATTCCTCCCTTCCTGTGACCCTGTGTGCATGATAGGAGAGCCCCCACTGGGCCTCAGGCTCATTAGTTCTACCAGTGTCTACACTGGGCCTTTGATCAGCATAAGCATATCACACAGGATGTGACATTTTTCACAATTAGGTTGACCTAACTCTGCAGTGTAGACCATCTCTTAGAAGGACAGAGTTTCTTGAGCACAGAGCCCACTGGAGGGCAGGCATGGGGATTTTGGAGTGAGGAAACTGCCTGTGACTCTTTCTGCTGTGTTCAGAAACCACAACTGTGTGTGCGCTCTGTTTAAATAAACAAAATCACACCAAGACCAGACCTGACTTGTGTCTTCGATTTCTCCTCCTAATGCAAATAGCCCCGTAAATAATGGTGAACTCCATTGCCCCAAGAGACAAAAGCATTAAGTGAGACTTTCATTTTCACAATCTCCCTCATTCATTCCCTGTGGCTGTAGAGAGTCGTTTATGGAGAACCCCCTGGTTGCCAGTCTGTAGGATGTCTTCAGATGGTATGAATTGTCCTTTTGGGGGAAAGAGGGAAAGTTAGTTTAGACGAGCTGGAGCGGCTGCTGCTGTTGATGTTGTCACAGTCTGACCCCGCCTGGTTTCAGGCAAATCCAGACAAATACACACAAAAGGGGAGAGGAAAGAGCAGCAAAAGGAGAAAATGCAGCTTCTGTCTCTGGGGCTGACTCTGACTTGCAGCCTCATGGCTGGAGAAACACAAGCCCAGCCCATGGTCTGACCAGCCTCTCCCGCACCTGGCAAACTCATGCTGGCATCTGGCTGTTTAAGGCCTCATTTTTCGCTGCCTTATTGGTCACATGCTCACAACCCACGTGAAAAGGGTAGAATTGTCTTGGGCTGTGAAGCTGAATCCATAGCAGACACAGGCAAAAGTGGGTGGGGGGGGGGAGGGGAGAAGGACAATGCCCCAGGATGGACGGGATTGTCCTCAAGAATCAATCTCACATCCCAGGTGGAGTTTAATGGATTCAGCTGATGTCATGTGGCTCCCTCTCTGACCTGGCCTGGTCAGGACGTCTCTGAGGATGAGGAGAACAAGGCCCAGTGGCGTCACAGTGGACCCTGGGGTCCCAGGAGACAGTAGGATTGGCAGCCTTGCTGATGAGGCTTCTTTCTTTTTAGTTGCCCCCAGATACACAATACCTGGGTGGGGGGATGGGTCTAGTCCCATTGATGTTAATCACTCAAAGGCGCTATGGGGATTGGAACTGTGGAGGAGGAGTCCTATTTCCGGACTCTCTCAGCTCATTGTTGTGCCAGCCTGGGACTTCATGTAGCCTTAGCCCAGCTCTTTTGCCTCCCTCAGTCCTGTCTGTTGGTGTCAAGGCTGATTCCCCACTCTGGCACTTCAAGGGCAGAAGGTGGGGGCTCACAAGGATTATAAAAATTAGCACTGGCCACTCCAGGCTCATATTAAACTCCCAAGGTTACAGCTTCTCTGTGACCTTGGATGGGTAGCTGCTGCCACCACCCAAGTGCAAAAAACGCCTTTGAACCCAGGAAGGCGCACTTGGGAATTTCTCCCTGTGGGGTGCCCTCAAGCCCTTTCACCAACCCCTCCGGGGAAGAGCTGAGACAGAAAACAAAGGAAATAGCTGTTGCCAGCAGCTACTTAAACAACATGTGCACAAACCTCTTAGGACACCAAAACCCCAATCTTGTTCTTGAAAAGGTAAATGTTATTAAAAACAAAAAGAATGAATATACATGTGGAACTTAGGCTTTTGCTAGATTTAAAAAACCCACTTACAAAAATTAAACATCAGGAATAACCTTCTTGAGGTCCAGCTTAATGGTTACAAGCAAAACAAAAGCATCTGGGATTAGCACAGTGGAGCCCACAAGCCTTAGTGAAATAAAGGAAATAACCCTAATCACGTCTTTCTAGACACTTCCTGATCCACTGACATATGTGGGGGTTTCAAATAAGTAGTTCTAGGTATGATCGGATTATTTTCATATCTGACTTAAAGCTTCTCTCAGCATCACTGCTCTGTGTCTCCTCTCTCCCGAGAACAACCACAGACAGAAAAAGGGAAAGTTTTTTTTTCACAATTTTAAAAATTTCTAGTCCTCCCATTGACTCTTTTGGTCAGGTGCCCACTCCCTTTCTTTTACCTGGTAAAGCAAATAGAGAGCAGCTACTAACCGGGATTTTACAGCTAACTGGCTGGCTGGATCTATAAAAGGGAGCTTCCCCGTCCCTTCATTTATCACAGTTGATCTCTCGCTTTGCTGACTTTTGCAGTTTGTGTAACAGGCTAATTTGGCCTTTTGTTACCTTGGATGCACTGCACTGTGCCATGGGGGCCAGGGCTGATGGCAGGGGTACAGTGCCCCCTACTGAGCACAGCGACCCCTAGCGCCATAGTGGGGCATTAGGGCCAGCACAGACTCTGAGAGGAAAGCACCTTCAGTATAAATCCCACCCCACTCCTTGCAGCACAGCACAGCTCCCTGCCCCACTCTCGGCAGTACGGCGCCCCCCATGCCCACGATGAGCCCCTGCCCCACTCCCTGCAGCACAGTGCCCCGTACTGAGTCCCCCCACCCTCCTCCTTGAAGCACGGCACCCGTTGCTGAGTCCCCTGCCACCCTCACTGCAGCACAG
>NC_133779.1:58698307-58708592 GCF_003597395.2 Chelonoidis abingdonii | reverse complement strand
GCAGGTGATCTTCATGATGGCTTTGTTATACTCCTTGGAGGCTGGCTTGAACTCACCCACCAACTCACTGAGCTCCTCAATCTTCGCCTCCAGTTGGTCTCTCTCTATGGCACCCAGGATCGCGCTGAGAATCAAGTCGACACCGATGCCCAGTAACACGCCAGCCATGGCACCAACCACTGAGGCACCAATCTTGGCCAAGACCATGGCTGTTTGGCTCAGGACTCTGCCCACCACCTGTGACAACGCCAGCTTGATAAAGAACCCCATGGCCACAGTCCCAGCGAGGCTGCTCACCACTGTGGACACATTGCGAAGAATCAGCATCTTTGTGGCATCAGGTTCCTGGAAATCGTGAAGCTTTCGGTAGAGATCTGGCTCCAGGTTGCTCTTCAACTTTGCATCGATGGCCTGCAGAATGTCTTGGATAGACTTTATGGCTGCGAGGAGTATGTTACAGTTGTCCTGGACGGTGCCGTTCATGTTCATCTTAACACTGTGCAACTTGCACTGACAGTGTGTGTTCAAGGCTTCAATCAGCTCATTGGTGGTATCAAAATTGAGCTCTATGCAGTTGATCAGCTCCTGGTGTAACCGCGTCACCCTCTCCCACCTCGCCGGGTTGTCTGGATACAGGATATCGCTCCAGGACATCCTCGGGAAAGCTGCCAGGTGAGGAAGATGACAGAGGCCTTAGCCAGAGCTCTCCACTGTGCCCCACCCCCGCAAATCACAGACTTACCGAGTGCAGAGACTCAGCTGCCATTAACACAAAGAAGTCTCCTTTAGGTGCCTAGACTACCCCGGAATGACGGGGAATTAAACATTGGAGGTTGTAGGGTGGTAGGACTCGGGCCCTGTCTCTTCCCAGCCCCCCACCCCCCAACCACGTGGTCTCAGGAGGCCTGGCTGGCTCCTCCCTGCACTGAGCCTTTAGCTGGGAGCGGGAGAATCCTCCCAAGCAAGCTCAGGACTCTCAGCCCCACTCCCCAACAGACCCTAAATTGCCAGAGATCCCCCTCGCCCCAGCTCCTGCCCCAAACACCCCCACTTCTCCTCCCACACGTTACCTCTCCACATTCCCCCGATCTCTGCCCCAGCACCTAACCCCCAGCCCCCTCAATCCATCTACCCCAGAGGCGCGGCAGCATCCACCTCCTGCCCCAGCCGCGGCGCTGCCCAGTTCTCGGCAGCTGCATGACTTGCTCCCTCCCCCCCTGCTGCCCAGGGACGCAGCTGTGGGTCAGACGCTGCAGTTTCTGGTTGTCTGCAAATTAGCCCCCGCTCCCCCCGCAGCCTGTGGGTGACTGATATTTATTCTTTGTCCCTGGATTGGCACCTTGCCAGGGGGCTGCACAAACCCCCCGTTCCTGGAGGAGCCCAGTTCGCCCGGCGATCCGGGGGGCTCTCACCGCACAACCCCTGCTCCCATTTGTGCCTCCTCTGCCCCGTCCGATGGGGCGAGTTACCTGCTCGCTGGGTGTGTGGGAAGCTGAGGGGCCGTTCGCCAGGGCAGGGCTGGGCTGGGTTGGGCTCGGCTCGGCTCCGCGGGCAGCAGCCTGGGCTCTTCGGGGAGGATCCATTGTCTTTGTGGAGTTGCAAGCAATTGGCCCCAAGTCGAGAAAGCCAGAATCAGCTGCCCCGGGTGGTAGCCTGCCCCAGAGAAAACTGATCTTTTCCAGCCCCTAGGGGCTAGCACAGCACATAGGGGAAACTGAGGCACACATGGTCTTCACACAAAATAGTGGAGACACTTCCCGCTGCGCTACTTATGCTGGTGCAACCTGAGACGCACAGGAAACATGCGTGAGCAGAACTCTCATGACTGCCAGCTGGCCTGGACACAGCCACGGGCCTGAATAAATCCCCTGCCCTCATGTGTCTTGGGTGTGGGGCGAGACACACACACACACACACACACACAGAGTGAGGCTTGTCCCCTCCAGCAGGGGGCAGCAGGGACACACACAAGCACACACACAATCTCTATGTCCAAGGGGTTTTTATGTGCATCAGATAAGTGCTCCCACCCCCAGGGCTTCCCCTCATGTGATGGGTGTGTGCCCCAGCCTGCTGGGTGAAGTGGTGTCTAATGGTTAGAGCAGGGGGCTGGGAGCTAGGACACCTGGGTTCTCTCCTGGCTCTGGGAGGGGAGTGGGGTCTAGTGGGTAGAATAGGAGACTGTGTGCCAGGAATCACTGCAGCCAGAGGGCTTTTGGCAGTTCTGCCAGGGTCATTACATATTTGTGGGCCCATCTTCTAGTCCCTGCCCAGCCCACTTGCCCTATTGGGTGGCAGTGAAGAGGCATCGGGCAAATGATGGTTGGGGGGAGGAGAGGGGAGGAGATCTGAGGCCCATGAGCAGGACCCAAGCCCATGCGTCCACCCCTGGCTTGTTGGCTCTGGGCCACGGGCCAGCCCCTCACCCACATTCCCTGCCATTCCCCTGCCCTGGACCCACAGCTTGAAGTTTTGGGATTCCCCATCCTGGCCTCAGGTTCTCCGTACGCTGGTTAGCATCACCCTGGGGTAAATCAGGAGTAATGCCACAGAGGCCGATTCCCTTCTCCCTCACCTGGGGGTAAATCATTTCTGTAGCTCTTCTCAGAACCCTCCCCCATTGTCCAATGTCCTGTTTGATGCCAGGCTCCCCCCCTCCCAGAGCTGGGTGCAGTCTCCAGTCATGGTCTCCCCCATGCTGTATCCAGAGGGGACCCCAGCTCCTATTCTCTGATCCTCTGCTTCTCCATCCCAGTGCTACGCTCCTCCTCTCACCCAGGGAGCTCCAGCCCAGTGTGTTCCACCAGGACCTCTGGGTCCTTCCCAAATCGTTGCTTTTCAGGATACAGCCCCCACCATGTAAATCCTACCCACAACAGTTGTGTCCCTATCTTAGCCAATGCACTGGGGGCTCATGGTGGGTTGATTCTCCTTCAAAATCTAATGATTTGTCCCAGGTCACAAGAGGAGTTGGTGGCAGATTCGAAACCAGATCTCCTGGATCTCTGAACAGGAGGCTGGCCATCATCAAAGAGCCTGTAGCAAATTAAGGATGTTAGCAATTTACATTCATGGGCAGTACTATGGCCAGTGGGATATGCCACCCCATAGAATGCACAACCATTGGGAGACGCCAACTTTCAGAGTGCTTGGCCGTTGGGGGAGACACTGTTCTCTGATGCTCCTTTCATCAACTGTGGGTGCCAAGAGGAGTTGATTTGACACCAACCATTGGGAATCCACCAAGCAACACGTTTAAGCTTCACTCCTGTACCCGACGTGACCCTGACATGACAGGAATGGCACCGGGTGAAATGAGGACAACCCGCCAATAGCAAGTAGTTAGGCTGGGGAAGGAAGGACACTTTCTGTGGCCCAGAAACCCAGCTCCCTGGCTGGGAGGGTGTAACCAGGCCGGACTCACCCCTGCAGCACCTCCTGCTGGTCACTTCGGGAATTAGCTCAATCTAGCGACCGGAGCGCCCTCTGCAGGCTGGTGATCTGCCTTCCGGCTACTGGCCCCGTGTCCCTTTTGCATGGGGTTCTGCCCCCTGGCAGTAACCCCTTTCTCCTTGGGGTTCCCCCCCCACCTTTCCCCACTTTGCCTCAGTGTCTTGGCAACTGCCCAGTCATTAGCTAGCCCCACGCCCTGGGGCAGACTGCAGTATTAGCCTCTCATCATTGGCAAAGGGGGGTGGGACTGGCTGCCTTTACCTATCCCTGGGTTGCACCTTGCCACAGCCAGTACCTCCTGGCCTAACGCTAGGTAGCAGCCTGGGGCTTCCCAGACGGAAGCTCCCCCAGCTCCTCCGCCTTTCCCCAGCCCTGCTTCACCCTAGGTGCCTTATCTGGTTCTCTGCAGCCAAGCCCTTCTCCCTCTACAGGCAGAGGGAGACTGTTTGCCCTTGGCTTCCCCGGCCTTCTTATTAGGGCCTGTGGCTCAGTTTGGGGCATGGCCCAGCTGCAGCCACTTCCCCAGTCAGCCCAGCCTAAAAGGCTGCTTTCTCCGGCCCCAGCCCCTTATCCAGGGCTGTTTTAAGCCCTTCAGGGCCGGAAGAGAGATCCACTCTGCTACAGAGGGGTTTAATGCTAGAGAACGTTGGGAGAAGGACGAGGCGGGGAAGGATCAGTCTGGATGCGCCATTAACATGGGTGGAGATTGGGGGACAGCATGGTGGCCCCGGCCCCGGCCCCCCCAACTGGATACGACCCAGAGGCGAGGTATAGGGAAGCACCTAGATTGCTCCCTTGCAGTTGGTCCTGCTTCCTCCCCACAGAGGAACATTTGGGGGGGGGGGGGGGGGGGGGGGTGATGCCAGGAGCTCTGTCTTGGGCTGTGCACAGGGAGGGCAACAGAGCAGCAATCCGTGACAGAGCTGCACTTTGTATGGAATCATCTTCTGTTGCGGAGGGAGAGAAGCTTTCGCGTGGCTGTTGGATGCGCTCTAGGCTAAACAACTCCAAATGCTGGTCCCTCACCTGTGCTGCCATGCACAAATTAAGGGCTGCCAGAGTTTTGTTTGGTGACTGAGAGCCAGCCCCACTTCCTGACTGTCTCCCATTTCTGGGAAAGGGGCAGCTCCGCCTGTTGCTTTTGGTTTCCATCAGAGTTAGATGAAAATGCAGGCTCCAAACTGGCTCCTGAGACAGTCACAAGCTCCCTGTAAATCAGGCGGGACTGTCTGAGGGATGAAAGATGCTTCTTTGCCTGCACCTTGCAAACTCAGGTCTTGTCTACTCTAGAGTTTTGTCAACAAAAATATTATCGACGACCAAAAAGCATTATACCAACATCGGTAGTGCATGTTCACACTACGCCGCGTGTGCTGACAGAGCTAGGGCCGGAATAACTTTTTGTGGGCCCGGTGACAAATGTACTGTGGCTGTGGTTGACCCCTTCCAAGTGTGGGCCCGGAGTGACAGCACCACTGACGTGATATTGCTGGAATGAGGATGAAAATATTCAGTATATCATCAGCTCCCAATCTGAGTTTCCTGACCTGCTGTGTGCCATGGAAAGAAACACCAGATTACTTCTGGCATTCACGGAACAACTGAGCATGGTGGACCATCACTTTTGGGCTCATGAAACAACCACTCAGTGGTGGGATCGCATCGTTATGCGGGTCTGGGATGATGAGCAGTGACTGCAGAACTTTTGGATGAGGAAAGCCACATTCACTGGACTGTGTGCTGAGCTCGCCCCAGCCTTCTGGCGCAGGGACAGTCAAGTGAGAGCTGCTCTGTCAGTGGAGAAGCACGTGGCGATACCCTTGTGGAAGCTGGTGATTCCAGTCTGCTGCCGCTCATTGAGGAAGTCCACCGTAAGGGCTGCATTAACATGTAACCTTTCTGCCCCTCTGAGTTGGCAGCAACAAGGGTCGGTTCAGTATTCAGGGGTTTCATTTTAATAACACAATGCATAACCGGCTCAAGCCCCCACCCAGTGACCTGGGACTATTACATACCACCCCCCGGGCGCCTCTAGGAGGCAATACTTCCCCACTCGCAAGCACGGAGTCTGAGTGTAGCAAAATCCTTTTAATAAAGGAAGGAAACAATGCAGCATCCCATTGGAGAAACACCACAAACAGGATTATAACACAAACCATAAGCAAAAAAAACCCACCTCCAAGTACGTTTGGCAATGTCCTTTCCCCCTTAGGGTCTTAAGTCCAATCACCCCAAAGTCCAACAACCCAAAGTCTCTGGTCAGTGCCACCCCAGAATTCAAAAGTTTATCTGCAGAGTTTTACCCCCCAGCCTGGGTGGAAATGGGGGGGAAGTCCACACAGGTGTTAAGGGGCACCTTACGTGGGCAGGGCCAACTGCTCGCCTCTCCGTGGAGTTCTGCTGCAGCCTTCACCACGACCAGCTCCACTACACCCGCCACTCCTCCAGCTGTGCCACTCCAGCCATCCCTGCAAACCGCTTCACTCGCTCACTGTTCCATGGCTGCTCCAACATGCTGCAAACTGCTCCGCTCTGCCAGCCGCTTACGATAGTCTTCAGGCTCCCCCACTAGTTAACACAGCACTCAGTGATCCAGCTCAGCTCTTTAGTGATTTAGCTCTTAGTAGGGAGCCCTGGTGCTGGTGCACCATTGCCCAACATGAATTCAGCTCAGCAGTCTCTAGATGGACTCCTAATGGAATCAAAATTAGCTCTACTCTTTAACAGTGGAGAGAGGAGGATGTGCAATTGGTGTTCCAGGCCCTCAAAAGGGGCCCATACCATCAGGTACACACACCAGTCCCCAACCTCTCTCAATTCACTGGGTTTTGGAACCCATGTCCCTTGTCTAGCAAGTGTACTTAATTGATATTGAGACATCTCTGTCATAAAGCAGTCTCATAGTTCCTCATTCACATAATCAGGGTGACAACACTTTATTTATCCTGCCCCAATAACAAAGAAATTGGGGATCCCAGAGCTGTCAAAATAACCATCCCAGGCTGCCTTGTGGGCTATGCTAGTGGGGAGGTGTGCCAATGCAAATACCTGAGATTTCACACTTCTGAAATTCTTTCCACACTCCCCATAATTCACCACCAGATGTCAGGGTAGAGCTCATCCTGACTCTGCTCCACTCCCCTTTATCAAGAGGGTGGGTCTCCTCAGACAGCCCTATCTCCTCCACGTCCCCTAAAATCCATCTGAGGTTTGGAGCCCTGTACCAGGAATGGGCCCTTTATTCTTCCATGTCGCTTTCATCGCAAAAGACAGTTATCTCTGGGGGAGACAGTGCAAACGGGACCCCCACCATTACCCTACTGGTTCTCCAGAAACCCACCAGCTCGACTACTAAACAGTCCATTGCACCTACCAAGGTCCATGCAAACACCAGCGATAGCCCACTGGTTGTCTCCTGGAATCCTGTTTGTGATGGCCCACGTTGGGGTATGCCTTCGACATCGCCATTCGGGTATCCTATGTTTCCGACACAGGCAAGAGACACACAGGAACACACGGAGAACTGGAGTCTTCGGTTACAGTTGGTGCGTTTATTGTAGCAGAAGCTGCACTAGAAACCGCAGACGCACAGCTACTAGTTCGTTCCCTCCCCTACATCCTGGGAGGGTGCCCGCGGTTCTAATTGCTTTCTCATTATGAATATTCTGCCCTCTCCCGCCCTAGTGGGCAGTCCTGGTCTTGGCCTTCGCCCCAATAATGGCCCTCTATTACCTACTACAATCCCCTGTCTGTTATATTTTCCATGCCTGATCTTTGTACCTTACAACAGGAGCTGCTTTTGAGCACTTTGGCACTCGTTCTTATGTACTGAACACTGTAGGACGCTATGGGTTTGGGGGTTGTCACCCACGTGCGTCATGGATCGTCTCTGTAGGCATTTACCAGACAAACTCGTGAAGCCTGGAGACAACTCCCCCATATTAAGTTGGTGGGACTGAAGAAATGTGGCATCCAGCAGGGCAGGGCAGTGGCGAGGAGTGGTGGTGGATGCTGGACTAGCAGAGCGAGCAAGGTGCCTGCTTTAACCCAGCCCGGGTGGGCGGTGAAGCTTTGCGAGATGCACTCTGAACTCTGGGCTGCACTGACCAAGGACAGCAACGTGAGTGGGGTGCAGAGAAGGGTACGGGCAGGCTGAAGGGATTTGTTGCTGGACTTAGCACTGAATGAAAATGGGAACTGGCCCACCCACTTGGGGTGAGTCTTTTCGCCATGGGGTTATGTGCATGAACTCTGTTTGTGGTGTTTTCCCGGAATGAATGCCAAGTTACTTTCCCTCTTTTTATTAACAGTTTTTTTCCTATACTCAGACTCTGTGTTTGCGAGAGGGGAAGTGTTGCCTTTAAAGGCACCTGGTGGGTGTGTGTGGGGGGGGTGGTATGTAATTGTCCCAGATCACTGGGTGGGGGTTGAGCGGTTTTGCATTGGTTTATTGAAACAGCAACCCTAGAGAATTATACTGAACCCCCCCTGTTGCTGCCAACTGTGACTGGGTTACACCTATCACAGCTGAGGTCGAATCATTCCTGGTCCTCAGCGACTGCAGGTCCACTTCTCTTCTCCCCATGGCAGCCTTGGTAACTCCTTCCTCAGCCTCTGCCAAGCAGAGCACTAGACCCCAAATGCCCCGAACTCTCTGCCCCCTAGCATCCCTCCTGGTGCACAAAGAGAAAACATGGGAAATTGGTCCGTTCCAATCTGTCTCACGCTTTGGAAGACCTGGAGGAGATCAGGCTTTGGGCAGATACTCAGCCAAGAATACGTAGGAACTGGAGGGACTCGAGAGATCATCTAGTCCAGTCCCCTGACTCAGGGCAGGACTAAGTATTATCTAGACCATTCCTGAGAAAGATAATTTGTTCAAGCCGGCTCTTAAAATCTCCAATGGTGAAGATTCCACAATCTCCTCTGGGCAATTTATTTCACGTTGTTTAAAACTACCCGTGACAGGTTAGGACTTTTTTCCTAATGATCCAACCTAAACCGCGCCTTGCTGCATTTAAGCCATTGCTTCTTGTCTGTCCTCAGAGGTAAAGCAAGAAACAATTTTCCCTCCCTCCTCTTGTAACAACCTTTTATGCAGCTTTGCAAAACTGTTATCTCATGGTCTTCCTCTCAGTCCTTCTCCTTCTTGGCAGACTAAACAAAACCCAGATTTTTCAATCTTCCTCATTAGGTCATGATTTTCTAGACCTTTAATCCCTAATTTTTGTGCTCTTCTCTGGACTTTCTCGCATTTGTCCACATCTTTCCTGAAATGTGGCGTCCCAGAACTGGACACAATACTCCCAGTTAGAACGCCTAAATCAGCGCTGGAGCAGAGCGGAAGTGAATTACTTCTCGTGTCTTGTTGTATTGGCAGGAGTGCCTGCTATTTACATCCTAATTAATCGATGTTCGCTTTTTTGCAACCATTGTTACACTGTTGATTCACTCATTTTGCCTTGTGATCCATCAGGACCCCCTTAGATCCATTTCTGCACTCGTAGCTTCTTCCTAGCAGTCATTCCCATTTTGTACATGTGTGCAACTGATTGTTCCTTCCTAAAGTGCAGTACTTTGCATTTGTCCTTAGTGAATTTCATCCTATTTAACTCGGACCATTTCTCCAGTTTGTCCAGATCATTTTGAATTTTAATTCTTTCTTCCAAAGCACTTGCAACCCTCCCAGCTGGGTATCACACAGAGAGTACACGAGCTTTATAGGTGTATTCTCCGTGCAATTATCTAAACCATTGTTGAAGCTATTGACCACAGGGTACAGAACCACGTTGTGTTGTCATTTGCAGCAATGCAAAAAGGGTCTAGAATGCTGTTGTGCTGTCTCAGTAGAGTGTCCACTCGCTTTGCACTGGTGTGAATGAGTTTGCAAGGTGCTGGCAATGTAGAATCTTTCATCCCTCAGACGGTCCCGTCTGATTTACAAGGAGCTTGTGATGATCTCAGGGGCCAGTTTGGAGCCTGCATTTCCATGTGATGGAAACTGAAAGCAACAGACTGAGCTTCTCCTTTCCCAGAAATGGGAGAAAGGCAGGAAGCCACCCTGGCTCTCAGTCAGTAAACAAAACTTAATTCTTGCACGGAAACACAGGGGAGGGTCTGGCATTTGGAGCTGTTTAGCCTGGCTTCCATCCAGCAGCTGCACAAAAGCTTCTCTTCCTCCGCAACAGAAGATGGGTCCATACAAGATATTACTGTGATGAGGTTGTCACGGAGTGTGGGGGAGTTGGGGCCCTGCACCCCCGGCTCCCTGCGATTCAGCATGACTCTCAGCCAGCCAGTAAAGCAGAAGGTTTATTTAGACGACAGGAACACAGTCCAAAACAGGTCTTGCAGGCACAGACAAAAGGATCCTTCCCAATTAGGTCCATCTTGGTGTCCTAGGAGGCTCACAGCCCCCTTGTGGAGTCAGAGCTCTGTCTGTCCTCCCCTCCCATTCCCCAACCACCTCCCATCTCCCAACGCAGATTGTCCTCCCAGGCCAACACCCGCCACTCAGCACTCACAGACCACAGTAAGAACAGTCCCAATTCGTCACAGAGGTCCCTGGGGTGCAACATGAAGTGTGGGGCTGCTGAGCCTCTTTTTCCCACCAGCCTAGGCTGCCACTCACACTGTGCTGCTGATGTCAAGCTACACCCCTCTGATAGGCCCTGCACTCACACCGCTATCCACAGGCAGGAAAACACCCAACTGAATTCCATGAATGCTTCTCCCAGCAGCTCATGAACCAACAATAGAGAGGTTCCAGCAATTCCCCCTTCCCACCCACCCCTCTGCAGCTTCCCAGCCTTGCACCGCACAACTGTACCGT
>NC_133779.1:58689729-58694530 GCF_003597395.2 Chelonoidis abingdonii | reverse complement strand
TTACCTTACCTATCTACTTATGACACTGGGTCAGACCAATGGTCCATGTAGCCCAGTACCCTGTCTTACAACAGTGGTCAAGGCCAGGTGCTTCAGAGGGAAAAGACGGTTACTCACCTTTGCAACTGTTGTTCTTCAAGATGTGTTGCTCATATCCATTCCAGTTAGGTGTGCGCACACCACGTGCACGTTCGTTGGAAGATTTTTATCCTAGCAACACTCGGTGGGCCGGCAGGGCGCCCCCTGGCATGGTGCCGCTATGGCGCCGGATACATACCCCTGCCGGCCCATCTGCCCCTCAGTTCCTTCTTGCCGGCTACTCCGACAGCGGGGAAGGAGGGCAGGTTTGGAATGAATTTGAGCAACACATCTCGAAGAACAACAGTTACAAAGGTAAGTAACCGTCTTTTCTTCTTCAAGTGCTTGCTCATATCCATTTCAGTTAGGTGATTCCCAAGCCTTACCTAGGCGGTGGGGTCGGAGTGAGACGTTGCGGAATGTAAGACTGCTGAGCCGAAGGCGGCATCGTCTCTGGATTGCTGGACCAATGCACAGTGTGATGCAAAGGTGTGGATGGAAGACCAGGTAGCCGTGCGACATATTTCCTGGATGGGAACATGGGCCAGGAAAGCGGCAGATGAGGCTTGAGCCCGAGTAGAATGGGCGGTGAGATGGCCAGTTGGAATGTGAGCCAAGTCATAGCACGTCCGGATACAGGATGTCACCCAAGATGAAATCTGTTAGGAAGAGACTGGCATGCCCTTCATGCGCTCAGCCACAGCTACAAAGAGCTGAGGCGAACGTCGGAAGGGTTTGGTCCTCTCGATATAAAAGGCGAGAGCCCTGCAGACATCCAGAATATGCAGCTATTGTTCCCGACGCGATGAGTGCGGCTTCGGGAAAAAGACTGGTAGAAAGATGTTCTGATTAATGTGGAAGGCAGAGACCACCTTAGGGAGGAATGCTGGGTGCGGTCGCAGCTGTACCTTGTCCTTGTGGAATAACGTATACGGGGGATCCAGAGTCAAAGCTCGAAGTTCCGAGACTCGCCTAGCCGAGGTGATAGCAACGAGGAAGGCTGTCTTCCAGGACAGGTAAAGCAGCGAGCATGTGGCTAAAGACTCTAAGGGGGGACCCATGAGCCTAGCTAACACGAGGTTTAGATCCCAGGTAGGGGTTGGGCGCTGGACCTGAGGGTAAAGCCGCTCCAAGCCTTTGAGGAATGTGGAAACTATGAGGTGAGAAAAGATTGAACTGCCAGTTTCCCCAGGGTGGAAGGTGGAAATAGCTGCAAGATGCATCCTTATAGAGGAGATCGCCAGGCCTGCTCCTTGAGGGACCATAAATAGTCCAAGATAATGGGGACCGATACACCTTGGGGGATAAAGTCCTCCTCTCTGGCCCCTGTCCGAGAGCAGCCTGTCTGCACCCCAAACTCATCCCCAGCCCTGCCCCACCCCAGAGCCCACACCCCTAGCCAGAACTTTCAGCCCTCCACACTCTCAACCCTCCGCCTGAGCCCTGAGCCCCTCCACCATCCAAAACACCTTATCCCCAGTCCCAGCCAGAGCCCTCACCCCAACACCCCAACCCTCTGTCCCAGCCCTGAGTCCCTCCAGCACCCCAAACCCCTCATCTCCAGGGAGTCATGGGCCAGGTACACAGTTATTTGTGGCGAAACTTCGGGGGAACCACCAGTCGCTTCCTGATCCCCCATGACTCTACTTCCCCTGGGGAGAGCCCATCTCGGACAGAACCCCTTCTCCCACGGAACCTCTCCTTGCAACTTTCAGGGCCTTGTTTTCCGCCCGACTTTTGGGTTAGCCAGTCCCTTGCCTCGCGAAGGAAGGGATTCTGTTCTGCAACTCGGCCTGGAACTCTAGCAGCTGGACAGGATGGGGGGGCCTGCTCTCTCTCGCTGGCTGGGTCGAGACCGGCAGCCTCTCTGAGCCGTGTCCCTGGGTGTTCCCGCCCCACAGGTTAGGGTCCTGCCCTCGGCCAGTCATTTCCCCATTGGTTGGGCGCAGGTGCCGCTTGTGACTCTAGACTAGAATCCACCAGGGCACTCTGGTGTTCTAGGCCAGTCCTCGAGGTCCCTCCCATTAACACGCGGGCAATGTGGGTACACCCCACATCCCTTGGAGCCTCCTTGGCCCGCCCACTTCAGGTGCACCCTGCCACGGGCACCTTGAATGGTCCGGCCTACGCCCATCAGGGTCAGGAGGTGTCGGACATCCAATCTGAGGCCACCACCTCGGGCCGGGCAGCAGTCACCCTCTGCACCGGTGTCCAGTAACCCAGTGAGCCTCCCTCCCACTCTTACCTCCAGAAGAACGAAGGCACTTTCTGGAGGGGCAGCCCTGCGGCCACCCGGTAACCAAAAAAACCCAGAGCTGGGAGTATCCAGCCCCCCAGAGGAGCTTCCGGGCCCTCCCTCCCTCTTCACAGTGGTAATGCGGCCAACCCCCCTTTCCTGGGAATTAAGCCCCCTCCGACTGGTTTTATACCCAATCAACCCTCTGCGGGTTGGGTCTGCTTCGGTCTGTCCCTGAGCTTGGAGGCACGGCCCATATGTGGCCTCGTTGGCCACCGTTATAGAAGCATGGTTCTGTGGTCCCGTTGAGTGGTCGAAGACCTGACGCGAGATGTATCCTCTGTTGGGGGGTTATCCATAGGCCCCATTGGGAGGTCCCATGATTACTCCTCTCGCGTGAGGCAGGCCTGCGTCTTCGAGACTCTCCCTGTTATCCCCTGCCCGACTGTCCATAAATGGTCTTGCCAGCTGGTCTGCGTGCTGCGGGTTCTCCGGCGTACTGGTCCACTCAACCACAGTCTCAGTCGTGCATGCTCATAACAGTGCTCCAAAGAACAGGTCAAGCGTCCTCGTTAGTTGCGGCCCCAGAGTCCACTTGTGGGGCATACCCTCGCTCCCGGTTGACCAGTTTGTGGTATGGGATCTCACGGTTTTACGCTGGCTCCGAACTTCTTCCGTACATCTCAGGAGTCAGCCCAAACTCGCGGAGCAGGCCTGTTAAAGAACGTCGTTTAGCCCCACTCGCCCCTTTCAGTCGGCTTGTACACCTCCATGGCTGGTTGGAGTCCAGTAATGGGAGTGAGAAACTGTGATTCCTTCCTCTGCAGGTCAACCTGGTGAGCTCACGCATTCTATAAGCTGTCAGGAAAGGTATCTATGATCCTACCCCCTCCTTACGCACGGAGGCGCAATGCTTATCAACAGCTTTTTGTAGAGCTTGAGATCCCCCCTCACTCACGCAGCACGAGGGCCACGCTCCTCAGCATGGGCCCAGCTCCAGCTATGTTATGCTGTTTTCTCTCTCCTCAATTGCTCATGTTCTACATTGTCTCTTCTCTCGCTGCTCAGTTTACGCTGGTTTTCCTCACTGTGTGCTGGTTTCTGCTTCTCTCCAGCTCTTGCCTTTTAACTTGAACTCCTCCCGTCTCAGCTCCCTTTCAGAATTCCGAGCCGCCATCCGCTTCCAGAGATGGCCGAGCGTTGCCGGAGAGTTCCCCTGCATGGAGGGGTGAGCTTCGCCGGCGGATCCCCTGCTGGCCGGGGAGAGTCACAGTTGCCTCAGATTCACGGGCTCCTCCCACCCTTCCCTAGGCTAGGACGGGGATCTCGGGAAGCCCTCAGCCCACTGCTGGGCCCACTCCAGTGGAGGACAGACACTGGAGTGTCTGCGCTGCATCGCCCGGCTGCTTCCGCTCAGAGACAGGTCCGTCATTTCCTGTTGGTGTCCCTCTCCGCTGGGGCAATTCAGACTGTCCTTGGTGGCTTCCCCTTCTTCAGCCCCTCTGGCTTGCACAGTCCAGCAGACACTTGCACTGCTTGGATACATCTTCCAGTTGGCCACTCACAGGCTGGGGCTCGCGCTCCCCACGGTTTCCAGGGGGACGCCTAGTGACACCGAGCCCTTCTTGAGGTCACCACCGCTCTGCCAGGTTGAGCTGCAGAACTCCACTTCGCCCCGCGCCTCTGCATCCCAACGGGAGACCCCTGTTACTGCAAGTCCTTCTGACTGGGCACACAGCTCCCAGGACTATAAATCACCCCTACAATCGTCCCTTCGTTTTACTGCTCCCCAGTCAACTTAGTGCAGGAAGCGCCGTCCACGGGGCAGTATATCCCCGCTGCCACCCAGTTGGTCCGGAGTGTGGGGAGTCCAGCCCTGCCACCCCTCTTCCCTGGTACCCACAGTGGCTTCTTAGCAGCCAGTAGAAGCCGAAGGTTTATTGGGGAACAACAGGAACACAGGTTAACAGCAGGCTGCCAGGCACAGTCAGACCCCTCAATTCCAAGTCCCTCTGGACATTCAGGTGTGCTTGGATCCCAGCTGGGATACCCAACTTCCACCCCGCAGCCGCAAAGCCCAAAACCTGAAACTACTTCCCTTCCTGCCACTCCTTCCTATTGTCTGCCTTCCCGGCGCCAGAGAGTCACCTGACCCCTTTGTCTCCAACACCTTCGCTGGCACCTTGCATAGAGGGCCAGGCCATATCAGTTTGCTTAGGGAGCAGAGTGTAGGCATTTAGGTTGCAGCTGGCCCTTGCGCTTGCAGCAATCACACACCCTATTCCATCACAGAAGGGGTGGGGATGGCGATGCAGGGGTGAGGGCGTGGTGGCTGTGAGCTGCAGATGAGATGTGTGTGGAACGGGCCCTCAGGCCGGATGAGGTCGGGTGGGCTCGCTTGAGCTGGAAGATGAGGTTTGAGTGCTGGACGGACTCAGGGCCTGGGCAGAGGATCAGGTCGCAGGGAGCATGAGGGCTCTGGCTGGA
>NC_133779.1:58656942-58689629 GCF_003597395.2 Chelonoidis abingdonii | reverse complement strand
CCTGTTAAAACTTATGGGACCGTCTGAGGGATAGCAGCTTCTCACATTCAACCAAGCAAACTTTGAAAACTCATTCACACCAAGCGACAAAGCGGCGTGGACAACTCTACTGAACAGCACAGACAAGCATTCTAAAACCCTTTTGCCCTGCATGCAATGACAACACACGGTGGTCTGTACCCTGATGGTCAGATAAGCTTCAGCAATCGATTTAGATCAAATTGCCACCGAGAATACACCTCAAAAGCTTGGGTGTAATCTCTGTGTGATACCAGCTGGGAGGGTCTGCAGTAGCTTTGGAAGATAGAAATAAAAAAATTCAAATAATGGGAAATCTGGCAAACTGGAGAATGGTCGGTTAAATAGCGATGAAAATTAGTATAGACCAATGCAAGTACGCGCTTAGGCAGGAACAACCAGTTGCCACAGGCGAAATGGGAATGGCTGCACCTCGGACGAAGCTCTGCGAAAGGGATCTGGGGGTCCTAGTGGATCACAAAAGTAGTCAACAGAAGATTGCAAAACAAGCAAACCTCATTCTAGGATGTGGGTTACGCCAGGAGTGCTGTCAGCAAGACACGAGAAGTCATTCTTTCCGCTCTAACTCCACACTGATTAGGCTCAACTGGATATTTTGGTCCTGTCTGGGCCCACATTTCAGGAAAGATGTGGAGAAACTGGAGCACAAATCCAGAGAAAGAAGGAAGAAAAGATTAGTTTAGAAAACATGGCCCGAATGAAGGGAAGATTGAAACCCTGGGATTGTTCAGTCTGCCAGCAAGAGAAGGCTGAGAGAGGATCATGATAATATTTTCAGGTGCAGCAAAGGTTGTTACAAGGAGGAGGGAGAAAATTGTTCTTAGGCCTCTGAGGACAGGACAAGCCGCAATGGGCTTAAATTGCCAGCAAGGGTGGTTTAGATTGAACCTTGGAAAATCTTCCTGTCATGGTGGTTAATCACTGGAATAAATTGTCCAGGGAGGCTTGGAGTCTCCTTCACTGGAGGTTTCAGTAAACAAATCTTGCCAGGGATGGTCTAAGAATAATATTTAGTCCTGCATGAGGCAGGGGACTGGACTAGATGATCTCTCGAGGTCCCTCTAGTCCTACGATTCTGTGGCTGAGAATCTGCCCAAAGCCTGATCTCCTCAGGTCTTCCAAAGCCGAGACAGATTGGAAGGGACCAATTTCCCATGTTTCTCTTTGTGCACCAGGCAGGGGTGGGGGCAGAGAGTTCGGGATTTGGAGTCTATGCTCTACTTGGCAGAGGGCTGAGGAAGGGGTTACCAGGCTGCCCTGGGGAGAAGAGAAGTGGACCTGCAATTGTTGAGGACAGAATGATTCGACCTGCAGCTGTGGATAGATGTAACCCAGTCACAGCTGGCAGCAACAGGGGCGGGTTCAGTATCTAGGGGTTCTGTTTCAATAACACGATGCAAAACCGGCTCAAGCCCCCACCCAGTGACCTGGGACAATTCCTTCCCCCGCCCGCCCTCCAGATGCCTCTAAGAGGCAACACTTCCCCTCTCGCAAACACAGAGTCTGAGTATAGGAAAAAAACCTCTTAATAAAAAGAGGGAAGCAACTTGGCATTCATTTGGGAAAACACCACAAACAGAGTTCATGCACATAACCCATGAGTAAAAGACCCCCCCCCCAAGTGGGTTGGGCCAGTGTCCTTTTCCCTCAGGTGCTTAAGTCCAACAACCAGAAGTCCCTTTAGCCTGCCCTTCCCTTCTCTGCACCCCACTCACAGTTGCTGTCCTTGGTTAGTGCAGCCCCAGAGTTCAGAGGGGCATCTGCAGAGTTCACCGCCCACCCTGGGGCTGGGGTAAAGAGGCACCTTTCTCACTCCGCTGTCCAGGCACTCACTCACCACTCCTCGCCACTGCCTGCCCTGCTGGATGCCACATCTTCAGGTCCCACCACTTAATATGGGGAGTTGTCTCCAGGCTTCATCGAGTTTGTCTGATAAAGTGCTGGCAGAGACGATCCATGATGAACGTGGAAAACCCCCAAACCCATAGGCCTACAGGTGTTCAGTGATAAAAACAGCCAAGTGCTCAAAAAGCAGCTCCTTGAAAGGTGACAAAGATCATGGCAGGGATAAATATAAACAGGACAGGGGATTTAGTAGGGTAATTAGAGGGCCATTATTGGGGCAAGGCCAAGACCAGGACTGCCCACCTAGGGAGGGGGAGGGCAGAAGATTACAATAAAGGGGAAACACAATAGAACCGCGGGGCACCCTCCCCGGGATGTGGGGGAGGGAACGAGCGTGGTACAGCTGTGCTTCTGCAGGGTGTAGGCAGCTTCGGCTACATAAACGCACAACTGTAAACCGAAGACTCCAGTCTCCGTGTGTTCCTTGTGCATCTTGCCCCGTGTTGGAAGACATAGGATACCCAAAGGCGTGTCCCGTCTGTTGTGTCCCGAAAGACATACCCCAACCGTGCCATCACAAACAGGAATCCAGAGATAGACCAAGTGGCTGATCGGCTGCTGTTTCGCCATGGACCTTGGTAGTTCAATGGAACATTTATAGTTCAGGAGCTGGTGGGGTTTCTGGAGAAACAGGTAGGTGTAATGTGGGTGGGGAGTCCCGTTTGGCAACTATTTTCCCCCAAAGAATAACTGTTCTTTTGGATAAAAGGAACTAGGAAGATAAAGGGCCATTCCTGGTAACAGGGGTCAACCTGATGAGATTTTAGGGGACCCTAGAGGGATAGGGGCTGGCTTGAGGAGCCCACCCTCTTTGATAAAAGGGGAGTGGAACAAGGGCCATGCCCAAGGGCAGGAACACTTAGGAAGGCAACAAGACACTGGCGAGCTTCGCGGCTGGCCTGCAATTCCGCGCTGGCAGATAAGGTCCTGGGAATCCGAAGGCACCTCTCGATAAAGGAAGGGGGTGGTAGTTCAGGTAGTGGTTATGTAACTATATCCTCTTCTCTTCCTTCCACAAGACCAGTGCGGGACTGTTTGGCGGCTCTTCCATACTTATGTTAATGCAAGCCCCTGTAAGTGGACTCCTCAATGAGCTGGCGCAGTCTGGCGAATCACCAGCCTCCACACAAGGTGTATGACGCACAATGCTTCTCTCTGACAGAGCAGCTCTCACTTGACTGTCCCTGCGCCAGAAAGGCTGGGGCGAGCTCAGCACAACAGTCCCGTGAATGTGGGCTTTCCTCATCCAAAGTTCTGCAGTCACTGCCGTCATCCTTTAGAACCCGCATAACGATGTGATCTCACACATTGAGTGGTTGTTTCATGAGCCAAAAGTGAGGTACCACCATGCTCAGGTGCTCCATGAATGCCAGAATTAATTCTGGGTGTTGGTCTCTTTCCATGCACACAGGCAGGTCAGGATAACTAGATTGGGAGCTGATGATACACTGAACGTTTTCATCCTCATCCCAGCAATATCACGTCAGTGTGCAGTCACTGCGGGCCCACCCTTGGAAGGGGCCAATCACAACCACAGTACTGTTTGTCACCGGGCCCACAAAAGTTAATCCAGCCCTAGCTCTGTCAGGACACGCAGCGTAAGTGTGAACATGCACTACCGATGTTTGGTATACATGCTTTTTTGGTCACGATATGTTTTGTCGACAAAACTCTAGTTAGACAAGGGCCTGATTTGCAAGGTGAAAGGCAAAGGAGTATCTTTCTCCCTCAGACAGTCCGCGTCTGATTTACAGGGCTTGTGACTGTCTCAGGAGCCAGTTTGGAGCCTGCATTTTCATCTGAACTTCTGATGGAAAACCAAGCAACAGGCTGAGCTGCCCCTTTCCAGAAATGGGAGATAGTCAGGAAGCGGGGTGGCTCTCAGTCACTAAACAAAACTCTTTGGCAGCCCTTAATTGGTGCATGGTAGCACAGGTGAGGGACCAGGCATATGGAGTTGTTTAGCTTAGAGTCCTATCCAACAGCCACGCGAAGGTTCTCTTCTTCTGCAACAGAAGATGGTTCCATACAAAGTGCAGCTCCTGCCGTGGTCACTGCTCTGCTTGCCTCCTGTACAGCAGCCAAGACAGAGCTCCTTGGCGTCACCCCCACCACCCCCGCAAACGTTCTCCGTGGGGGAGGAAGCAGGACACAACTGTAAGGGAGAAAATCTAGGTGCCTCTGTCATGGTATAATCCCCACCTAACCTTAGTGTCCAAAAGATGGGTAGCGCATGAATTCCTCAAAATAGCTTAATTACACAGGTTAGTACTTGTAAGTCGCTGCCACCAACCAGGAATTCAGTGCCTGGTACCACCTCTGCTCCCCCAAACCTTGCCGGGGAACCCCAAGACCCAGACCCTCATCGATCTAACACAAGGAGAGTAAACCCTTTCTCCCCACCGTTGGCCTCTCCCAGGCTTCCTCCCTGGGTTACATGGAAGATCCACTGTGATTCAAACTCCTTGAATCCTTTAAAACAGAGAGGAGAAATCCACCTTCCCCGCCTCCTTCTCTCATTCTCCCCCTCCCAGACTCTTCCTGAGAGAGACAGTATCCTGCACAGAGAGATTATTAGCCTTTCTCCTCCCCCTTCCTCCTTCTCTCGCACCAATTCCTGGTGCAATCCAGACCCCGTCCCACTGGGGTCTCACCAGAATAAAAGAAAATAACCACAATCAGGTTCTTAAACAGAAAGCTTTTAATTAAAGAAAGAAAACAGTAAAAATTATCTCTGTAAATTTTAAGATGGAATAGATACAGGGTCTTCAGCTACAGACACTGGGAATACCCTCCCAGCCCTAAGTATTCAACGTACAAATTAAAATCCTTCAAGCAAAATACAAATAAACTCCTTCCAGCCAAATGCCATTGCAATTAAAAGAAAAACAAACATAAGCCTAACTCGCCTTATCTACCCTAGTATCCATATTCTAACTGATAAGAGCCTGTATCGGAGAGATGGAGAGGAAAACCTGGTTGCCGTCTGCGTCATCCTCAGAACCCAGAGTGAAACAACAACCAAAAACTAACAGCACCCCAGAAAACTTCCCTCCCTCCAGATTTGAAAGTGTCCTGTCCCCTGATTGGTCCTCTGGTCAAGTGACAGCCAGGCTCACTGATCTTGTTAACCCTTTACAGGCAAAAGAGACATGAAGTACTTCTGTTCTATTAACTCTTAACTATCCATTTATGACACACGGCCTCACAGACTGTGCCCACTCGTGGCCCTGTGTGGTCTGTGGTGGGTGCCCCTTTCAGTGCGACAGCCCTTCACGGGCATCCACTCTCTCTCAGGGCTAGGCCCCTCCATCTCCTGGAGCCGTACCTCTCTGAGACTTAGCATGTCTGTCTCTTGCCATGGGCCCCCTCAGGTAGTCCACTCGCTCTGGATCCCCGGGGTCTCCACCCCCCAAAGGGGTTGATGCCCCCTGTTCTCTAGACCGGAGCGACTCTCAGTCAGCGTAAAACAGGAAGGTTTATTGAGGGTTGAATACAGCACAGGAAACTCTCAGGGCCTCAGGCCTGGTCTCTCTCAGCACAGCACATCTCAGTCTCCCCTGCATCCAGGTGGGCTCTGCCTGCTCCCCCTCTTCAGCCCAGTGCCCCCCTGCTTCCAGCTGGGCCTCCGATATCCCCAGCCCCAATACCCCCTCTGTCCATTGTCTTCTCTCCAGGTAAACAGGGTTGTAAACAGAGTGGCCTGGGTCTCGTCTCCTCTCAGCCCCCCTCTGGCTGGAACCGGCTGGTCAGGTCACCAGAGTCCTATCTTCGCAGCCCATTTTTCTTGCACTGGCCAGAACCAGCTGTGACACCTGAGCTGGGTCTCCAGGTCATCAGGGCACCAGTTGCCGGGGTCTCCATCCTCCAGGCCATCGCCCGGGGTCCCAAGTTCCCTCTCTGGCCTTCTGTAACAACAAACTCCCTCTCCCTTCACCTCATTAAAGGAGTAAATCCAGGCACACTGAGTCCCACTTTCTCTGCATGCAACCCCCTGGAAAACATGAAAAAAAACAAGAAAACTCCCCACTTTGTCACAGCGTGTCATTCAAATATTACATGCAAAAGGAGACATGCAAAAAATTGCTAGGTCTCGAAAAGACCTGACAGCCTATCAATGTTTTTACAGTCTGGTCCCTGATATCTAAGGGCATATTGTCTATTATGTTTCACCCATTACGAGTTGTGTTAATATTCTCCTGCGTTTGCTCGCTAGGAATGCGTTGTACGTGCTGTTGGACAAAAAGGATATTCGTTAAAATTAAAACCACATGCTCAAATGGCCTCTCAGTATATTGCTGTGAAATAGTTGTATAAAATAGGACCCACTCAAGAATAGTTCTCGAGGGGTCAAAAGGGGACATTTTAGGACTTTAAGTTTCCATTTTATATAATTTAGAATGAAGAATAATGAGATAATAACGTAGCACGTATTAAACGTACCGGTGTATGATTTGATCATATCCTGCCAGCCATCCTTGTTGAATATAGGTCTGTCGCATCTTAGGGGGGGGGTTCCATTCCGCGGTTATCGCGTAAAGCCAAAACCGCGTATAGTCAAAACCCCAAGCCCTTTAAATCCCGCCCACAGCTCCGGCGGTGGGGTCGGGGGGGAGGACATTTAAAGGGCTGGAGAAGCCCTTTAAATGCCCCCCTGGTCCTGCTGCCAGAGCAGCGGGCAGGATTTAAAGGGCTCCCCCCTGCCACCCGGCTGCTGGAGCTGCGGGCGAGATTTAAAGGGCTCCCCCCCGCCACCTGGCCGCTGGAGCTGCGGGCAAGATTTAAAGGGCTCCGCTGGGCTTCCCGCTGTGGTGGGGAGCTCGGAGAAGCCCTTTAAATCCCACACACAGCTTTGGCAGCCAGGCTGGGGCTGGCATTTAAAGGGCCTGAAGCTCCACGGTGGCTAGAGCCTCGGGCCCTTTAGTTCGCCCCAGGGGCTACCACCCACCTCTGCAGCTGGGAGCCCCCTGGGTGATTTAAAGGCCCAGGGACTCCCAGCCACAGCTGGTGCCCCCGGACCTTTAAATCTTGAGGCCACGCCTCTTCTACTTGAGGCCACGCCCCCTCCTGGACTCCAGGCCTTTCAGTGTAAAGCTGAAATCGCGCATGTTAAATGTGCGTAAGTTGCGAGAGACCTGTAGCAGAAGGAACAGCCTAATGGGGCACTGGTAGAGATGCATTAGCCAGAATCTGTCTGAGCTGATTTCAAGTCAGTAACAGACCTCTTAGGGTCACCACTTTGTTGTGGGTTTAGCATTTTAAAATAAGTAAGCGAATGCCGTGAGTGTTTTCTCTTGCATTGCAATTTGATGTTCTTGTTCAAATGTTCTGTGTAAATCAATTCTGTTTTGTGTGCGAATGAGAAACGTGTGTGTTAGAAGGTAAGTGTGAAGGCCATCACCCATCCAGATGTTCCAGGGAGGAACCGAGTACAGACGCAAGGGCACCAGAAAATTACCACACGCCCCTATTAAAATGTCAAAAAAGGGGAAATTAACAACTCTAAAAATAAAACAAGCACCTCTCAATGGGGACAGAATAGCTGTAAACAAAACCATCGTGGGATAACTCCCTAAAAAACTTAATTAACCCCCCCCCCCCCCAAAACCCCAAACAAGCACTCATCAAACAACAATTGATTACAGCTGGATTGTACAAAACTCATTGGTCCCAATGAAGGAAAATCTCTATATAAACAGGGGCCTTGCTGTGAAACTTTGGATTCCTCCTGCCAAGGCTTCCCCGGACCATCGTGCCGCAACTGACAGAACCCGGCTTCTATCTACCCGTGATCAACCTAGCTGGCCACTGGATTGATCCAGACTCTGGACTGCTAACTATAACATCGACTGGCGGGACAGTGTGTGTGTGTGGTGTGATTGAATGCCTATGCTAATTGTTGTATTTCCAGTAAAGACGGCATATTGCCTTTTCCCCTGAAAAAGATCCTGTGTGCTTCTTAGAAGGATAACATGGCCAGGCTGCAGCTCCGACCCCCTCCTTCCCCCAGCCACCGGAGCCGGGCCAGGGAAAGCTGCACTGGCAGCTGTGGGGAGCCTGGGTCCCTCCACTTGTCCTGGGTGGGAGGCCTGAGCAGCCCTCGCCCAGTGTCCATGAACCCTGCCCCCCAGATCTCCTGCCCAGGGCAGGTGGAGGGTCCACACCGCGGATCCTCACAGCTGCCCACGCGGCTTTTACTGTCAGAGCCCTGTGCAGATACAAAATTTGTATTCACATCAACCCTGGTATCACAAAAATGATCCAAGATATTTAGCGGATCCCTATGGATTTGCGGGGCTCTAGAGATGGGTGCACGTTTCCAGCTGGGTAGGGAGTGACTGAGTCAATGAAGCGTCACATGATTGCAAGACGCTGTGATTAGAATCCATACTGACTGTCAGTCCGTTTATATGGTGAAGGCACATGGTCCCCGGTCAATTATTGTGACTTGTTTGTATTATGGTAACAAATAGAAACCAGGGCCCCATTGTGCCAGGCGCTGTACAAAGATCTAAGACAAAGACAGGCCCTCCCAGAAGAGTGTAAGACTATTGGCAATAGGTAGATTCAACAAACAGGCCAAGAAAAAGTGCAAGGAAACAACCGGACGATACTGGTCAGCATGAAAAACTACACACACAACAAACCCACTGCCCCAGCATTGCAGCTAAATGCAGCTGACCAGATTTCAAGGGCAGGATTTTATAGAGGCTTTTAGGCCTTGTCTTCAAAGGCCAGGTGTACTGGGTCCGCTGCTCTAACCTCCTGCCCCGCGGACGCTTTTGTGCTGGTAGAACAGTGACATTCTCCGGCTCAGCTTAACCCCTCTCCCAGGTGACATCAACGAAACTGAAAAAAAGCAATGCTTCTGCCTTAGGTTATACTGAAAAATTTTTGCATGAGGACAAGACTTTCAGCTTCTAAGCTGCAATGGAGCTACAGCCGATTAAGCCCAGCTGGGATCTGGACCCATTGACTCCAATGGAGCTATGGCATTGACCCCAGCTGGGACCTGGCCCCACTGACTCCAATGGAGCTACGGCCGATTGACCCCAGCTGGGATTTGGCCCCATTGACTCCAGTGGAGCTACAGTCGATTGATCCCAGCTGGGTCTGGCCCCATTGACTCCAATGGAGCTACGGTTGATAGACCCCAGCTGGGATCTGACCCCATTGACTCCAGTGGAGCTACGGCCCATTGACCCCAGTTGGGATCTGGCCCCATTGACTCCAATGGAGCTACTGCCCATTGACCCCAGCTGGGATCTGCCCCCACTGACTCCAATGGAGCTACAGCTGATAGACCCCAGCTGGGATCTCACCCCACTGACCCCAATGGAGCTATGGCTGATTGACCCTAGCTGGGGTCTGGCTCCACTCACTCCAATGGAGTGACAGCTGGTTTGCCCCAGTGAGGGGATCTGGTCTATTCATGTTTGTAAGGTGCTCAGATACCGAAGTGATGGAGGAGCCCAGTAAGACTGACCTTGATAGAACCCGATTACTATAATTTTATTTTTGTTGTATGAATGTCCCGAAGGAAGCTGCCTCATTCCTTGTGGGGTAAAACCTCAGGAGTGTTGAGCTGTCGCTGAGCCTGTCTCCTTCATTATGGGCACTTTGACTGGTGTGCAACGACGCCCCAGATGGTTTATGGGGTCTGAACATGTGTTATGTTTATAGGAATCACACAGAATCTTTTAAAGGGGATAAGGCAACATGCTGCGTTTATTGAGAGTACAATTTAAGTATTAAAGTCAGCATATGCTTCCATTCACACACACACACACACACACACTTACCAGTCCTTGGTGTTGCTCGGTCAGTCCCAGTGGCCTGCTGAACCTGCACACAAGGGAGGGGAGCTGGTCAAATGTGTTCGAAGCTCCGATGTTGATGCAGAACGAACCCAAAGTCCCATGGCAATACACCCGTCTTTTAGAGTGATAAGTTCCCAGACAAGTCTACGGAACCTGCTGTGTCACACCGGGGCTGTCAATCACAAGGAATTCAAGGGTTGCTCTTAATTAGTGTTATTTTGAGTTGTTCCTGGAAGGATCCACAGCTGTTTCTTATCTCGTCCCTGTGGCTCAACTCCTTGTCTCGTCCTTGGGGCGTCTGCCTTTGCTTTAGGGCCCTCAATCTGCCATCCGAGTGATTGATCCTAAAGTTAGTGTCTATCGACTCCTCCACTTAGGGTGACCAGATGTTCCGATTTTATAGGGACAGTCCCGATTTCTGGGTCTTTTTCTTATATAGGCTCCTACTACCCCCACCCCCTGTCCTGATTTTTCACACTTGCTGTCTGGTCACCCTACCTCCACTCCCTTCTTGACCATCTGGCCCAGTTGTCCTTTCTCAGTTAATTACCATCCATTCTTCACTCACACCAAAGAGTAAATAAGGCAATTAACGGCCATAAAACTTCTACCCGTCTAAGAACAAATGTTAACACAATCAGCAAAAAATAAACTCAGAACTATTTCTTTGTACTAATTCAAAGCTGGCAAAATGGAGAATAAGGCAAAAGAAGCAAAATTTTACTTGAGACAATTTCTTCCCACTAGGTTTTTGGCCTACACATGCAACTCCTGAATGGAGAAGCACGAATCTTCCCTGCTTGAAGTCCGAGGCTGTATCTTCTAGACAGCAGCAGGCTCAGCCAACGCAACACCAAATCCTAGCTGGCTTTTTCCCTTTCTGCTTCCAGAGCTTTGCTCAGAACCCGCTGGGTGTCGTCAGCTACAGAGGCCAAACACTTCCGTAGCATGAAGGACGTGGTAACCAGCGCCACCCCTCCAGACACCATGGCACCAAATACAGGGAAGTGCTTCCATGAATATTCCGCTACCATCACGGCAGCCCCCACCGAATCCGACAACAGCTTCAGAGCTGTCATAGGGGTCGTTCCCAAAGAAGTCATCACAGCTGTCAGCTCCCACACGGGTTTCCCAACCTGCCGGGCGAGAGCAGAGAGGGCCCTGTCATCCACCCCGAAGCTGCTGTAGTATTGGAAGAGGTGTTTCCTGAAGCTGAAGAAAGTGCACAAGAAAGCGAGGCCTGGGACAGGAATGGCAGCAAGAAGACATGAGAAAAGGGCTGTTTTCCAAATCTTCCCCTTCAGGGAGGCTTTTTTCTCATTGATGATGGACGAAGCGACAGCAGGCAGGCTAAGCAGGAAGGCGTGTCTCTTCAGGTGCTGCGGCTCCGTCTGCAAAGTTTGCTGCAGGAGGGGGAAATCATAGCGGTTGGGTTCCCAGCTGGACACGACAAAAACTTTTGGGTGACCCACTCCTTCAGCTGCTATGCCTCCCCTGCAGTCCTTCCTGATCTGCTCCAGAATCCTCTCCTCATTGTAGCTGGAGGGACGCTGCCTCCTGGAAGCGTCCAGGTCCATGTCGGCTTTGGAGCGCACAAAGTAGAACCTCTTGCCCATTCTCTGGATCTCACGGACCAGCCTGGCGTGTTCGGAACGGAAGCGCTGGGAGCCGACAATAATGAAGAAATCGAATCGGCTCAAATTGAGCTGCTCGCAGTAGGTGTTTAGAGGGAAATAGGATGTCCCCATCCCTGGCATGTCCCAGAGCGTGATGCCTGGAAGGAAGGGATCTGGATAAGCCATCGGCTCCGTCATGGTATCGAGCATCCCAGTTTCAGCGGCGCCTTCTTCACCGGCACGTCGCCCCAACATGGCGTTGATGAGGGAGGACTTCCCGGAGCCTGATTCCCCCGTAACAGCAATGCTGAGGGTGTGGCTGTTAAACGACTGTGGTGTTCTCTGTTGCACAATAGAAATCGCATCTGCCAGGTTCCCATGAAGGATAGCAGTTCTGAACCCATCGAGAGCCATGGTGCTCAGTCTGCGGCAGAGAAGAAGAAACATTTCAGCTCCTAGTCAAGGCTTCCCCTGGAAAATCCTGCGCTGACAGCGCTGTGTCAAGCCCTCAAAAGTTAGGAAAAAGCACATTTATGGTGGCCCATGGAACCTTAACTCTGCCCCTTTGTGTATCCAACCCATGCACTGAATGAGGCAGAGGCAGTGTGGGAAAAACGGAAGTTCTTTGGCTTTAATCATTATTTATTATTTGTAGTATAGTGCGTAGAAACCCTGACCGAGATCGGGACCCCATTGTGCCAGGTGCTGCATATACTCCGACCGATATCAAGGTCCCCATTATGTCACGTGCTGCACAGACCCTGGCTGAGATCAGGGCCTCCATTATTCTGAGCACTGCGCAGACCCAGAGGTGAGAATTTTCACAAGATCTCAGCTCCCATGAACTCTCAGAAATAAGCAGGGACATTTTCAAGCCAGCCCAGCACACTGCTGCTGACGGGGACAATCCATCGCAGTGGACCCCAACCTTTTTGTGGCCAGCAGCCCATTCATGTTTTCAGAAGAGTGTGGCAGGCGCCAACAATTTTTCAAGGCTTATTTTGTATTTGTACATTAAATAATGCGAAAAACATCCTATTTAATTTTACATAATATATGAATCCGTAAGATAATAAAGGTAATTTTACATGTAAAAGGTATTAATTAAATTATTCGACAATTACTCTTTCATCTTACCATGTGAATTTGCTCTTTTTTTAATCTATCTGAAAGAAAAATTGAAGCGTTTTTACAAAATAATTATCATAAACATTCGGTCCATTCTGCAGAGACAGAGAGGTTTTTTTTTTGGCAGCAGTTCTGAGCAGTGCAGAGAGAAGCCTGAGAGAGGCCACGAGAACAGACAACACTGGCGCCCGCAGCACTCTGTCCCCGGCAGGCGCGGGGCCGGGGCTTCTCTCCCCTGCTGGGCACTAGGTGGGCACACATAAATGCCCCGGCGGGCGCCATGGCACCTGGGGGCACCGTGGTGCCTGCGGACCCTGCGTTGGGGAGCACTGATCTATCGTCTGTGAACAGGCAGAGCCATGCGCAGACCCAGCCTTCTCCCTTGGCTGCTCGCTAGCTCAGAGGAGCCGTGGGGAGCCCTGCAGCTGCTCTCCCTCGCCCCAAAGGCCTGGCAGGAAGAGGGGGAGCGCACGGCTTTCTCGGACCCCATCCCAGCTCCACGCACAGGGACAGAGGACACCGGAATTGGAGCCTGGCTATTTCAACTGAAGCCAAGGGAGAGTCTGAGGAACCAGAGCTGGGCACAGGTTTTTCAGCCGCAACTTTTGCAGGTGAAAAATGCAGATTCATGGATTGCAGAGTCGGAAGGGGACTGCCCTGGGGCCCATCTGATCCACCCGCCCACGGGCCACAGGCCAGACACCGTCCCCAGCACGAGTTCCTCTGCAGGGCAGCCGAGCACCTCCCCCTAACACAGCAACACCACGGGGGGAGCGAAGGAGGCTCAGAGGCCGTGTGTTCCCCAGGGACTGACAGGAGAGTGGATGTGCCAATGGACAGAGGGGTTGGAAAACAGCTAAATTGGCAGCACTGCAGCTGACCACTAAGGGCGGAGGGGAATTCGAGGTGTAGGGGCAGTAAAATCCCAAGCAGGGGGAATCTCTTACCTCCCCCCAGGCTGGGCTGATCTCAGGTGGGGTTGATGGTCTCCAGGAAGGGGCAACGATCTGTGGGCACAGCTCACCCCTGTCTCGCCTGCAGTGTCTCAGCTGCTCCCTCACCGTCTGTGGGCTCCTTGCTCCCCCTCTTCCTGCCGGAGCCTCCCCCTTTGCCACCCCCTCCCGCCTGCCTTTGTCTGTGCCCCCCTGCTCTCTCCTGCGGCCCTCGCTCCAGCTCTGTCTCCAGCAGGGGAAAGTGAAAGCAGCAGCTGGCTGAGGAAGCAGGGCAGGGCCTCACCCCAAGCGGGCAGTGGTGGGTAATAGGGGAGGGACAGAGCAGGGCCTAGATACGTGCCCCCCCTCAGCACGTTTCCAGGTGCACACCCAGCCCTAAATGTCACCATGGAATCAAGAGGTGACAGTGTGTGCTTACAAGACACACACACCCCATACCCGGCAGGGGACAGCAGCAGGACTCACTCTCTCTCTCTCTCACACACAAACACACACACACGCTGGTGCATGGCACAGACACGCGGTGCAGAGACCGGACACACTCGGTGCATGGCACAGACACACGGTGCAGAGACCAGACACACTTGGTGCACGGCACAGACACAGAGCACACACACTCGGGGCAGGGCACAGACACACGGTGCAGAGACCAGACACACTCGGTGCACGGCACGGACACACAGTGCAGACTAGCTACGCGGGGTCCATGGCACAGATTCACAGTGCACAGAGCAGACACACTTAGGGCACCGCACAGACATACGGTGCAGAGACCAGACACTCTCAATGCAGGGCACAGACACACAGTGCAGAGACCAGAGACGCTGGGTCTATAGACAGACACACAGTGCAGACCAGATACGCTCAGGGCATGGCGCAGACACACGGTGCAGAGACCAGACACTCTCAATGCAGGGCACAGACACAGAGCACAGAGCACACACACTCAGGGCAGGGAACAGACACACGGTGCACAGACCAGACACACTCGATGTATTGCATAGACACAGTGCACAGAGCACACACACTCAGGGCATGACACACACACTCGGGACATGGCACAGACACACGGTACAGAGACCAGACACACTCAGTGCATAGCACAGACACAGAGCACAGAGCACACACACTCAGGGCATGGCACAGACACACGGTGCACAGACCAGACACACTCGGTGCATTGCACAGACACAGAGCACAGAGCACACACACTCGGGGCATGGCACAGACACATGTTGCAGCGACCAGACACACTCGGTGCATTGCACGGACACAGTGCACAGGGCAAACACACTCGGGACAGGGCACAGAGACACGGTGCACAGACCAGACACACTCGGTGCATTGCACAGACACAGTGCACAGAGCACACACACTCAGGACATGGCACAGACACACAGTGCAGGGACCAGACACACTCGGTGCACGGCACGGACACACAGTGCAGAGACCAGAGACGCTGGGTCTATAGACAGATACACAGTGCAGACCAGATACGCTCAGGGCAGGGCACAGACACATGGCGCAGAGACCAGACATGCTCTGGGCATGGCACAGAAAAACAATGCATAGACCAGGCACACTCAGTGCATTGCACAGACACAGAGCACACAAATTCAGGGCATGGCTCAGACACACTGTGCAGAGACCAGACACACCAGGTGCATTGCACAGACACAGAGCACAGAGCACACACACTAGGGGCATGGCACAGACACACGGTGCAGAGACCAGACACACTCGGTGCATGGCACAGACACAGAGCACAGACACTCGGGGCAGGGCACAGAGACACAGTGCACAGACCAGACACACTCGGTGCATTGCACAGACACAGAGCACAGAGCACACACCCTCAGGGCATGGAACAGACACACGGTGCACAGACCAGACACACTCGATGTATTGCATAGACACAGTGCACAGAGCACACACACTCAGGGCATGACACACACACTCGGGACATGGCACAGACACACGGTACAGAGACCAGACACACTCAGTGCATAGCACAGACACAGAGCACAGAGCACACACACTCAGGGCATGGCACAGACACACGGTGCACAGACCAGACACACTCGGTGCATTGCACAGACACAGAGCACAGAGCACACACACTCGGGGCATGGCACAGACACATGTTGCAGCGACCAGACACACTCGGTGCATTGCACGGACACAGTGCACAGGGCAAACACACTCGGGACAGGGCACAGAGACACGGTGCACAGACCAGACACACTCGGTGCATTGCACAGACACAGTGCACAGAGCACACACACTCAGGACATGGCACAGACACACAGTGCAGGGACCAGACACACTCGGTGCATTGCACAGACACAGAGCACAGAGAACAAAGCACACACACTCGGGGCAGGGCACAGACACATGGTGCACAGACCAGACAAACTCGGTGCATTGCACAGACACAGTGCACAGGGCAAACACACTCGGGGCAGGACCCAGACACATGGAAGAGACATCAGAGATGTTCAGAGCATGGTGCAGGCACACGACACAGAGATGAGAAATGTTGGGCAGAGACACACAGTGCAGAGACCAGACACGCTCAATGCAGAGACACACAGTGCAGAGACCAGAGACGCTCAATGGAGGGCACAGACACACAGTTCACAGATCAGACGTGCTTGGGATATGGCACAGACACACAATGCAGAGACTAACTATGCTCTGGGCTTGACACAGACACACGGTGCAGAGACCAGACATGTTGGGTGCCTGGCACAGACTCACAATGAAGAGAACAGAAACGCTCAGTGCATGGCACAGACACACAGTGCACAGACCAGACACACGCTGCGCAGAAAACAGGTTCCTGCTGTTGCCAGCTCCTACTTGCTCCCCCGTGGAGACAGCTTCCAAGAGGATCCCAGGGAGCCAGAGGTTCGTAGGCCCAGGCAGTATCGCAGGCATGAAATGAGCCATGCTAACCTGAATGACCAGCCAAGAACCAAAGCCGGATTCCTGTGTGAGTGACACAATTGTGGGGCATCGGTATTCACACCACAGCTCTGGCTGCAGCTGGGTTCTCCATAATTAACCAGATGTTCGCCCCTGAAGAGAGAGAGAGACACACACACACACGCACACGCGCACACACACACACAGCCCTCTCTCCTGGGTCTGCCTGTTTGCCCTCCCATGTCTCTTTGTATCTTTGTGGTTTCCTGGCCCTGGCCCAGCTGGGGTCACAAAGTATCATTAAGTTGCCCTGTCACCCCCAGCGGGGGGGAGGGGGGGCTCGCTGCTAGCTCACAGGCCAGGCTGAGCTTGGCTTGCCTTAAAGGGCCGACCAGCCTGTGACACCTCCCACAACGAACCACTCCACTGCACACACAGTGCAAAGAGAGGGTGAGAGGCACCGAATCACACATGTGAGACGTCAGTCACCTCATTTAACACCCAGCAGGAAAGTGAAGAGTCTAGGCTGGTCTGGGAATCACAGAAACCTGCAGCCTGAGTCTCAGGGGAAGAATCTCCCAGTCACGTACTCAGGTTTGTTCTTCAACCATACGACAAAATTAAGGTCCCCACTCCCCTCACACAGGATTTCTCACTGACTTGTGAACTGTTTGTCTTGCTCCCACAGCCCTTGAATTACTGCCCAATAATGAGCTATTCCTGAGCCTTTCACCACAGAGGTTTCGACATACGACTTAACCCCGTGATCCCTCTCTGGGCACAGCACTGCTCCCATTGGAGCTGGTGGGATTTGTCCCACTGACCTCAAAGGCAGGTCAGGTTTGTAGAAATTTTGGTGCCCAGAACCCCCCCCCAGCTCTTCCCCCCCCAAGCTCTGCCCCTCACCTGCCTAAGGCTCTGGGAAGGAGTTTGGGTGGGGAAGAGGGTCTGGGGTGCAGGCTCTGGGATGGAGTTTGGGTGCTGAGTGCAGGCTCTGGGCTGGGGCAGGGGGTCGGTGTGCAGGAGGTAGTGAGGGGTGCAAGCTCTGGGACAGAGTTTGGGTGCAGGCTCTGGGCTGGGGGCATAGAAGGGGGTGAGGGGTGCAGGCTCTGGGAGGGAGTTTGGGGGTGGGAGGAGGTGCAGTCTCTGGAAGGGAGTTTGGGGGCAGGAGGGGGTGTGTGGAAAGGAAGAGGGGGTGCACTCTCTGAGAGGGAGTTTGGGGATAGGAGGAGGTACAGTGGTGAGGGCTGTGGGGCTGAGGGTGTGGGGTTCATGATACAGGAGGGGGTTCAGGGCTGGGACAGAGGATTAGGGTGAAGGGGGATAAGGGCTGGGGCTGAGGGGTTTGAGGTGTTGGAGAGGCTCAGGGCTAGGGTGGAAGGGCAGGGTAAGGGCAGTCTGCACTGCCATTAGTGGTTGGGGGGCACTAGAACCCTGGGGCAGCGCTACTCTGGCAGCACAAGCAGGCATGGGAGAGGCACCACGTGCTGCTTTCTTTCCAGCAAGGATGTGGCAGGGTGGAAGGGGTAGACACGGGGGGTGGGGAGGAGTCGCAGGCGGGGGCCAGGGCTGCTCCAGACACGGCTGGGGTGGGGTGGGGAGACCCAGCTCCAAATATCGACGGAGCTGAGCCCCTGGCCCTGAATATTCCTGCAGCCCGGACACCACAAAAGAATATAACTCGCCACCTATGCTCAGAGGATCAGGATTCCCCCTTTCACAGGGGGAAAGTGACTTGCTCAAGATTGCACAACAACTATAGACATCGAGCTCATAACAGCAGCCAGGACTCCTGGCTCCCAGAGCCCAGCTCTAAGTTCAGATTTTATTACTTAATGAAGCCGCAGCCACATGCAATGCACAGTCACTGCTGTTCCACTTACAAAACACACTCTGTGCAGTACTCAAATTGGCCAGCGGGTGTCACTGCTGTGCTAGTGAAGGAAACGTTACCCAGACTGTCCACCAGGTGTCACTGTTGCACCATCAGAATTATCCGCTGCCCCACCTTCTGCGGAAGGGCAGCCAATCAGAGCTGCTGCAGGTGACAGGCAGCTCTTTCTCCCTCCCCTCAGGAGGCAGAGGAGTGTTTGGGTAAGGGAGGGGGAGAGGGGAGAAGACCCCCCCAGAGCTGCAGGAGGAGCAGCAGTGGGACTTGGGGGGCAGAGCTGATGTGGGGCTGGGGGTGTGCAATTTATGGCTGGTCTGGGGGAGGGGCAGATGTGGGGCTGGGCAGGGGGCACAAAAGTAATTAATTATAACATGGGGGTCTGGGGAGCAGCTAGAAGCTCCTTTCTACCCAGCAGCCAAGAGAGCCAGAGTCACCTGCTCTGTGCGTCTGGGAGAGCCGGGCACAGTCATTGTCTCTGACACACACAGCGGGGCAGGGGGAGTTCAGAAACCAAAACACCAAAACCCTCAGTATCAACTTTTCAAAAATATCTCATGATTTTGGGCCAAACTTGTGGGTTTTGGGGGAAAAAAATCTCATGATTTTTTGGGTCTGATTTGCAATTTCTGAACATTGGGGGCTGGTATCCTGCTCCCAGCACCTGGCATCCCCACACTGCAGCTGTCACAGGCTGGTCACAAGGATTGGTAGCGACACATGAGATGGTGTCTCCAGCGCAGGCCCAGCGCCCCCAATGCCAGGCCCTGTGAGCTGGTTCCCGGGATAGACGAGGAGCCACCGGCTTTGGGGCAGTCCTGGTTCAGTCCGTCCTACTGACTGACTCCTTCCCACAAGGCAGTGCTCTGCACATGGGAATTACTCAACAGCCCCTGCTCCCAGTGATGGTGCTGGGCTCTCAGGGATACGTTCGTCCAGAGTCCCAGAACGCACTGGTTGTCGGGGTCACTGTACTTCTGTGCCCGTGCTGCTGAGTGTCACCTGTCCCCGGCACATGGCAGGGAACGAGCTGGTCCATCTAGCTAAGAGCTGAGACGAGTCCCTCACTAGGGGCAGATGCTCTGAGAGGGCAGGACTTAGTCCAGCTTCTCCGTGCACAGCAGGGAAGACATTCGGCCACTGGGGCGGCCACACCGTGCTCACAAGATGCAGAATTCTGACTGGATTTTCCAGACAGACCCGCATCCGGCAGCTCCTCTTGTTCCTCTTGGGGGGGCTGCTGTGCGCTGCCCCCGTCTGGAAATCTGACCCTTAGAACTGACCCTGCTCCGCTTCACACCATCCTGCAGGGTCAGCCTTGGAGCAGCAGTGACACCTGGTGGCCAGTTCGGGTAATGCACAGAATGTGTCCTTTCCCCCACCCCTCCCTACCATGGGAGCAGCAGTGACACCTCGTAGCTAGCTGGGGGGGATGCACAGAGCGTATTTCCCATGGAGCAACAGTGACTGGTGGGAATATGTCCTCCAGGTTTCCTGCTGTCCAGATGTCCCCAGCCACCTCTCCCCTAAAGCCAGCAGGAACAGGGCTCTTCTCCTACAGCCCTCACAAGATCCCCAAGGTCGGGAGATGTGAATGAGGACAAGGGGCTGCAGGAGTTTGTCCCTTAGGGGGTCTTGGCCTATCTGGAAGCTGTTCCTGGAGAAGCCTCATAGGGCAGAGCCCAACTTCTCTGGGCTGAGCTGACGCTGCGTCTGCAGAGGAAAGGTTTCCACACGGGAGAGTGACCTGCTCCATGGGTTTCCTTTGCCTCAATTTCTTATCTTGTGGTGTGAAAGTCCAACAAAGAAATGCCCCTTTAACATGCTACTCCCCTCCCCCATACTGTCCTTTGTGAGAAAAGGCTTTAAACAGTAGAAAAGGGCAAATTGATCATCCACCCCACCCAGCCCAGCCTCTCCCATTCTGCACTGGGTCCTGGCATCCAAACCCACTGCTTAGTGAGTTCCATTCAGCTGAGGGTGACCCCCTCAATCAGGACAGGTGAGGTGCACTTCTGCTGCCCTTTGCTCACACAATAAGGGTAACAACATTTCATGCCCCCTGCACTGATGTGATTTGTAACCCAACACCTCCAAAGTTGATCACTTGGGCATCCAGCTCTGTCTGCTGGATACTAGGTGGAGCGAGTGTGTTCATGTAAATACAGTCTGGTCCTGAAGCGGTTTCCCCATGCCCTTCCCTCCGCAGCTCATCACTGGCTGTCAGGGGAGAGCTCATGAAAACCTTGCTTACAATCCTAAGGACGGTAGGAGAGAAAACAGCAGAATAAAAACAATGGACGGCAAGAAGGCAAACTTCAGCAAACTCAGAGACTTGGCAGGTAGGATCTCGTGGGAAGCAAGTCTAAGGGGAAAAGAGTTGGCAGGTTTTTTAAGAGTCATTGTTAAGGGCACAAGAGCAAACTATACAAATGTGTAGCAGAGATGGGAAGTTGGGTAAGAGACCCCCCGGTCTTTACTAGATTTTCAATGACCTTGTAGGATCAAAGAAAAAAATTAATTAAAGAATGAGTGTTAGCTTAAGTTTGGTTAAGAACATAATATGTGGGTGTTGTGATGAAAGGCCCCGAGGAGCTAGTGGGAGGAAGGGCTTGAAAATCATGAGTTCTGAGGCCAAAAGGAATGGAGTCTGGTTCAAACAATAAGTAAAGAAATACAGGGACGTTTCTAAGAAGAAGGTCTCTGACAGACAGGGGTGACTTCAGGTGTTTTTCAATAAGAAAAAAAGAATCTCTCTGAAAAGAGGCCAACACGGACCCCCCACCCACATACCACTGTCTCTGTGTGAACCCAGGTGCGGCGGGGAGGCGGGGATGAGATCAGGAGGAAAGGCGCTCGGAAGAAAGGAAATTGTAAATCTTCTCTGGATTAAGACTGGAAATAAGGGCGAATGATCTCAGACCGATTGTTAGCTGGAGTCAGTAATTGGCGATGACATCCCTTGTTTGTTAAAAGGTATGAAAAGTAAACTCTCAACGAGGTCATTGCTAATACCTGCCTGACCACGCTGGAGCTGAAAAACTGGGGTCGAAGCAACCTTTGGCGTAGCCCCGTTAGTAAGTATCTAGGTCAAATGTTTAAAAATGTTTTGTTACTGTTTGGATGTAGTAAGTTGCTTATTATTTAGGGTCTGGGGGTCCTAGTGGATCACAAACACTGTTGCAGAAATAGGGAACATCATTCTGGGGTGTATTAGCTGAAGTGTTGGAAGCAAGACAGGAGATGTAATTCTTCCATTCTATTCAGCATTGAAAAATCCTCAGTTGGGATTATTGGGTCCAGTTCTGGGCACCTCACTTCAGTGGGTTTATTTATTTATTTGCTACAAAAAGTGAGAAGTGTGGGAATTGCAGGTCTCTGGTGATGTCTTTCCTTGTGGGCACCATACACTGGGAACCCCGTGTCCAAAATATTTCAAATTTAGCACAACAATTTGGTGTCAGCCATAAAAGTTTGAGACCTCCCCTGCTGGAAGCAGGTTCTTGTGGCTCTGGTGGCAATGTGCTGGCGTGTGCTCAGCTGGTCCGTATTCCGGGGGATGGTTTTAAAGGGCTGTTTGGTGGCGTACAAAGGCTGAAGCTAAAGGACTCAAACCCAGAGCCGTGTCCCGCGTCGAAACCGACACGTTCCCGCAAAACACTTTGATTCTGTGCCCATCTCCCAACTGGCCCAGCCTGCCCCAGCCTTCCGCAGCCAGCTCAGACTGGGGGTCCCGGCCCAGCTCTCTGCAGCGAGCTCAGACTGGGGGTCCGGGCCCAGCTCTCCGCAGCGAGCTCAGACTGGAGGTCCCAGCCCAGCTCTCCGCAGCCAGCTCAGATGGGGGGGTCCTGGCCCAGCTCGTCCACAGCCAGCTGAGACTGGGGGTCCCGGCCCCGCTCTCTGCAGCCAGCTCAGATGGGGGGGGTTCTGGCCCAGCTCGTCCACAGCCAGCTCAGACTGAGGGTCCTAGCCCGCTCTCTGCAGCCAGCTCAGATGGGGAGGTCCTGGCCCAGCTCGTCCACAGCCAGCTCAGACTGGGGGTCCCGGTCCCGCTCTCCACAGCCAGCGCAGACTGGGGGTCCCGGCCCCGCTCTCCGCAGCCAGCTCAGACTGGGGTCCCGGCCCCACTCTCTGCAGCCAGCTCAGATGGGGGGCCCTGGCCCAGCTCGTCCACAGCCAGCTCATGGTGTGTGTGGGGAGGGGGGTCCCCGGCCCGGCTCAGCCTTCCGCAGCCAGCTCAGACTGGGGGAGGTCCAGGCCCGGCCCTCCACAGCCAGCTCAGATGGGGTGGCAGGGGGGGAAATCCTGGCTGCTGCTCACGTGCTGGCTGTGATCCAGAGAGGGGATGGGAAAGGGACTTCTCACCTGTAGCTCCTTGGTGCGTCTGCTGTCCTGGCAGGGCGAAGGAGAGGACGATGCCGGCTTGCTGCCTCTCCTTATAAAGTTCCTGTTAGGAGAGAAAGTGAAAGTTGGCACAAGCAAAACCGCAGGAAGTCTCCTGGGCAGGGCCAGCAGCAGGCGCTTGCAGCATGTGCTCACTGGCTCATGGATTGATCACATCCCAGATTTTTCAGCCCCTGGTGACTGAGGAGAAAATCTGGATTTGGAAACCAAGCAGATGTGATTTCCTGGAAACCACATTTGGAACTGGAAGCCAGCAGGCAAGTCGAAGCAACAGCTGAGTCAGTGGCAGCCACTTTAAGGACCATGTGACCTTGGCACCATGCTCCTGACTGTAACCGGCCTCCAAGTCTGCCAATTGCCCTTTCCTGGGTCTCAGAAGGCAACCGGGAAAGTTAAAGCAAGACTCAGCTCTCCTATAAAGGTGACAGTCCCTGCTCTGGTGTGCGGAGAGCGTCAGGGGACCTGCAGCGTCACAGCCAAGGGATCCTCTCCGGAGAGCCCAGGCTGCTGCCCGCGGAGCTGAGCTGAGCTCTGCCCAGGTGAACGGTTCCTCAGCTTCCCACACGCCCAGCGAGCAGGTAACTCGCCCTGTCGGATGGGGCAGAGGAGGCACAAATGGGAGCAGGGGTCGTGTGGTGAGAGTCCCTCAGATTGCCGGGCAAACTGGGCCCCTCCAGGAACGGGGGTTTCCTGCAGCCCCCAGCAAGGTGCCAATCTAGGGGCAAAGAATATCAGTCACCCACAGGCTGTGGTGGGGGGGGGGAGCTGCCCCGTCTGGAACCGATGGGGAGGGAGTTCTGCTTTCCAGAGGGGGACCCTGGCGAGCTGCAGCTCTGGGAAGGACCCAGGTGTCCTGTGGAACCAGCTGCCCATGAGCCCTCTCAGGGGATGCTGTGGCTAAGCGGGTGAGAGCGACCCTGGGCTGGGGAAACTGGTGAATAGCAAGTAGGAGCCAGGAGATGGGATCCCCTCCGGACAGCGGGGAGACCCTGACTGGAGACTGCGCCCAGCTCTGGGGAGGAGGCAAAAAATGAAACTATTCCCAGGTGCCCCTCGAAGCCAGAACAAAGCTGCCCAGCTGAGACCCGCTCCAGGCCTGGCATTTTGTGCAAGTTGCTTCATCGGCTAATTTGCAGACAGCCAGAAACTGCAGTGTCTGATCCACAGCTGGATCCCTGGGCAGCAGGGAGGAGGGAGCAAGTCACGCAGCTGCCGAGAATAGGGCAGCGCCGCGGCTGGGGCAGGAGTTGGCCGGGTGGATGGGGGATGCTGCCGTGCCTCTAGGGTGGATGGATTCGGGGGTGCTGGAAGCTGTTGGGGATAGAGGGGGTTGTGTGCTGGGACAGAGATCGGGGGAATGTGGGGAGATGACGTGTGGGAGGAGAATTGGGGGTGTCTGGGGAAGAGGCACAATGAAACTGTTTTTAGTAAAGTGCACGTGGCAAGTTTTCCAATACTGTGAGCTTGTGTTTGTGTTGCTAAGAGCAAGTCAGGCACAGGGGCACCAGCTGAATAATACTGCGTCGGGCCCTGTAAATCCTAAGGCCGGCTCTGCTCAGGGAAGACTAAACAAAGGATGTCGGTGTTATCCCTGCAGTCATAGGCGCCAACTTGCCCCGGCACTGGTGGGAGCTCACACCCTGCCTCCTTGGCCCTGCCCCAATCCCACCCTTTCCCCCCTGCCCCGCCCCATTCTAACCCCTTCCCCAAAGTCCCCACCCCAACTCCGCCCCTTCCCTTCTCCTATTGGACCCCTTCCCCAAATCCCTGCTGTTTTGCAGCGCAAGCGTTGGGAGCTAAGGGGGAAAAGCAGGTGTGCAGCGCGCTCAGGGGAGGAGGCAGAGGTGAGCTGGGTGGATGCAGAGCAGCCACCAATTTTTCCCCGTGGGTGCTCCAGCCCCAACGGCGCCTGTACCTGCAGTCAATGGCACTGAAGCTCCTCATGGCTTCCCTATGCTGCCCAGGCTGGAGATCAGCTCACTCAGCCGCATCTATCTGGGCATCGCTGGTGCACTCCACCCCCCGTGCCTACCTGGTCTCTTGAACAGCGCTGGTAGGAGCCTGCATTGGCTTCAGCTCTGTCCTCGTCTCTCTGGCCTGGCTGTTAACTGTCCTCCCATCATCACACTTGTTGCTGCTGGGTTGTAATAAAAGTGAAACCTCATCCTGGTCGAAGTGTATGGCATTGCCAGCCTTACCTTGTGCTGCTCCTGGCGGCGGCACTGCCTTCACTGCTGGGCATCCAGAGAGCTGTACCCCTCTCCCCCTGGCACTGCCCTCGAAATACGGTACCCCTAGATCTCGCACCCCCTCTGCAATAGCCTAGCCACCTCCTCTTGGGGTGTGACCGATGTTCCCTCTAATTTTTTACGTCCATGTGCGGAATGAATTTTATTATGTGCACCAATATGGAGGTGATGTATGGTGGGGGTGGGGCCGAGGGATTCGGAGTGTGGGATGGGGCTCAGGGCTGGGGCAGAGGGTTGGAGTGCAGGGGGTGAGGGCTCTGGCTGGGGGTGCAGGCTCTAGAGTGCGGCCGGGGATGAGAGGTTTGGGGTGCAGGCTCCCCTGAGGTGTGGCAGGGAGAGAAGACTTCCCCCAGCCCTCTCTCACTGCAGCAGCCTGGGGCCGGGGGAGAGGCACCTCTCCCATCGGGGCAGCTCTGGGGCCAGAGGAGAGGTATCTTTCCCTGGTTGCGGCAGCTCCAGGGCTGGGGCTGGGGAAGAGGGACCTCTCCCTGCCTGCACAGCCTTCGATTGCCTGCTGCACAGCTTTGAGGGAACTTAGCTCGGGACCCCCAGTTTGAGAAAGGTTGTTCTAGAGAATAAATAGAAATTGCATCCCTGCTATGGAACGGGAAGGGAATTGCCACAAGAGGTTCCTACTGGCCATTCCATTCTACAGGCGGATTTACTAGGAATCATTTCTGTAAAACTCTCCTCATCATCTCCGATCCCTGGGGTTTGACCCAGACAATCAGTGACCCAGTAAAACCTGGGGCAGACCAATCAGTCCAGAATCACTGTAGGTTCCTCTAGCCCCAATATTTTTGGAAAAAAATTGTCCCAGTCCCAAGTTGGACTGAAAAGTTGAAACTGAACAATGTTTCCATGAGCCGAACTCTTTCTTCAGATCCAATCCCTCAAACCGTTTTCTTTCAATTGTTTAGAAATGTCTCATCTCAAGCTTGGACCTTTGCCCCCTCGATGTCTGAATTGAGGGGTGAGGGGGTTGTTCAGGGTCTGCTCGGGGGTGGAGAGAACACGAGACCTGGGTGAGGGACTCTGGGAACCACTTAGGGGTGGGTGGGCACAAGTCTGGGGTGGGGCTGTGGGGTGGGGATGCTGCATTTGGTGTCCCGGCACAAAGGGATGCTGTGGGACCTGGTTGGGCACTTACCAGCTTGGTTGTCCAGTAGGCCCAGGGCCCATGAGTTGCGGCTCCAAGACCCGGCCGACCCTACAGTCATGGTATAAATCCCCACTCTGAACCTTATTGTCCCAGAGATGGGGCACCAGCATGAATTCCTCTAAGCTCAATTACCAGCTTAGAACCTGTAACGCTGCCACCAACCAGGAATTCCAGTGCCTGGTACACTCTGGTCCCCCCAAAACCTTGTCCAGGGACCCCCAAGACCCAGACCCTCTGGATCTTAACACAAGGAAAGTAAACCCTTTCCCCCACCGTTGCCTCTCCCAGGCTTCCCCTCCCTGGGTTACCCTGGAAGATCACTGTGATTCAAACTCCTTGAATCTTAAAACAGAGAGGAAAATTCACCTTCCCCCCTCCTTCTCTCTCCCCCTCCCAGACTCTTCCTGAGAGAGACAGTAATCCTGACACAGAGAGAAATTAGCCTTTCTCTCCCACTTACCTCCTTTCTCCCCACCAATTCCCTGGTGGATCCAGACCCAGTCCCCTGGGGTCTCACTAGAATGAAAAACACAGTCAGGTTCTTAACCAAGAAAAGCTTTTAATTAAAGAAGGAAAAAAACAGTAAAAATTATTTCTGTAAATTTAAGATGGAATATGTTACAGGGTCTTTCAGCTATAGACACTGGGAATACCCTCCCAGCCTAAGTATTCAAGTACAAATTAAACTCCTTTCAGCAAAATACAAATTTGCAAATAAGGAAAACAAACATAAGCCTAACTCACCTTATCACCTAGTACTTACTATTGTGGACATATAAGAGACTGTATCAGAGAGATTGGAGAGAAACCTGGTTGCACGTCTGGCCACTCTCAGAACCCAGAGAGAACAACAACCAAAAACTAACAGCACCCACAGAAACTTCCCTCCCTCAAGGTTTGAAAGTATCCTGTCCGCTGATTGGTTCTCTGGTCAGGTGACAGCCAGGCTCACTGATCTTGTTAACCCTGTACAGTCAAAAGAGATATAAAGTACTTCTGTTCTATTAACTTCTACTATCTCTTTATGACAATAATGAGCACGGTCAGCCTGTAGCAGGCTGTCTAAATGGCTACACAGCATGACTGGCTGGAAGAGTCAACAGAGCAGCTCTTGAGTCAAGCAGCAGCAGCAGGTCAGCAGCTGCTCAGCGCGTTCCCCCACGGGTGGCTGAGATAGCTCCTTCTCATTCCAAGCCTTGCTCCTGCCTTGTTCCAGTTTTGCTCCTGCCTTGGACCTGGCCTTGCCTCACGCCAGGTAACCTTGTTCTGATCCTCGGCTCCAATTCCTGACTCCAGCTGTGACCCTGGGCTCTGGCACCTGCCCTCTGACTCCTGCCCTGAGCCTGGGCTCAGATTCCTGGCTGCTGATGCCTGCTCCAACCACTGGGCCTGATCCTGCTCTAACTGCTGGGCCCGGCCACCCATGTCCCAGTCACTGACAGTGGCGGTGCCTCTCTAACAGTTTAGTGCTTCAAGCGCTCTCCTGGGGCGGGAAATTCCAAGCTGAAATCCTTTCTCACATGGGGGAATTGGCGGTGTACTAGATGCTTAAAATATTTTGATGAAATGAAGTTAAATTGAGAAAGAAAGTCAGCTAGAAGTTGGTACTGCTTTGGGCAAGACACTGTGAACATTATGCCAGGGTTTGCCGAGGGGTGATCCTGTTAGGGAAATAAAGGGGTTGCATTCAAATTGATTTTTTAAATTAGTGATAAAATTAAGAAGTAAGCTAATATTTGCCACCAAGCGTGCTCATATTACCACAAATACGTGAAATACCCCTGGGGTGCGAGAGGCAGGAAATAAAAGGGGTTGAAACTGAAAAATGTCAGATAAGAACAGTTGGTCACGGAGTTAAAAAATCAGAAATGTAACTGCTGGATCAATGAGGCACAGGCCCAGCTCAGCCACACACAGAGATCCTGCCACAATTGTAAAATAAGACCAGGATAGCAGGTTTATCGAGCCGTCCGAGCCTGCCGGAGAACAACAGTTCAAGTGACTCCATGATCCTGCAGAGTGGATTGTTCCAATAAGTTTAAAGAGCATCAAACAATGTGGCGAGACTTTGTATAAAACTCCATTGGAAAGTTAAACTGGACATTTCGGCAGACAGCAAAGTGCCGAGGGCAAACGGCAGCTTGGCCAGCGTAGGATGCAGTGGTGATCACAGTGCATTGCAAGAAGGGCCCTTGGAAAGCAATCAGTGAAAGGAGGTTGCTGAGCAGAGCTGAGCAGCAGGTGTTCACTGGCTGTCCCGAGATGTCCGTACTCCTGGCTATGGCCTAACTTGTCCTACACAACCTGATGTGACACAAGGAGGTTTGCACAAAAGAAACTGGAATTTTCAAGCCCCCCATGTAAGAACTCACAAGATATACCTGTGGCTGGGTGGCGAGAAAGACACAGGTCTCATTTTGGTTGGACATTTCCAGCCTTCATCACAAGCATGGGTCACCGTTTGATTGGTCTATGCCAGCTTCTCCCAGAGAAAGAACCAAGTTGAACTCACAGCAGAAAGGGGATAAAATGGCCTGTCTCCTTCAGCACCTCACTTCCTGAAAGCCAAAAAAAAGAATTCTGAGTCGGCCACTCGGGAATCCTCACTCCTGGTGACATTAAGGACCCCTCAGTTAGCCACCTTCAACTCTCTCTCTCGCTCTCTCTTTTCCAGAATTATAGTTTGTGCCCTTGTTTTGATAAAGTTTGTTGTAAAATAGCTGTTAAATAAAACAAGTTACAATTCCTAAACACTGTACATCCCCCATAGTTAATGGCTACACACTGCCTGTTGAGTTCTAGGTGTATACAGACATAACATAAGACTACGTGTGAAAGCCTCTTGAACTGCATGCAGCCTGTCATAAAAATATAGGGGTTCTTGTTAGGTGGTTAGGGGTTTTACCAGTTTACCAGATTCTAAACTAATATAACTGGCGTGAGTATTGGTTAAAAGGGGTAACTGCAACAGATCCACTGCGAAGGGGACCTTGGTGGACTGGCAGGTGAGTAAATTTTCTTATGCAATGGTGCACCATCTTGTGACACAGGAGGGCCACATAAACCTAAGCACAATCTTGTGCGAGCCAAACAGATTCTACATAGTTTGATAAGATTTAAAGTCACCTGTACTGATTGATATTTTTAGGTCAGCTTATTTTGTATGTATTTAGCTAGAAACAGCCAATGCAGAACATTGTCTATTTCAGCGGTAGGCAACCTATGGCCGAAGGCAGCACGTGAGCTGATTTTCAGTGGCACTCACACTGCCTTGGTCCTGGCCACCGGTCCGGGGGGCTCTGCATTTTAATTTGAAATATTTAAGAAGCTTCATTTAAAATTGAAAACCTTATTTACTTTACATACAACAATAGTTTAGTTAGATATTATCCACTTATAGAAAGAGACCTTCTAAAAATGTTAAAGTGTATGACTGGCACGCGAAACCTTAAATTAGAGTGATTAAATGAAGACTCAGCACAGCACTTACACACTTGTGTAAACTAAAATGATGGAAACATGATGCTAAAACGCTAATGAATTGGCGGTTAGTATATTGTGCTGAAGCGGGCCCTGGGCCGCATGAAATGCTCTGGTGGGCCCTGTACAGCCCAGGAGCCATAGGCTGGGCACTCTGATGCACAAGCCTGGAATTGTTTTGCGTTGTGGAGTCAAGTACCACTGGAGAGTTTTACTAATGGGCTTGAGTGCGGTTCCTTCTGCTTTAAGGATCTTGGACAAAATTCCAAACAAAGTCAAAGGATAATTGTTGAATAGGAATTTCACTGCTTTCTGCTATGGATGTGTTATGTGATTCTTAAAACCTGAATGGTTCGCGTGTTGACCTGTTTTTCCCGTTTCTCTCAGTCCAATCATAAACCAGTGCTACTGTGCATTCTTTTATATTATATGCTCTTGGCTGCTGTTGATAAGGGTAGCCAATAAAAGTGTAAAATCAAATCTGAGTCTTTTCCTTTCATTAAAAGGGCAATATCCAAAGACCCCTAAGGCAGGTGATTTGGGTAATCAGCTGAGCAATTAACTTAACCAAGATTTTATTTGATACCTTCTTTTTGTCGGGGTTATCTTTATCCCAGACTTTTCAGGTTCGTTGTCTGACCACAAGAGAGACAGGCAACCCAGCAAAGTCTGAAACCAAGTTCTTTATTGATGCATGCACACAAGCAACAAAGAACGAACCCGTTCTCCACAGAGAACCAGAACCAGCCCCCCGCCCCTTTCTTCAATACAGCACAAATTTATATAAGCAAGTTTACATCACAGTTAAAGCATTTAATTGCTTGCGGTTAATTAATGGCACCTGGTGAAGCATTTGATTACAAAATTCATGGCCTTGAGCAGTTCCTGGTGCACAAACATCTTCCTTATCAGTACTGAGAATTTTTTTATCGGCACTTCCCAAGCTTGAGTGCAAGGGGGGGTTTTCCACCCAGCTCCTGCTTGCTGACTTCATTCACCCACCTTCTGAGCCACCCTTGTTCATGCATCAAGTGTGTGATCACCTGCCCAGCCTATCTTATGGGCCTTCGGGCCCACTTAAAAGCATCCTATCTATCACTTTCTTACGTGTTCCAGGAGGAAAACACACTCTGTCCATCACCCTAACTGGCCACCAGATGCCAGCACAATAGAGTGCTGATCCCAGCCCGAGGTCAGGGAATGTTACCTCACTAGTGATAATTAGTGATCAAGGGGCAGCAGGGGGTGTATCCCACACGCTGAGGCTGAGAAGGACAGAGTCTGCTGGGCATTCCTGCACCAGCTCTGCACTTACAGATCTGCCCTGTCTCCCTGCACAGACTCCCTCCCTCAGACAGCCCATGGGGCAGCCTGGCTGAGCTGGGGTTTGTGCAAAGCCATCCGGTGCTGACTGACCCCTTGCCGAGCAGACGTGGTGACTGGGCTGTGGAGGCCCTGATGGGCTGCAGGGGCAGCCAAAAACAGAGCCAGACCCTCTCGCCTCCTGGCCAGAGCCCACTGGGGTGACACATCAGGGGTTCCCAGACCCAGCCATGGCTGGGCATCCTCCCCTCCCTGTCGCTCCAGGGCCAACCACGTCCACCCCTGGAACAACCCAGCCACCCCTTCAGCCCCTGCTAAACAGCTAAGCTGCTCCCTCCTCCCTCCAGCGGGTGAAAGGTCCTGCCCCATTTCTTCCCTCCCTCTCCCTGCCTTATCCAGACATGCGCTAGCTCAGCGCCATGCCAAGGGTCCTTGTACCCTGCCCCGGCTGCTAAGCCAGGCGTGCTGGTGATGGGCTCAGGCACAGTCGTGCTGTGAGCTACCTGTCCCCCTTCCTGGGTGAACGTCTCTCCCAGGGATGTTCTTTCTGTCACACAGAATTTACATTGATTCCTTTAGCTCTAGCCCTGTGGCTCTGGTTGCTTGGAGCCTCTGGTCAGGCTGTTCTGCTGCTGTTCTCCACATCCAAGTGCCACCTGTGCAACCTTACAACCCACTCTAGCAGAGGTGGGCAAACTATGGCCCGCGGCACAGTCCTGCCCGGACACTGAGCTCCCGTCCGGGGAGGCTTGCCCCCGGCCCCTCCCCCGCAGTGCCCCCTCTCCTGCAGCCATGCCACCGTGCGGGCAGCGCTCTGGGCAGCGGGGTTGCGCGCTCCTGCAGGCCAGCATGGCAGTATCTAGGTCTGGCCAGGCGGCGCAGTTACCAGACATGCTGCTCTGAGCAGCATGGGAAGGGGGCGGGGGATCCCGGGGGGCAGTCAGGGGGCAGTTGGATGGGGCAGAGGTTCAAGGGGGGTGGTCAGGGGATGGGGGGTTGTATAGGTATGGGAGTCCTAGGGGGCCTTTCAGGGGGTGTGGACAGGGGTCAGGGCAGTCAGGTAGAAGGGGGACTGGATAGGGGGTGGCGTCTATTGGCATCCAGAGGGTGGGCGGGCTTTGCCTGCCCACTTCTAAAGGTCCCCCACCCCAGCCTAAGGGGAGGAGCCACAAGCCTGGGACACCAAGTAAGTATGTGGGACAACTAATGAAAAAAACAGTATCGGGAGTGAGGTCATAGGGCTAAACTAAGGGAAGCGGATGGGGACACCGAGCAGAGAACCCTGGACAACGCCCACTGCTCCTCAAAGGTGTCAAGGGAGTCAGTGGACGCCGCCCAGAGGAACTCTGCCCGGATGCATGAACAGACAGTCGCAGGAAATCCCATCGGCCAACCTCCTCTCCCTGGTGTTGTAGATGGCTAGTTTGGCCAGGGCTAAGAGGAGGTTGATAAGGAGATCCCGCGACTTCATGGGGCCACGGATGGGGAGTGCGTAGATGAACAGATGAGGGGAAAAGTGCAACCAAAAACGCAATAGGAGGTCCAAGAGGAGCCAGAACAGGGGCTGCAACCTGGCACACTCCAAATAAATGTGCACTAAGGTCTCCTTCTCACCACGAAAAGGGCAGGTGTTGACGAAAGTGGTGAACCGCGCCAAGCACACGCCCGTGCTCATGGCCCCGTGAAGGAGCCACCAACTGACATCCCCAGCGGGCCTCGGGACCAGGGCAAAGTACAAGCTGGCCTACCGGGGCTTCTCACCCTCGAGAGGTGGCAGGAGGTCCCACCTTTT
>NC_133779.1:58647553-58654916 GCF_003597395.2 Chelonoidis abingdonii | reverse complement strand
GTCACCTTCTCAAAGAAGGAGATCAGGTTGGTTTGGCACGATCTACCTTTAGTAAATCCATGTTGCAATTCGTCCCAATTACCATTGACCTCAATGTCCTTACCAATTTTTTCCTTTAAATTTTTTTCCAAGACCTTACATACTACAGACGTCAAGCTAACAGGCCTATAGTTACCCGGACCATTTAGTAGTCAGGAGCTGGTGGGGTTTCTGGAGAAACGGGTAGGGTAATGTGGGTGGGGGAGTCCCATTTGCACTATCTCCCCCAGAGATAACTGTTCTTTTGGCTAAAAGGACAGGGAAGAATAAGGGCCCATTCCTGGTATAGGGGTCAACCTTGGATGAGATTTTAGGGGACCTAGAGGGATAGGGGCTGGCTGAGGAGCCCACCCTCTTTGATAAAAGGGGAGTGGAACAAAGGCCATGCCCATAGGGACAGGACACCTTAGGAAGGCAACAGACACTGGAGGAGCTTTGGGGCTGGCCTGCAATTCCGCGCTGGGCAAATACGGACCTGGGATCGAAGGCACCCTAGGATAAAGGAAGGGGGTGGTAGTTCAGGTAGTGGTTATGTAACTATATCCTCTTTCTCTTCCCTTCCACAGACCAGTGGGGACTGTTTGGAGGCTCTTCATACTTATGTTAATGCAGCCCCTGTAGTGGACTTCCTCAATGAGCGGCAGCAGTCTGCAGTCACCAGCTTCCACAAGGGTATCGCCACGTGCTTCTCCACTGACAGAGCAGCTCTCACTTGGCTGTTCCAGCGCCAGAAGGCTGGGGCGAGCTCAGCACATAGTCCCGTGTATCTGACTTTCCTCATCCAAAAGTTCTGCAGTCACTGGCACTGCTCGTCATCCCAGACCTGCATAATGATGTGATCCCACCACTGAGTGGTTGTTTCATGAGCCTAAAAGTGATGGTCCACCATGCTCAGTTGCTCCATGAATGCCAGAATTAATCTGGTGTTGTTTCTTTCCATGGCACACAGCAGGTCAGGAAACTCAGATTGGGAACTGATGATACACTGAATGTTTTCATCCTCATTCCAGCAATATCACATCAGTGGTGCTGTCACTCTGGGCCCACATGGCCCACACTTGGAAGGGGCCAATCACAACCACAGTACGTTTGTCACTGAGCTCACAAAAAGTTAATCCGGCCCTAGCTCTGTCAGCACACACAGCGTAGTGTGAACATGCACTACCGATGTTGGTATAATCCTTTTTGGTCATCGATAATATTTTTGTTGAAAAAACTCTCGTGTAGACAAGGCCTGAGTTTGCAAGGTGCAGGCAAAGGAGCATCTTTCATCCCTCAGACAGTCCCGTCTGATTTACAGGGAGCTTGTGACTGTCTCAGGAGCCAGTTTGGAGCCTGCATTTTCATCTGACTCTGATGGAAACCAAAAGCAACAGGCTGAGCTGCCCCTTTCCCAAAAATGGGAGATAGTCAGGAAGCGGGGCCGGCTCTCAGTCACCAAACAAAACTCTGGCAGCCCTTAATTTGTGCATGGCAGCACAGGTAAGGGACCAGCATTTGGAGTTGTTTAGCCTAGAGTCCATCCAACAGCCACGCGAAAACTTCTCTTTCTCCGCAACAGAAGATGGTTCCATACAAAGTGCAGCTCTGTCATGGGTCGCTGCTCTGCTGCCCTCCCTGTACACAGCCGAAGACAGAGCTCCTGGCGTCACCCCACCACCACCCCCCAACGTTCCTCCGTGGGGAGGAAGCAGGACCAACCGCAAGGGAGAAACCTAGGTGCCTCCCTACACCTCGCCTCTGGGTTGCATCCAGTTTGGGGGGCCAGAGCCGCCATGCTCTCCCCCAATCTCCACCCATGTTAATGGCGCATCCAGACTGATCCTTCCCCGCCTCGTCATTCTCCCAACGTTCTCTAGCATTAAACCCCTCTGTAGCAGAGTGGATCTCTGCTCCGGCCCTGAAGGGCTTAAAACAGCCCTGGGTAAGGGGCTGGGGTTGGAGAAAGCAGCTTTTTAGGCTCGGCTGATTGGGGAGGTGGCTGCAGCTGGGGCCACGCCCCAAACTGAGCCACAGGGCCTAATAAGAAGGCCAGGGAAGCCAAGGGCAAACAGTCTCCCTCTGCCTGTAGAGGGAGAAGGGCCTGGCTGCAGAGAACCAGATAAGGCACGTAGGGTGAAGCAGGGCTGGGGAAAGGCAGAGGAGCTGGGGGAGCTCCCGTCTGGGGAGCCCCAGGCTGCTACCTAGCGTTAGGCCAGGAGGTACTGGGGGTGGCGAGGTGCAACCCAGGGATAGGTAAAGGCAGCCAGTCCCAACCCCCTTTGCCGATGATGAGAGGCTAATACTGCAGTCTGCCCCAGGGCGTGGGGCTAGCTAATGACTGGGCAGTTGCCAAGACACTGAGGCAAAGTGGGGATGGGGGGGGGACCCCAAGGAGAAAGAGGTTACTGCCAGGGGGCAGAACCCCATGCAAAAGGGACACGGGGCCAGTAGCCGGAAGGCAGATCACCAGCCTGCAGAGGGCGCTTCGGTCACTAGATTGAGCTAATTCCCGAAGTGACCAGCAGGAGGTGCTGCAGGGGTGAGTCCAACCCGGTTACACCCTCCCAGCCAGGGAGCAGGGTTTCTGGGCCACAGAAAGTGTCCTTCCTTCCCCAGCCGAACTACCTGCTATTGGCGGGTTGTCCTCATTTCACCCGGCGCCGTTCCTGTCATGTGGGGGTCACGTCGGGTACAGGAGCGAGGCTTAAACATGTTGCTTGATGGATCCCCAATGGTTTGTGTCAAATCAACTCCTCTTGGCACCCACGGTTGATGAAAGGAGCATCAGAGAGCAGTGGTGTCTCCCCCAACGGCCAAGCACTCTGAGAACTGGCGTCTCCCAATGGTTGTGCATTCTATGGGGTGGCATATCCCACTGGCCATAGCACTGCCCATGAATGTAAATTGCTAACATCCTTAATTTGCTGCGGACTCTTTGATGATGACCAGCCTCCTGTTCAGAGATCCAGGAGATCTGGTTTTGAATCTGCCACCAGCTCCTCTTGTGACCTGGGACAAATCATTAGATTTTGAAGGAGAATCAACCCACCATGAGCCCCCAGTGCATTGGCTAAGAGAGGGATACAACCGATGTGGGTAGGATTTACATGGTGGGGGCTGTATCCTGAAAAGCAACGATTCGGGAAGGACCCAGAGGTCCTGGTGGAACACACTGGGCTGGAGCTCCCTGGGTGAGAGGAGGAGCGTGGCACTGGGATGGAGAAGCAGAGGATCAGAGAATAGGAGCTGGGGTCCCCTCTGGATACAGCATGGGGGAGACCATGACTGGAGACTGCACCCAGCTCTGGGAGGGGGGGAGCCCGGCATCAAACAGGACATTGGACAATGGGGGAGGGTTCTGAGAAGAGCTACAGAAATGATTTACCCCCAGGTGAGGGAGAAGGGAATCGGCCTCTGTGGCATTACTCCTGATTTACCCCAGGGTGACGCCAGCCAACGTACGGAGCACCTGGAGCCAGGCTGGGGAATCCCAAAACTTCAAGCTGTGGGTCCAGGGCAGGGGAATGGCAGGGAATGTGGGTGAGGGGCTGGGCCGTGGCCCACAGCCAACAAGCCAGGGGTGGACGCATGGGCTTGGGTCCTGCTCATGGGCCTCAGATCTCCTCCCCTCTCCTCCCCCCAACCATCAGGTGCTTGGTGCCTTCACATTGCCACCCAATAGGGCAAGTGGGCTGGGCAGGGACTAGAAGATGGGCCCACAAATACGTAATGACCCTGGCAGAACTGCCAAAAACCCTCCGGCTGCAGTGAGTCCTGGCACACAGTCTCCTACTCTACTCACTAGACCCCACTCCCCTCCCACAGCCAGGAGAGAACCCAGGTGTCCTAGCTCCCAGCCCCCTGCTCTAACCATTAGACACCACTTCACCCAGCAGGCTGGGGCACACACCCGTTACATAAGGGGAAGCTCTGGGGGTGAGAGCACTTATCTGATGCACATAAAAACCCCTTGGACATAGAGGTGCTGTGTGTGTGTGCGCCCCTGATGAAGGGGACAAGCCCCACTCTGTGTGTGTGTGTGTGTGTGTGTGTGTCTCGCCCCACACCCAAGACACATGAGGGCAGGGGATTTATTCAGGCCCGTGGCTGTGTCCAGGCCAGCTGGCAGTCATGAGAGTTCTGCTCACGCATGTTTCCTGTGCGTCTCAGGTTGCACCAGCATAAGTAGCGCAGCGGGAAGTGTCTCCACTATTTTGTGTGAAGACCATGTGTGCCTCAGTTTCCCCTATGTGCTGTGCTAGCCCCTAGGGGCTGGAAAAGATCAGTTTTCTCTGGGGCAGGCTACCACCCGGGGCAGCTGATTCTGGCTTTCTCGACTTGGGGCCAATTGCTTGCAACTCCACAAAGACAATGGATCCTCCCCGAAGAGCCCAGGCTGCTGCCCGCGGAGCCGAGCCGAGCCCAACCCAGCCCAGCCCTGCCCTGGCGAACGGCCCCTCAGCTTCCCACACACCCAGCGAGCAGGTAACTCGCCCCATCGGACGGGGCAGAGGAGGCACAAATGGGAGCAGGGGTTGTGCGGTGAGAGCCCCCCGGATCGCCGGGCGAACTGGGCTCCTCCAGGAACGGGGGGTTTGTGCAGCCCCCTGGCAAGGTGCCAATCCAGGGACAAAGAATAAATATCAGTCACCCACAGGCTGCGGGGGGAGCGGGGGCTAATTTGCAGACAACCAGAAACTGCAGCGTCTGACCCACAGCTGCGTCCCTGGGCAGCAGGGGGGGAGGGAGCAAGTCATGCAGCTGCCGAGAACTGGGCAGCGCCGCGGCTGGGGCAGGAGGTGGATGCTGCCGCGCCTCTGGGGTAGATGGATTGAGGGGGCTGGGGGTTAGGTGCTGGGGCAGAGATCGGGGGAATGTGGAGAGGTAACGTGTGGGAGGAGAAGTGGGGGTGTTTGGGGCAGGAGCTGGGGCGAGGGGGATCTCTGGCAATTTAGGGTCTGTTGGGGAGTGGGGCTGAGAGTCCTGAGCTTGCTTGGGAGGATTCTCCCGCTCCCAGCTAAAGGCTCAGTGCAGGGAGGAGCCAGCCAGGCCTCCTGAGACCACGTGGTTGGGGGGTGGGGGGCTGGGAAGAGACAGGGCCCGAGTCCTACCACCCTACAACCTCCAATGTTTAATTCCCCGTCATTCCGGGGTAGTCTAGGCACCTAAAGGAGACTTTTTTGTTTTAATGGCAGCTGAGTCTTTGCACTCGCTAAGTCTGTGATTTGCGGGGGTGGGGCACAGTGGAGAGCTCTGGCTAAGGCCTCTGTCATCTTCCTCACCTGGCAGCTTTCCCGAGGATGTCCTGGAGCGATATCCTGTATCCAGACAACCCGGCGAGGTGGGAGAGGGTGACGCGGTTACACCAGGAGCTGATCAACTGCATAGAGCTCAATTTTGATACCACCAATGAGCTGATTGAAGCCTTGAACACACACTGTCAGTGCAAGTTGCACAGTGTTAAGATGAACATGAACGGCACCGTCCAGGACAACTGTAACATACTCCTCGCAGCCATAAAGTCTATCCAAGACATTCTGCAGGCCATCGATGCAAAGTTGAAGAGCAACCTGGAGCCAGATCTCTACCGAAAGCTTCACGATTTCCAGGAACCTGATGCCACAAAGATGCTGATTCTTCGCAATGTGTCCACAGTGGTGAGCAGCCTCGCTGGGACTGTGGCCATGGGGTTCTTTATCAAGCTGGCGTTGTCACAGGTGGTGGGCAGAGTCCTGAGCCAAACAGCCATGGTCTTGGCCAAGATTGGTGCCTCAGTGGTTGGTGCCATGGCTGGCGTGTTACTGGGCATCGGTGTCGACTTGATTCTCAGCGCGATCCTGGGTGCCATAGAGAGAGACCAACTGGAGGCGAAGATTGAGGAGCTCAGTGAGTTGGTGGGTGAGTTCAAGCCAGCCTCCAAGGAGTATAACAAAGCCATCATGAAGATCACCTGCAAGCTGCCATAGCCGGAGGAGAATCACCCGCTCAGAGGACTGCAGACCAAGCTGCAAGTTACTATTACTTGTGAAAATAAGGCCTTGGAGATCAGATCCCATCTACCATGACTTAGCCCAGCACCATTAAAGCCAGCACAATAAATGATATATAGCTCTTACACAGCGCTTTTCATCAGCAGAGCTCAAAGCACTTCAGGCCTCATTCATGTCTTTATCCTCCCACCACATCTGGAGATAGGGCAGGGCTTTTAACTCCATTCTACAAATGAGGAAACTGAAGCCTGGAAATTCACAGGCATTTAAGCACTTAACTTCCATTGATTTCAGAGCAATTGGCTCAGGCTCTCTGCAGACTCAGGCAGTGTCACAGATTTGAAGGGAAGCTAGGTGCCTAAAGTGACTCGTCCCAGCCCATACAGGAAGTCTGTAGAGAACTGCCTGAGTTTCCCAGGTCACAGACTAGTGCCCGACAACCACTGAGCGTCCTTTCCCTCTAGCTGGTGTTTTTGAACTGTAGATCTCAAAATGCCTCAGAAAGGTCAGTATCTATAAGCTGACTATACACGGGGGGAAACAGAATCAAAGAATATCAGGGGTGGAAGAAACCTCAGGAGGTATCTAGTCCAACCCCCTGTTCAAAGCAGGACCAATTCCCAACTAAATCATCCCAGCCAGGGCTTTGTCAAGCCTGACCTTAAAAACCTCTAAGGAAGGAGTTTCCACCACCTCCCTAGGGAACCCATTGGTCTGACCCAGTGTGGACATGATTAACTTCTTATGAGTCTGCCTGAATTTGGAGACACTGGGTTTGGCTACACTTGCAGCTGTAAAGCGCTTTGGGTTAAACCAGCTTTCGTACAGCTGAGCAGGGAAAGTGCTGCCGTCTGTCCACACTGATTCCAGTATGAGAGGAAACATTTCCCCAAAGAAAAATTCTCTCAGCAGGACCTGAAATTGGTCAGTTACTGAACTAATCTAATCTCATCCCACAGCCATCGCCACCTGGGCCAAGAACACCTGATCTCCATCTCTCAAGTACTTCTGCCCTTTGTCAGCTGCATTTTCTCACCACACCACAGCTTATTTGGCTGCTTGTTCCCCTCCCTGGGACCCCCCCTCCTCAGGCCAGCTGTACTCTCTGGCCATCGAGCCCTTCCTCTGTCTCCTCCGCAAGAGGTTGACGGGGTTGGTGCTTCGGGAGCCGGAGCTGCGGCTGGTCCTGTCGGCGTACGCTGATGATGTGCTCCTCATGGTCCAGGACCCGGGCGACTTGGCGCGGGTGGAGGCTTGCCAGGCTGTGCACTCGGCGGCCTCCTCCAATCCACCCATCACTTCTTTAACTTGCTGCAAGCAATCCACCCATCACTTCTTTAACTTGCTGCAAG
>NC_133779.1:58608304-58643858 GCF_003597395.2 Chelonoidis abingdonii | reverse complement strand
AGAATACTGTGGGAGACCATATCAAAAGCTTTGCTAAAGTCAAGATATATCACATCCATCTTTTCCCATATCCACAGAGCCAGTTATCTCATCATAGAAGGCAATTAGGTTAGTCAGGCATGACTTGTCCTTGGTGAATCCATGCTGACTGTTCCTAATCACTTTCCTCTCCTCCAAGTGCTTCAAAATGGATTCCTTGAGGACCTGCTCCATGATTTTGCCAGGGACTGAAGTGAGGCTGACTGGCCTGTAGTTCCCCGGGTTCTCTTTCTCCCCTTTTTTCTTCCAGACAGAGCTGGGTGCCAAAGTGATCAACTTTGGTGGTGCTGGGTTACAAATCACATCAGTGCAGGGGTCATGAACTGTTGTTATGCTTATTGTGTGGGTAAAGTGCAGCAAAACTGTGCTTCATCTGGCCTGGTTGAGTGGGTCACCCTCAGCTGAACAGAACTTGCTAAGCAGGGGGTTCTTATGCCAGCGCCATGTGCAGAGTGAGAGGGGGTGGGGACAGGCATGTTGCCTGGTGGTGTGGGCTCTGCTGGAGAGTCATGTGCACTATTAACTTGCCCCTAAGCTCTATTGAGAGTCTTTTGTTTTGTTAAATGAGCAGCAGTCAGCTCTAGGTGCTGTTTAGGCCTGCTGTGGAAGTGCTGCCAGCTGCATTAGCAATGACGTTCCCCCACTAACTGCTGGAATCACTGACACTGGGTGGAACCTCAAGAGGCTGAAGGGGTAGCAGAAGATGAGGGTGTTGTGGGTGGCAACTGTGAGCAGCAGTGAAAGTATTGCTTGATGTTTCTCCACCTCCCTCTGGGTGGGAAGTGATCTCCTGAGAATGCACCTCAGGATTCTGGATCTCTGCTGACAAATGGCAGCACCTGTGAGGGGGAGGAACAGGGGAGTAGCTGCTTCCCACCTTCAGATTCTCAACCACTTCCTCCCTGTTTGTCAGACTCAGACTCAGAACAGCCTCTTCTCTAGTCACTTTCTCCACCTCCTGTAATAAAAAACTTGTCTCCAGCAGAGCAGGTCACTTGCCCATGGGAACCTGAGCTCCCACAGCCAATCAACCCTCACTCGCCCTTTCCTCTGCAGACACAGTCAGCTCTGTCCAGAGACATTGGGCTCTGCCCCATGAGGCTTCTCCAGGAAGAGCTCCAAGATGGGACAAACCCCTGCAGCCCCACATCCTCATTCACATCTCCTGTCCTTGGGGATCTTGTGAGGGTGATAGGGCAAGAACCCTGTTCCTGCTGGCCTTAGGGGAGAGGTGGTTGGGGGCGTTTGGACAGCAGGAAACCTGGAGGAAGAGCAGGGACCTATTCCCAGCAGTCACTGCTGCTCCATGGAAATAAGCTCTGTGCGTCCCTCCAACTAGCTACGAGGTGTCACTGCTGTTCCCACGGTAGGGAGGAGTAATGGGGAGGACACACTCTGTGCATTACCCTAACTGGCCACCAGGTGTCACTGCTGCTCCAAGGCTGACCCTGCAGGATGGTGTGAAGCGGAGCAGGGTCAGGTCTAAGGGTCAGATTTCCAGATGGGGGCAGCGCACAGCAGCCCCCCCAAGAGGAAGAAGAGGAGCTGCCGGATGCGGGTCTGTCTGGAAAATCCAGTCAGAATTGTGCATCTCGTGAGCACGGTGTGGCCGCCCCAGTGGCTGAATGTCTTCCCTGCTGTGCACGGAGAAGCTGGGCTGAGTCCTGCCCTCTCAGAGTATCTGCCCCTAGCGAGGGACTCGTCTCAGCTCTTAGCTGGATGGACCAGCTCGTTCCCTGCCTTGTGCCTGGGACAGGTCCCACTCAGCAGCACGGGCACAGAACTATAGTGTCCCCAACAACCAGTGCTTTCTGGGACTCTGGACGAATGTATCCCTGAGAGCCCAGCACCATCACTGGGAGCAGGGGCTTTTGGGTAATTCCCACGTGCAGGGCACTGGCTTGTGGGAAGGAGTCAGTCAGTAGGACGGGCTGAACCACGACTGCCCCAAAGCCGGTGGCCCCTCGTCCATCCTGGGAACCAGCTCACAGGGCCCGGCATTGAGGGTGCTGGGCCTGCGCTGGAGACACCATCCCAAGTGTTGCTACCAATCCTGTGACCAGCTTGTGACAGCTGCAGTGTGGGGATGCCAGGTGCTGGGAGCAGGATACCAGCCCCCAAGGTTCAGAAATTGCAAGTCAGACCCAAAAAATCATTAGATTCTTCTCCCCCCCCCCCCCCCAACCCAACAGGTTTGGCCCAAATCCTGAGATTTTTGAAAAGTTGATACTGGGTTTTGGTTTCTGAACTCCCCGCCGGTGTGGTGGCAGAGCAATGATGTGGCCCAGCTTCCCAGATGTACAGAGCAGGTGATTGTAGCTCAGGGAGAGGATAGCTCAGTGTTTGAGCATTGGTCTGCTAAACCCAGGGTGGTAATTCAGTCCTTGAGGGGTCACTTAGGGTCTGGGCAAAAATCAGTACTTGTCTCGCTAGTGAAGGCAGGGGCTGGACTAATGACCTTTCAAGTCCCTTCCAGATAGCAGATAGGAAAGATACCTATTATTTATATGGCTGCTGTTAGAAAGGAGCTCTAGCATCTCTCCCAGACCCAGATTATAATTAGTAATTTTTGTCCCCTGCCCCAGATCAGCCATAAATTGCACACCCCAGCCCCACATCAGCTCTGCCCCCAGTCCCACTGCTGCACCTCCTGCAGCTCTGGGGGGTCTTCACCCCTCTCCCCCACCCCTAACAAACAGTCCTCTGCCTCCTGAGGGGAAGGGGAGAGTGTCACCTGCACAATTAAGGATTCTGAGATAGGCCACTTCCACTTTAATGAATTGGTCTCGTAGCACTGACCCCACACTGAAGGCAACTCCTATCTTTTCATGAGCTCTAATATATATACTGCTTACTGTATTTTTCACTCTATGCATCTGATGAAGTGGGTTGCCCACAAAAGCTTGTACCCAATAAATGTGTTAGTCTCTAAGGTGCTACAAGGACACTTGATGCAGAAAGGCAGCATTTATGAGACTTGCACCGCTCTGAGCTCCAGCTTGGACAGGGTCTTTACTTTGATCTTTCAGCCACAGTTGGCATTCATCTCTTCAGGAGCAGGTGTTTTGTGCTTTTGCTCTGAGTTTGAAAGGCTCCTCCATACCCACTCCAACTGTGCAGTGTCAGCAGCAACATCATCCAGGAATCTGCAACATGATCTTTGTGTAGGGAGTGAACTGCCAGATCCACAGACCTACCACAGGTACAAAATTAACCAATATGTAGAATGTCACTGCCGCAGCTGTGCACTTGGTCAGTCATAATTCAAGATCTTTTGATATGAGGGAAATCCTTCATGGACTGAAAACTGGCTAAAAGACAGGGAACAAGGGTAGGAATTAATGATATATTCTCAGAACGGAGAGGGTAACTAGTGGCGTTCCCAAGGATCAGTCCTAGACCAATCCTATTCAATTTTATCATAAATGATCTGGAGAAAGGGGTAAACATGAGGTGACAGTTTGCAGATGATATAAATGTTCAAGACAGTGAGGCCAAAGCAGACTGTGAAGAACTCAAAAAGATCTCACAAAACTAATGATGTGGCAACAAAATGACAAATGAATTTATGTGGAAAATGTAAAGTAATGCACATTGGAAAATACCCAGCTATACATACAATATGATGGAGGCTAATTTACTACACGAATCAGGAAAAAGATCTTGGAGTCATCATGGATAGTTCTTGAAGACATCCGCAGTAGCAGCGCGGGTCAAAAAGCAACAGGATGTTAGGATCATTAAAAGGGATAGAGAATAGAGGAGAATAGCTTATGGGGAGGGATAGCTCGTGGTTTGAGCATGGGTCTGCTAAACCAGGATTGTGAGTTCAACTCCTGAGGGGCCACGTAGGATCGGGGCAAAATGGTCCGCTGTGAGGTAGGGGCTAGACTTGATGACCTTTCAGTCCCTTCCAGTTCTAGGAGATTGGTATACTCCAATTATTACTTTGCCCTTATATATGATGGTACACCCAACATCTCAAATACTGTGTACAGATGTGGTCTTCTCAGCTCAAAGATATACTGGCACCAGAAAAGGGCAGCTAAAGATTAGGGGTTGGAGAGAGACCCATATGAGGAGAGAGTAAGAGGCTAGAACTCTTCAGCTTGGAAAGAGGACTAAGGCAGGATATGATAGAGGTCTATAAATTATGTGATGTGGAGAACTGGATAAGGAAAGTTATTTACCTGTTCCATAACACAGAACTAGGGGTCACTAAATGAATTATGGGTAGCAGGTTTAAAAGAAATACAAGAAGATCTTCTTCCACAGTGCACAGTCAACTTGTGGAACTCCTTGCCTGAGGAGTGTGAAGCTAGGAATATATGGTTTAAAAGAGAACTGGATAAATTCATGGAGGTTAAGCCCATTAATGCTATTAGCCAGGATGGTAGGAATGGTGTCCCTAGCCTCTGTTTGACGAGGTGGAAATGGATGGCAGGAGGGAGATCACTTGATCATTGCCTGTTAGGTTCACTCCTCTGGGGCACCTGTATTGGCCACTGTCGTAGACAGGATACTGAGTTAGTGGACCTTTGGTCTGACTCAGTACGGCCGTTCTTATGTATTTCCTCACTCAGTGGGGACTTTTCAAGGCCTCAGCTCTGCAATGGCTTGTTAGCCTGTCTAGCAACTGCAGAGAGACTTCATCAAGGCATCAGGGACGTCACCCAGCAGGGCCATCACAAGCAGTGGAGAGACTGGATAGAAAGAGCAGCGACTCCACATGACACCAGACTTTCAGCCATATCTGCCTTTGCAGTTGTTCTTTTTTCTCCTCCAAGGTTTCTGTAGCATGTTGGACAAGAGATCGTAGGAGAGTGCATTTCTTGTGGCGAGGGCCTCATCCACTATTGCTTCTGCAATTTGGGAAAATCGTACTTGCCTAAGTCCCATCTCAGTCAGGCCAGTGCAAGAAGTTTCGCCCTAGGCGAACTTCCACCTTGCCCCCCTCGCAGCTAACCCTGCCCCCCCACCACTACCCCCCACCTGGGGACCCCCTCCGCAGCAGCTACCCCCACCGTGACAGCTAACCCTTCTCCACCCGTCCCCCTATGGAACTATCCTGCTGGGAGACTCTCCCCTTCCGTCCCCCGCAGCTAACCCTGCCTGGGGAGACTTCTCCCTTCCCCCCCAACCCCGGCAGCTAACCTGCCTGGGAGATTCCCCCCCGACCCGGCAGCTAACCCTGTCTGGGAGACTCCCCTTCCTCCCCCCGCCCCCGGCAGCTAACCCTGCCTGGGAACTTCCCTCCCCCCCCGACCCCAAGCAAGCTAACCTGGGGGGAGACCCCCTTCCCCCCCCCGGCAGCTAACCCTGCCTGGGGAGACTTCCCCCCCTGCAGCTAACCCTGCCTGGGGAGACTTCTCCCCTTCCGTCCCCAGGCAGCTAACCCTGCCTGAGGAGACCTCCTGCAGAAGCTAACCCTGCCTGGGTAGCCCACCCCAGCTCACTTCGGCTCTGCCTCCTCCGCTGAGCACGCCGGCGCTGCTCTAATTCTCCTCCCCACCCAGGCTTGCGGCGCTGATTGGAGGAGACTGATTGCTGGGCTGTGTGCTCAGTGGAGGAGGCAGAGTGGAGGGTGAGCTGGGGCAGGGAGCGGTTCCCCTGTGCACCCCCCCCTCGTTATTGCGGGCAAGTCTCTCCATGTGCCCCCCCAGCTCACCTCCACCTCCTCGCCTGAAGGGGTTTTTAGGTGCCCCCAACCACTAGGCGCCCTAGGCAGCCGCCTAGTTTGCCTAAATGGTTGCACCGGCCCTGATCTCAGTACAAGAAAAACCCGTGGGGGGGCCACCCCTCCTGTTTTCAGCCCTTCGATGCAGTTCTCTCTGGTGGCATTGAGGATTGCACTCTCACTGTACTGATGTCGCCTTTTCATGGAAGCATTGCTCTGCTTCAGTTTTCCCTCCGCATCATAGCGTCAGTTTTCATTTGTCAAATCCTGATCCACCTTGGAGCGTACAACATAAAACTTCTTCCCCTGTCCCTGGATCTCCTGGGCGAGGCTAATGTCGTAGTATGTCAAGTGGGGGCTGGAGAGGATGATGAAAAAGTCGTAGCGGCTGAACTTCACCTGCTTGAAGTACGTGTCTGATTTAAAATTTGCCATCTCGGTCCCTGGCAGATCCCAGACTATAAAATTTGGATATTCAGGGTGTCGGTAAGGAGCGGGCTTCATTATCTTTTCAGTAAGTCCTATCTCAGCAGCACCATCATCTGTATCCCCCCAGCCCCGGATGGCGTTGGCAAAGGACAATTTTCCAGAGCCTGACTCCCCCATGACAGCGATGTTGAGAGTGTTTTTATCAACCCTCTCCAGAGCCTCTTTCGCTTTAGCAGCTGCTTTGGTGAGGTTTCCTTTCCCAACAGCAGCCTTCAGTGCTTCCATATGCTCTTCAGGTATCTTGGGAGGCTCTTTAGCATCTGCTCCTGCTGTAGCAACTCCAGTGCACTGCTCAGCCTGCCTGAGAAGAAGCAATGAGAAATTCCATGTACGGTTAGTTTAAACAGAAGATAGACGTCAGCTCACATGTGAAGGTCCAGTGGGAGTTTGGGCAGGAAAAGGGAGAGGCAGAGTTAAGGTGACACTTTCCCCTCACCATAACCACATAACCTTAACTCTGCCCCTATAGTAATGCCAGGAGAGACACCCCTCTGCTTTTCTGGGAACAGAAAGGCCCAGACCACGTGTGACATGTAAAATCCCACAAAAGGGTTTGTATTTTCTCAACAGGAAGCCAAAGAATTTCCTTAGAGAAAGAAGAAGATTCCCATGAAGTGCTTAGAATGGTTCATAGCTCCCAGTCAGCCTGCTGGGGCTTCTCCCACCTTGAAGATCTCAGTGAGTCCACAGGGAAGAGAGCAATAACCCCAGACCCCTCAAGCCTGCTGCTCTCTACACCACCTCTGATCTAGACCTTCCAGGAGAGAGAGACAGGGTGTGTGTGTGGCGGGGGGGACTGGGTCACAATAAGGGTCTTGAAAATGCCACTGGCTTCTTCCCTCCCTTCCTGTGACCCTGTGTGCATGAGGGGAATCCCCCAGTCTCAGGCTCGTTACTTCTTCTCTCGACCCGGCCATGTCTACACTGGGGCACTGGTCGGCTTGATTACATCCCACAGGATGTAATTAGGTCAACCTAACTAGTGCAGACCATTTCTTGGAAGAAGCCGAGAGACAGAGCTTCATGGGCACAGAGCCCGCTGGAGGGGCAGGCGTGGGGATTTCAGAGCAAGGAAACTTCCTGCGGCTGTTTGTTTCTGCTGCGTTCAGCAAATCAGGACAGTGTGTGTGCTCTGTGTAACTAGACAAGATCACACCAAGCCCAGACCTGTCTGGTATCTTAGATTTCTCCTTCCAGTGCAAACAGCCCTGCAAGTCCTGCTGAACCACTTGGCCTAAAGGGGCAACAGCATGAATGGGGCTTTCATTTTAATGATCTCCCTTATTCCATCAATGGCTATTAGCCAGGATGGGCAGAGATGGTGTCCTTAGCCTGTTTGCCAGAAGCTGGGGATGTGCGACAGGGGATGGACCACTTGATGATTATCCGTTCTGTTCATTCCATCTGGGGCACCTGGCACTGGCCACTGTCAGCAGACAGGACACTGGGCTAGATGGACCTTTGGTCTGACCCAGTCTGGCCGTTCTTATGTTGACAAAAGTCCAGCTCAGCCTGTCACACAAATTGTTTGCAAAGTCAGCAAAGCAGGAGACCAACAGATGGGCAGATGGGACTGAGGGAGGGAAAAGAGCTGGGTTCAGGCTATGGGCTCGGCCAGGCTCCGGTGAAGTCACAGAACTGGCACGACAATGAGCTGACAGAGTCCGGAAATGGGAGGAACCTTCCACAGTTCAAATCCCCATAGCGCCTTTGAGTGATTAACGTCAATGGGACTAGACCCATCCCCACCCCCAGATATTGTGTACTGAAAGGCGCTCTGGGGATTTGATCCTGCATGTCCTGAGAGATTTGGTCCCTGGGTGCTGGGCTGTGCAGAATTCACCTTGGGGAGACTTTCCTGGGGGTCGGGGAGGGGTGGGGAATACTGGTCTGTGAAGGTGGCCAGAGAGTCTGTGCATTGGAAGGGATGGATCAGCCCGAATCCTGATGGAAGCAGGAGGGATCCATCTGGACCATAGGGCAGTTGTTACCAGTGGACGTGTTCCAGCTCAGCAAACAGTGTCAGCAAACAGCGTGAGTCAGTTCTGAGCAGGGAGACGCCCAGTTATGCTGCAGGCAGGGTGGATTCCTGAGCGCAGGAAAGTGAAACTAACCCAGTAACAGAGGCCAGAGGGAGCCATGGCCGCAGAGAACCCCGTGGATCGTCTCCAGGGTGAAGCTAGCTGTCCTATCTGCGGGGAGTATTTTAAAGACCCAGTGGTTATAGACTGTGGGCACAGTTTCTGCCATGTCTGCATCAGCCAGTGCTGGGAGGGTCTGGATACAAGCTTCTCCTGTCCTCAGTGCAGAGAAACTGCTGAGCAGAGAAACCTGAGGCCGAACCGACCCTTGGCAAATGTCCTAGAACTAGCCAAACGGCTGAGTCTACAGGTGATGAAGGTTGCAGGAGGGGAGAGAGTGTGTGAGGATCACCGGGAGCCTCTCAAACTGTTCTGTGAAGAGGACCAAGACCCAATCTGCGTGGTGTGTGACAGATCCCGGGCTCACAGAGCTCACACAGTGGTTCCCATCGAGGAGGCAGCCCAGGAGTACAAGGTAGGGAATCACTGGCCAATCTAATTCATTCTAACTGAATTTTAATGACAGGGTAATTTCAACCCAATTTACATGTCAGACTCAATTTCTCTCCCTGGCAGCCTTTGCTGTAACTACACCATTATACTCTGTAAAGCCAGGAGGCTGGATGTGGGTGACCTTTCTTTGACACTATTTCCATACCACTTCCCACTGGGGAAATAAGGTAACTTTCTCCTCAAATACACCGATGAAAGGATCCGAGAGGTTTAAGCCACAGGAGCTGCAGGTGTCATAAATAGATAGCTAAGGGTTAATGTTTCTTTTACCTGTAAAGGGTTAACAAAGGGAACCAAACACCTGACCAGAGGACCAATCAGGAAACTGGATTTTTCAAAGTCAGGGAGGGAATTTTTGGGGTCTACGTCTTTTGTCAGTGTCTCGGCTATGAGAAGGTTCTTTCTATCTTCTAATTTTTTGTTTTTAAATTGTAAGTACAGGTAAAAAAACAATATAGGCTATTATGTTGTTTTGGTTGTATTTACATGTGTGTAGCTTGCTGAAATGTTTCAAATTAAATATCTTTTTGAATTAGACTGTTTATTCATATTTTTTATAAGCAATAGCCCTGTATTGTCATTTTGATACAGAAAATATTTTAATGTCTTTTTTCTTTCTTTTTTTAATATAAAGCTTTCTTTTTAAAACTTGTTTAAGTTTTTCTCTCTGGGTAGGCTAAGAAACAAAGGGGAGGGGAATTCTCTTTGTGTTAGATCTACGGAGGGTAAGCTCTGTAGCACCAGGGAATTGGTGGGAGGGGGAAGAAATAGAATCATTTCTGTTTCCTTGTATTTGGGGTTTGTCTCTTTGGGAAATAGAGAAAACATGCTTATTGGTATTGTAATGTAAAAAGATTGCATCAGTACTCTCAGGTTAGCCCAAAGAGGAGAGTCTGGGTGGAAGAGAGAGGGGAAAGGAAAGTGGGTTATTTCCCTTTGTTGTGAGACTCAGAGTCTCTGAGTCTTGGGGTCTCTCCAGGGAAGGTTTTGGGGAGACCAGAGGGAGCCAAAACCCTGGAATTTTTAAATGGTGGCAGCGAAATCAAAGCTAAGCTGGTAATTAAGCTTAGAGGGGTTCATGCTAGGCACCCAGATTTCTGGACGCTAAGGTCCAGATTTGGGAGTTAGGCTTACGACAGCAGGCCAGTCTCCGGCAGCATGTTGTCCTCAGATCGGAGCAGGGGAGGTTACAAGCTGCTGTTTTTATAACTGATTTGTATCGTAGTCTGTATTATTGCTGTTCTTTGCATCCCAGCAGCCCCTACACAGCCCAGACAAGACCGGACATTGATTGCGCTGGGCCCTGCACAAAGCAGAGCGAGGGACAGTCCCTGCCCTGAGCAGTTTAAAGCCTAACCAGAAAAGACAGACAAAGAATGGGAGGGGAAACAGAGGCAGGGACTTGCCCAGGGTCACCAGCAGAGCTGTGAACCGAACCCAGCTTTCCTCAGGCCCTAATCACCAGGGCCGGCTCCAGGCACCAGCAAAGGAAGCAGGTGCTTGGGGAGGCCAATACAAAGGGGCGGCAGGTCCGTCCATTATTGGGGCGGCACATCCAGGTCTTTGGCGGGAATTCGGCAGCAGGTCCCTCAGTCTCTCTCTTCCTCTTTGAGCTGCCGCCGAAGAGGAAGAGAGGGAGGGAAGGACACGCTGCCAAAGTGCTGCCGAAGAATGGAGCGGCGCAATTGAGCTGCTGCTGAAGTGCCGCCGATGGGCTTTTTTTTTTTTTTCCTTTTTTCCTTTTTTCCACTGCTTGAGGCAGCAGAAAACCTGGAGCCACCCCTGCTAATCACAAGGCCATGCTGCCTCCCCAGCAGCACCAGAATTCTATGTTCCCATGTTGCCCCATGAGCGATTACACTCAGATGCCGGCCGCACTAGAGGAGATCACAGGGCTAAACATTGTGCGGCCCCCAAGTCACTGGCATTCACACAGAGAAGGGCTCCAGATAGCAACGGTCCATGTCAAATACTCCTGGGATTAGACCTGTGTGCACCAAAACTAACCCCTGTGTGGAGCTGACCTGTGTCAGCCTGAACTGTTGTATTGTGTATGGGGTAAGGACTCGCCAAAGTGGTTCTATTAGCCCCACAACGCAGCCTTTTGAAATTCCCCAGAATCCACTGCTTCTGGTTGCTTCATTGGGAACTGTGGGGTAGCGACCCAGTACCCAGAGGCCATTGCAAATGAAAGGATTTGGGACAGCATAAAGCAACTTTTCATAACACAAATCACCATGGCCAATAGCCTTTGCCCTAGTGCTTAGGCCAGTTCTGTCCAACAAGCCCAATTCCCAGAGGTTCAGGGCTGAAATTCAGTGGGAGTTGGGCTCCTTTGAGCATCCCAGACCATATTTCTAACCCTGGTGGCTTCAAGGGTTTGTATCGCACTTTGTCAATTAAACCATGTAAAAAAAATTCAATTTTTTGATTCACCACCCTCTGACTCCAGCTTTCTCCACTAGTTTAACTCAGAGGAGAATGAGGACAAATAATTCTAAACTGCCCGATTATAAAACACTCTCCATCTCCATGAATGAGAATTCATTTCCTTGGTGTCTCTGATGTCATAAACCGAGTCACCTACAGAGTTTTGGTGGAAAAACATCCACTACATAAACGCTCTCAACCCTCAGAATGTAACCAACCCAATTATTTCTGTTTCTCCAGGAAAAGATTCAGGCCCATTTGGAGACTCTGAGGGAAGAGCGAGAGAAGCTGCTGGGATTTAAAGTGACTGGAGAGGGGAAAAGCCAGGAGTACCTGGTAGGTACCCATTGTTATTAACCCGCAGGGACTTAAAATGGGAGGGGTGTTTGTTAGGCATATTCCTCTGTGGCCATGGGGAATGTTGCTCCATGTCCCTGGATTGCTGTGTTAGATTCATGTGTGTGCACTCACACGTGCACACACGGGGACTGAGAAGTCCTTTCCCAGGATCAGGACTCTAAGCTCCTGTTACAGTTAATGAGCTAATTTCTAGCCCTTGTGGCTTTCATAAATCTCCCCTCAGCTGAACTGACTAGACCCCAGGCCATCTCTCTGCTGCCTGCAGGCATTACTTGTATTGGTCAATTGTTTAATTCTTTTTTCTCCCCTGCCATCTCTGTTATTGTGGTGCTGAGTCCTGCTCCTGCTGCTCTGGATCAGGATTGACGTAGGCCTCTGATAACACATTGTCCCACCCATGTCAGACCTAGGTGCAGGAAGTAGGGGTGCAGGGGGTGGTGCACCACTCCCAGGCTTTGTGCCCCACACCAGGATCCTGGCCGCCGGCCCTATGCCCAGGGCTCCACAGCTGCCCCCAGCTGTGTCCCCAGCCTGGGGCAGTGAGGGGTGTGGATGGGGGTTGGGGGGGGCACAACTCAGCACCCCCACGCTAGAAATTGTTCCAGCGCCACTGATGTCAGACATGGAAATGTCCCATTAAGAGATATTAGGAACGAATGGGAAGGTTTAGAAAATCCTCTCCTCAGTAACTATAGTGGTAATCGTGTGTAGAGTTTGCAAAGAAATCCTCTCTCCTGTACTCTCAGCACACTGTGAACGGACCCTGGACTCTCTCTATGTCCCTTCTCTTTTTTAAAAACACAGATACAGACACAAACCGAGAGGCAGAAGATTGTGTCTGAATTTCAGCAACTGAGGAAGTTCCTGGAGGAACAAGAGCAATGTCTGCTGGCCCAGCTGGCAAACCTGGAAAAGGAGATTGTGAAGATACAGAATGAAAATGTCACAAAACTCTCTGAGGGGATTTCCTGTCTCAGTGACCTGATCAGTGAGATGGAGGGGACGTGTCAGAAGCCAGCGAGCGAATTCCTGCCGGTGAGACTGAGTTAAAACTATCCCCAAGCCCAACCCAGGACAGGACAACTCCTGAACCACGGGCGCTGGTGTCCAGCAGTCAGGGATCACGGTGTCACTCAGTGTGCACATTCATGAAGTGGCAATTATTGTTGCTCTTGGAAGAGTTACAGATTCATTTATGTAAATCAGCCAAAGCAAGGCCCTGGGGCCAGGGCAGTGCCTCTTTTCCCCATAGCTGCAAAATCCCTTTCCTGAGTATCCCAGGGTGCGGCATGAGGGACTGAGATTGTTTTCTCTCTTTTCCCTTTAGGATATCAGACGCACCTTGAGCAGGTATGTGGCTCTCGCTGACTCCCCCGGTGCTTCACAGTGCTGGGAGACCATGTTAACACCCAGGGCCGGTGCAAGGATGTTTCCTGCCCTAGGCGAAACTTCCACTTTGCACCTTCCCCCATCCCCGAGCCCCAGCCCTGGCGCCCCCCCCCCGCAGCTCCCCCTGAGGTCCCCCCCATGGCAGCTCCGCACCATTCACCCTCAAGCACCCCCCCACCCCAGCTCACCTCTGCTCTGCCTCCTCCCCAAGCACGCTGTCGCTGCTTCACTTCTCCTGCCTCCCAGGCTTACAGTGCCAATTAGCTCAGGTGCTGCAGGCCTAGGAGGCAGGAGAAGTGAAGCAGCCATGGTGTGCTCGGGGAGGAGGCGGGGCAGCAGTGAGCTGGGGAGAGGAGTTCCCCTGCGTGCTGCACCCCCTTTTACTTGCTGCAGGCGGCCCTCCCCGCGCTCCCCTGCCCCAGATCCCTCTGCCTAAATGCCGGTGGTGACCAGGGCAGCTGAAGATCTGGCCGCCGCGGTCGCTGTCAAAGAAAATGCGCCCCCCAAATCCCAGTGTCCTAGGCGACCGCCTAGGTTGCCTAAATGGTTGCACCAGCCCTGTTAACACCACATCTCCCCAAGGCTCTCCAGCAAAACGTGTGTGGCAGGGTCACATTCTGGATACAAGTCTCTGCAATGAACTTAATCCTGAGGTTCTACCCTTCTATATGAGACTCTGGAATTAGCTAGCCAGTGGGAAAGACTGACCTAAAGGATTTCCTAGATATGTTCCATCCCTGGGGATGGGCTACCTCATGATTCTGAGGGTGGAATTTGGGCCTTTCACCTCTAGGGCACAGGGTACAATCGTGCCCTGGTCAGCAGGAATCAAGATTCTTTCACACCCGGGGACCATTTGGAGTTCTGTGTGGAATGAGCTGATTTCCCTGGAGCTGAGGTCTCGGTCTACAGCCTGGAAGAAAGATCCCATCACACTCAGTGCAAGAAATATGGGAACATCCCAGTGTTAGTGCATGGAGGCCAAGGAGAGAATTGGCCCTGGAGACTCGATTCCTCTTTTATCCTCAGATCTGCTCTCTGCAGGCCAGAGTTGAAGAATATTAATGGGGCCCTTGGAGGAAGGCTGCACTGCCGTGGCCTGTGCTGCCCCTGCTCTGACACTGGGAGAAGCAGAGGAACTCTAACTCCAGGTCCTTTGGAGCAGCAACTTCAACTCGAAAGGAATGATAACAAATACGTAAATGAAATAGAATAATGTGAAATTCTCTTTCCAGGTGTGAGATGGGGAAGTTCCAGCAGCCGGTGGAGCTTTCTGCTGAGCTGGAAAAGAGATTCAGCGATTTCTCCCAGAAAAATTTTGCTCTACCGGAGACTATGAAGAAGTTCAAAGGTACCAAGAAGGAATCCAGGAGGAGAAATCGGAGTGTGTCTCTGGGACTGTGGGTGGAGTTAGCCAGTTGGTTCGTTATTACAGTATGTATCTAGTTAATAAAAAACAGAAAGTAGAGAAACTGAACTTATGCAGTGGGGAGCCAGGTAACAGGATGTCTCATTTTGGTTCACTCGGTGAGCTTTGGTAAAATCATTCAGATGAAAATATAGCAAAATCTGGGGTGCCTCAGTTTCTCCCAGCTACAGGGCTGCAGGGCATGTGCTCCAGAACTGTTTATCATCCACAGCTGCAGCAAGAGTCAGTAGGGCCTTCAGGTGCCCAACACCACTGAGAACCAGGCCCCAAGTGTTGAAAGGTTGGCATCCAAAACTTAGACCCTAAATTAAAGGCCACTTTTGAAATGTGGACCCAGGCCATCCTTGTGCTCTGGTGCCGTATGGCAGCTTGTGTGGGCCAAAGGAGACACAGGAAAGCTGTAAAACCGGGTGAATCACTCCAGGACAGGAGCCTCTTGTGCCTCACCCAGAGCAGCTCCAGGCTCCAGGAGGGTTCCTTGCTGGGAGGGTGGCAGTAGAGTGGGGTTGCTGAGGGCAGGGTGGAGCAGGGATAGTGGGGTATGGCCAGGGGAAAGCTGTGCCTCTGATAGTCTGCCCCCCGGCAATGCCACACAGCAGCCACAGAAACAGAGATGCCATTTGGGCTGGACCACAAGCCTTCCCTAGCCTGTGCCAAAGTCTGCACCAGCCCCCGCAGCCACTGAACAGGGGAACCACAAGCTGCGTCCCCCATCACTTTACCAACATGTGTGAATCAGGCCATTGAGCCGACCCTCTCCCTGCCTCGGTTTCCACGGCTATAAAATAATATCATTGTTATTATTCATTTTTACATTGAAGGAGGACGAGGGCCCGACTGTGCCGAGCTCTGTACAGATACTGAGTAAATCGACCCAAAGAGCTTGTAATTCAGGGCCCTAAGCCTGCAAAATCTTATTAATGTCCAATGAGCCTAAGAGCATAAAGTTGCATTCACAGAATCATAGAATCTCAGGGTTGGAAGGGACCTCAGGAGGTATCTAGTCCAATCCCCTGCTCAAAACAGGACCAACCCCCAACTAAACCATCCCAGCCAGGGCTTTGTCAAGCCTGACCTTAAAAACCTCTAAGGACGGAGATTCCACCACCTCCCTAGGTAACCCAGTCCAGTGCTTCACCACCCTCTGAGTGAAATAGTGTTTATAATATCCAAACTAGACCTCCTCCACTGCAACCTGAGACTATTGCTCCTTGTTTTGTCATGCTAAACTCTTTGCAGAATCTGGGCCTAGGTTATGACAACAGGCAAAAGGAGAATGAGACAATCCGTCTGGAGGATGAGGGACCAGGAAATCTGTCTTCCGCATAATATATTCTTGGGTGTTTTTGAGGCTTAATGGACATGTGATATGCCTGAATGAAAGAGAAAATAGAATGTTTCAGATAAGCTTTTATTAAAGATCTGGGAGTGTCTCAGCCTCTCCAGATTTTTCTCTCGTGTAATTAAAAGATAGTTATGTCAGTTAAGAATGGGGATGTCACTATGAATAGAACAGCATGAAATCTCATCTCTTTTATCCTTTCCCGCTCCAGACATGCTGCGCTCTGAACTGGAGGTAAAAAGAGGGAAATCCCTGGGATCAGACAGACCAGGTGAGATTTCACGTGGAGATTATCTTTAAATGAAGAGGAAAATCCCATGAAAACATTTTCATGAACTTGTAGCGGAAGTTCCCAATGAAACCAACCCTGACCATGACACTCCCCCTAAAAATAAAAACACAAACATGAAATACTGAGGCGATCCAAAGCAATTGTCAAACAAATGATCCTGGCACCAGCCTTGGTGCTGAGTTCATGCCTGTGCTCTCTCAACTCTCTCACCTACACACAAAGGTCCTTAACGCTGACCCTGCCATTCCCAGGCACATCCACGTGTCTTTGAAATATTCAGTTCAGAGGGTTGCCACATTCTCCTCCTTTCCCCTGAGTAAGGGTCTCTCTCCCATTGCTCCTCACCAACATCCTGTCTTTCTTTTCAGCAGGGCTAGGCTGAGCTCGCCCCTTTGACCTGCTCACTCCTCCCTCTGATGCTGGCACCTGTCTCGCTGGGGAAGGAGCTACCCCTCCCAAGGCCACCTCCTCTTCACCACTCTCTGGCCTTGAGAGGTTCTTCTCTAATATCCCCTTCCCTTCACTTCTCCCAGCCTAGTGAGAAGAGCTGCCAGGATGGGCTCAGCGTGTGCTTCCCCCCTGGGGTTTATATCTGTCGCCTCCCTCCTCTTATTCCCCTCACTGCAACTTCAGGTTTTGACCTTCCTCTAATCCTGAGAGAGGATCAGCCCCAGCAGGAAGATGCAGCCAGGAAACAGGAAGAGAAGCAGTTTCTGAAACCACCACAGCAGCTCCAACAGCCAGGGGGAGGAACTGCCTGGGCATCTCTGCTTGGCCTCATGCATTCAGCTGCCAAGTATCAAACCTGCGTTGCGTCAGAGAAACAGAAGACTTTCTGGATAGAAGCCAGTGTTTGGTATGGCAGGTGCAGCATGCTGAAGAATCAGAGAGGGTAGTGCAGAACGGGAACGAAAGTTGACAGCATGTGACGTCCAGGAGGAGAACCCAATGCACCCCCAATGCAGATAGAGGTAAGAAACCATTTTCAGGCTCTCTGCATGGGTACTATGGCAGAGAATGATTTGGAAGAGTTATTGGAGGGAAGGAGACCCCATCGACCAGAAGGCATGGGATGCATTGCCCTAGGGATGGGGGTTCCACAACCACCACTCCCAAGAGGAGGAGATGGGTGGTGGCGGTCGGGGACTTCCTCCTAAGGGGGACGGAGTCATCCATCTGCCATCCAGACCGGGAGACTCGAAGTGTGCTCCTTGCCTGGAGCTAGAATTCAGGATGTGATGGCGTGTCTGCCGAAACTGAGCAAGCCCTTGGACCGCTACCCCTTCCTACTTCTCCATGTGGACACCAATGATACTGCCAAGAATGACCTTGAGCAGGTCACTGCACACTACATGGCTCTGGGAAGAAGGATAAAGGCGTTTGAGGTGCAAGTCGTGTTCTCGTCCATCGGTCCTGGAGAAGGAAAAGGCCCAGGTAGGGACCATCGAATTGTGAAGGTAAATGCATGGTTACGCAGATGGAATTGGAAAGAGGGCTTTGGATTCTTCGACCATGGGATGTCGTTCCAGGAAGGATTGCTAGGAAGAGATGGGATCCACCTAACAGAGAGAAGAACATCTTCACAGGTAGACTCTTTGCAATTTTTCCACATCCTTCTTGTAGTGTGGGGCTCAAAACTGGACACACTACTCCAGATGAGGTTTATCAATGTCGAATAGAGGGGAATAATCACTTCCCTCGATCTGCTGGCAATGCTCCTACTAATGCAGCCCAATATGCCATTAGCCTTCTTGGAAGCAAGGGCACATTGCTGACTAGTATCCAGCTTATCATCAACTGTAATCCCCAGGTCCTTTCCTGCAGAACTGCTGCTTAGCCATTCGGTTCCCAGCCTGTAGCAGTGCATGGGATTCTTCTGTCCTAAGTGCAGGACTCTGCACTTGTCCTTGTTTAACCTCATCAGATTTCTTTTGGCCCAACCCTCTGATTTGTCTAGGTCCCTCTATATCCTATCCCTATCCTCCAGCATATCTACCTCTCCTTCCCGGAAGTGGGATACCGGGAGCAAACGCAAGGAGGGTGCAACAGGGGATGCTTCCTGATTCGTCCTGTTAAAGTAGGGCAATCGGCTAGTTATCTTAGGTGCATGTACATGAACGCAAGAAGCCTGGGAAACAAGCAGGAAGAATTGGAAGTCCTGGCAGAGTCAAGGAACTACGATGTGATTGGAATAACAGAAACTTGGTGGGGCAGTTCACATGACTTAAGCACTGTCATGGATGGGTATAAACTGTTCAGGAAGGACAAGCGGGGGAGAAAAGGTGGAGGAGTTGCACTGTATGTAAAAGAGTAGTATGATTGCTCAGAGCTCCAGGATGAAACTGGAGAAAAACCTGTTGAGAGTTTTGGGGTTAAGTTTAGAGGCGAGAGCAACAAGGGTGATGTCGTGGTAGGAGTGTGCTATAGAGCACCGGACCAGGAGGATGAGGTAGATGAGGAAAGAGAAGTTTCCAGATCACAGTCCCTAGTTCTCATGGAGGACTTCAATCACCCTGACATCTGCTGGGAGAGCAATACAGCAATGCACAGACAATCCAGGAAGTTTTTGGAGTGTCTTAAGGGACAACTTCCTGGTGCAAGTGCTGGAGGAACCAACTAGGGGCCAAGCTCCTCTTGACCTGCTGCTTACAAACAAGGGAGAATTTGTAGGGGAAGTAGAAGCAGGTGGCAACCTAGGTGGAAGTGACCATGAGATGGTTGAGTTCAGGATCCTGACAAAAGGAAGAATGGAGAGTAGCAAAATATGTACCCTGGACCTCAGAAAAGCAGACTTTGACTCCCTCAGGGAACTGATGGGCAGGATCCCCTAGGAAGCTAACATGAGGGGGAAAGGAGTCCAGGAGAGCTGGCTGTATTTTAAAGAAGCCTTATTGAGGGCGCAGGAACAAACCATCCCAATGTGCAAAAAGAATACTTCGGCGATCTTAAACACAAAAAGGAAGCTTATAAGTGGAAACTTGGACAAATGACTAGGTAGGAGTATAAAATATTGCTTGAGGTGCAGGGGTGTAATCAGGAAGGCCAAATATTAGGAAACACTATTTCACTAGGAGGGTGGTGAAGCACTGGAATGGGTTACCTAGGGAGGAGGTGGAATCTCCATCCTTAGGGGGTTTTTAAGGTCAGGCTTGACAAAGCCCTGGCTGGGATGATGTAGTTGGAGTTAGTCCTGCTTCAAGCAGGGGGTTGGACTAGATACCTCCTGACGTCTCTTCAACCCTAATCTTCTATGATTCACTCAGGCCAGAGAGGCAGCTCCCCAGGATGGCGTTACAACTCAGAGATCATGCACCCTAATCTCTTCGACCCTTTTCCCCCCCAGACTCTTTGCCATCGGAGCTAGGGCAGGGAAGGGGGAATCTCTGGTCGCTCAGCCAAAGGGTAAGCTCTGGTGGAGACTTTCCTTCGATTAACTGAAAATCCCATGAAAACAACTCTCCCACACACCAATAACCAGACTCACTCTCATTGGCCAGCACCCGAATCTCCTTAATTGTGACCTGGTCGTTTGTACTGACATTGGCGTATCTGTCTAATATTACATTCAGGGAGATCAGTAGAGAGATCTCTCTCCTCATGACTGTCACCTCCTTCCCCTTTCCACCTGGGGGAGAGACTCTCCCCAAGGCTCTTCTCCAGCATCCCACCTTTCCTTTGGGCAGGACTTGGCTCTCTCATTGAAGCTGCTTTGTGGATTGGGGAGATGCTGTTTGTCTAATGCTACCAGTTCCAGTCCTCTCTTCTCTCTGGGCAGGGAAAGGGCTGAGCTCTGCTTCTAATGCTCTGATTCATTCTCTCTCTCTCTCCCTAGCGAATGTGACTCTGGATCCAGACACGGCTCATCCCGAACTCGTCCTATCTGAGGATCGGAAAAGTGTGAGATGGGGAGACACATGGCAGGATCTGCCCGACAATCCTGAGAGATTTGACTCTGATCCCTGTGTGCTGGGCTATGAGGGATTCACATCAGGGAGACACTCCTGGGAGGTGGAGGTGGGGGATGGATTATTCTGGGCTGTGGGGGTGGCCAGAGAGTCTGTGAAGAGGAAGGAAGGGGTCAGTTATAACCCTGAGAGTGGGATCTGGGCAGTGGAGCAGTGCTGGTGGGGTCAGTACCAGGCTCTCACCTCCCCTGTGACCCCCCTGCCCCTGAGCTGGGTCCCCAGGAGGATCCGGGTTTCACTGGACTATGAATGGGGGCAGGTGACATTTTTCGATGCTGATAACGAGACCCCAATCTTTACTTTCCCACCAGCATCTTTCAATGGAGAGAGAATCCGCCCCTGGCTCTCAGTGGGGTTGGAAACCCAGTTCAGACTGTGCCCCTGAGACACAGGGGGAATATTCCACTGAATACTGAAATCAGCCTCTCTAGCTGCACACACACTAGTCCCCATGACCCTGAGGACGCTAGTCTTCCTGCAGGCTCCTGGGGTCTCAGGTCTGGACTGTCAAACTACAGCGATGAGGGAGTGATTGAGGCAGAGAAATCAGTCTCATTACCCCATGGATTGTACCACCTGTATGTCACTGTCCTCTATGGTCCTGCGGAGCCTGGGTCAGATTGTGTCACTGAGATATCAGGGGAGTAGCCCTCTGAGAATTTAAAACAAAAGGGGGGGGAGGCTTCTCTAGCCACCATCATCCCAGCATCTGGGGGACTCTCAACTATCTAGCTTCCTGACTCATCTTAATGAGCCTGGAGGAGTCCTGTCTACCCAACCCCTGATATCTCATCTCTGGGACACCTGGGAACTCCTCCTCTCCCTCCCTGCAGCCCCAGGGATGGGAAGAGGGAGGGGTGAAGAACCCCTGGATCTGCAGGAGGAGCAGATGGGCCCTGAGGAGCAGATGTGGGGCAGCGAGGTCAGAACTGATGGAGAGACAGGAGGCTGAAGTGATGGGCCTGGGGAAAGAATTAATAGCTGTGAAGGTGGCAGGGACCCAGGGTTAATTAATTAGGGTTTGGATCCTTGGGGAAAAGATGCAGGCACCGCACCAGCAAAGAGCCTGGGAGAAGGAGACCCAGTGACTGAAGCATGTGACCTCCATGCCCTCAAGGAAAGGGATGCTAGGGTTTTCTGGAAGAGGAAAGAAAAATAAAGTGAATAAACAAAGACTCACTGGAAGGGTGGAGGGAGGCTAAAGTGAAGAGTGAAAGCAAAGCAGTTGTGAGACGGGGAAAGCTCAGGGGGCAGCAAAAGGTGAGAAGATAAACTCAGGGGAGAGAACTGGGAACGTGAGCTAGAGAGATCTGATCTGGAACAGAGGAGACAGAGGGGAATGCAGGGAAATAAACCGGGATGGAAAACAAGGGCCAGAGAAAATGGTGTGTAAAACCGAATCAAATGAAAGAAAAGGGAGAAGAAAAGAGAATGCGAGAGGGGAGAGGGAGCTTTTTTAAAATGTTACTGACGTTATGGAAATTCCCTCTCAGCTCCTTTTCAGCCTGACTTTTACTTATTGCAAATGAAGCATATTTATTCCTTGTTTATTTCCTTTTAATTTCCTAGCTGTCATTTTTGAAGGCAGTCATGGGCTTCCGCCTGGCCTTTTCCCCAATTGGTTGTATTCACTCCCTCTAGCCTCACACACCCCAGTCACTATGACCCCGGACGACTATTGTCATCCTGCAGACTGTCTACTGTGCCGTCTCTGTGACCTTAAATGCTGCCATCTTTGTACTGTCAAACCAGAGAACAGGGCGTGATTGAGATAGAAAAGGCAATTTCCTTGCCTTATGGCTTGTGTAGCCTGTTTTTCACTCCCCTCTATGATCAAGGAGGACTCTAGCAGCCTCTAGGGTCAGACTCTGATAGATAGGGACCCAGGCATGGTGGAATGAAGGCGAAGGGAACGGGAAATGACAGACATAGAAGAGAGGGACCGGGAGCTTAATAATGCAGTTGAAAGTGACAGTGTCATTCATGTAACGCAGTCGTTCAGCACAAGTGGAGCCATTTAAAAGTCTTTACAAATAACACGTTGCACAAATTGGGTCCCTGGTTCCTTTTCTGATTATTAAATGTCCTCACATTTATAGTAAACAAACAATTTTCAATAAACGTAAAATTATTTTCTGCTTGGTGTTCGTCTCATTTTGATGTGCTGTTATTGTCTTGTTGAGACCTGCTTGAGTAGAACCAGGGCATTTGATTCCTCACTGACCAAAACACTTCTAGGAAAAAGCCTGAATGTTCATACGATGGGAGTGTGGGCGTTACTAGGCGATATATTTCTTCTACTCTCTAGGGCTTGTGCTGTCCTTAAAGAAAAAGCTTTGCTAAGGTTGTCGCCACACACTGCCAAGCTGGTCACTACCCTTCCTGAACATGATAGTTTAACTACCCAAAACTCAAAGGTTGGAAAAATGATGTTAAATTCTCTCTCCCATATGCCAAATGACTATTGCAAGAGGTGCTGATGTCTAGGGGTGAGTCACTGATGTATAAGCACTCCCCATGAAACTGCGCCAATGCAGAGTTCCAGGTACTCCATGCAGGAGCTGCAGGGACAGTCATTCAGGGCACTGGGTATTAAAGCACGCTGTGTGTGGTAAAGCTTCCTTTCCCCCCCGAGCAATCAAATCGTTTCTGAGTTTTCTTTCCATTGCAGAGCAGCGGCACAGAAAGCTGGGTAATGAGCAGGCCATCTTTTGAGTTCATGGATCCAAGGTGAGCAGCTTTCATTAAAAGTTCCTCAAGTTAAAAAGTCCAGAGGCTGACACAGGAAAAGAAAACAGTGTTTTAAGCAGGGTCCGAGAGAAACCCAAGAGAGACTTTTTGGTGCTTTTAGCTAAGGCCTCTTCAAGAGGGACTTGCCCATGGGTAATTTAGCCTAGATCAGGGGTAGACAACCTATGACATGCGTGCCAAAGGCGGCACATGAGCTGATTTTCAGTGGCACTCATATGCCCAGGTCCTGGCCACCCATCCTGGGGACTCTGCATTTTAATTTAATTTTAAATGAAGCTTCTTAAACATTTTAAAAACCTTATTTACTTTACATACAACAATAGTTTAGTTATATATTATAGACTTATAGAAAGAGACTTTCTAAAAACATTAAAATGTATGACTGGCACGCAAAACCTTAAATTAGAGTGAATAAATGAAGACTTGGCACAGCACTTCTGGCCTCAATCCACAAAGGTACATAGGTCAGGTCTCTGCTAGGAAATCAGGTCAGTATAACTGTGTCAGTCAGGGGTGTGACCAGCTCTGTTCAAGGAAACAGGACTCAAGAACTTTCTGTAAACCAGTAAATTACACTAAAATACCTTGAAATCTCTGCTGACGTTGGAACTGGGAAAGGGGGTTCAGTGGGTTTCTTGCAAACTGCTGTCCTGATTCTGTCCCTGTTTAGGATTGCTCCAGATTTGTCCCACTATGGGCAGGGCTGATGAGGGGTGGGGAAGCTGGTACAAATTACCGGGACCCAGCGGTCCAGAAGGAGGCCCGGGAACCGGCTTCCCTGGCTTTGTTGGCCCTGTTTAGCCGGTCCGCCCTTACTAGGGGGCCTGAAAAAAATTTTCACCGGGGCCCAAACCTGCTCTCGGCGGCCCTGACTATGGGTAGTGTCATAGCATGAGAACCTCTAAGCTTAATTACCAGCTTAGATCTGGTTGCTGCCACCACCCAAATTGTTTAGAATAGCTGATTATGAGTCATTTGGGAAACTCTGTCTCCCCCGCAAAACCTTTCCCTCCCTGGGTAGCCCTGAGAGACTCCTCCACTAATTCCCTGGTGAACACTGATCCAAACCCCTCGGCTCTTAAAACAAGGAAGATTTATTCATTCCCCACCCCTTTCCCCCACCAATCCCTGGTGAGTCCAGATCCAATCCCCTTGGATCTTAAAACAAGGAGAATTTAACCATCCAGCCTCCTTTCCCCCACCAATCCCTGGTGAGTCCAGATCCAATCCCCTTGGATCTAAAAAAAAAGGAAAAGTCAATCAGGTTCTTTAAAAAAAGGCTTTTAATTAAAGAAAAGAAAGGTAAAAGAAAAACCTCTGGGAGCTAGCATACAAGCTGATCTCACAGACAACAGATCCCAAAAACACAAAGGATGTTCCCCTGGGCAAAACCTTAGTACCCAAAAGAATCCCCAATTTGATTGTCCCTCTAATGCAAAAAGGCAAAGTCACAAAAGAAAATCAGCATAAACCTATTTATTTCTTTTCTAATACTCACTACTCTGATAAGAGGCTGGTTCCTTGATCATTTCCACTCGGGCCAAAACTGAAACTGAATTAGACAAAGGGAACTTCTCTCCTTCCTTGTGAAACATCATGTTCCCCCATTGGTTCCTCTGGTCAGGTGTCAGCTGGGCTAAGTGAACTTCTTAACCCTTTACAGGTAAAAGAAGCATTAACCCTTAACTATCTGTTTATGACAGGCAGTAATTGGGAAAGCTTGGAAGTTCCTTAGGTGACATATTTCTGGTTTTGGTTCTCACGATGGACCATAAATTACCAGGTAAACATGAACTTCCTTATTCTTTTCTTTAAAGGATCCCACGTCCCTTGTCTCTGAGCTCAATTTGTGTTATCCCTTTTGTTATTAAAGTTTCTTTGTCATTTTGGTTCATTATTTCTATGAGTCCCGGAGGGTTTGGAAGAATTTACTCCATAGCTGAGGCAGTAGCTAGTCCAGGTGTTAACTAAAAAATCTGCTAAAGAACTTTGATCAGAAAAACGGAAACCAAATATCACCCAACACTGTCACCTTTTATGGAAATGCTGTTACTATAAGCTCTGAAGGAGGTAACCCTATACGTTGTGCCAATGCTGTGTATGGGGATTGTAATAGAAAATTCCTCGAGTGTAAAAATCAATGGTAAAAGGTGTTTAGGGCAAGTTACAGCTTCTAACATCACTCTAGTTGAAGCAGATCTTGTCAGAGAGGAAGATTATTTACCAGATCAGAGTGTGAACATTGTGATCCTCTATGAGTTTACTGTGAGTGTGCCGTTAGCTAGAACCTACCTTGAACAGAATGGTGTGACCAAGTGGCGATTTTCCCTTGTTATGTGTATGTGACTCTTACTGTTGAGCCTATGTGTGTTTTACTGTTTTGCATGAATACTGTGTGTGCCTCAGTTTCCCTGTGTGCTGCACCAATACCTCAGTGGTGGGAATAGGGGGGGTATGACTGCCTGAGACCTCTGGGGCAGGTGAGGCTGCTCCAGCTGCCTGCACATACAGGTCTGTCGCATCTTAGGTGCATTTAACATGCACGATTTCAGCTTTATGCGGTTGGCAAAAACAAGAAAAAAACAACTAAAAAAGAGAAAAACAACAATTTAAATACTGTTTCTGTAGTGCGGGCGATTCCGCCTGCCATTCCACTCGATGTAATTTTGACTATACGTGATTTTCGCTTTACGTGCTGACTGCGGAACATAACGCCAGCGTAAGATGCGACAGACCTGTGTGGTATGGCCTGTGCCCTTCGAAACCTGAGACCCAGGAGGGGGATGCAATGAGGTGGTGAGTAGGTGACTCTTTGCCTGAGACAACGACAAGGAGGAGGAGCAATGGGGGCGGGGGGTGCCTGAGGTCAGGTTGCTGGAAGCTGGGAGGGGGACTGGAAGAGGGGGAGTCCAGGGTTTCTGGCCCAAGACTCCCCAAGATGGACTTGGCTGAAAGTCACTGATTTCTGTGTTAACAAATTCTGTTCTATGCTGTGTCCCTGTCGACTAATAAACCTGTTTTACCGACTGGCTGAGAGTCACGTCTGACTGCAAAGGTGGGGTGCAGGGCCCTCTGGCTTCCCCAGGAGCCTACACCCAGTGGGACATGCTGGGGGAAGCAGAGAGGGAGGCAGGGGATGCTGAATGGGTCCGAGGTCAGACCCAGGAAGGTGTGAGCTTCTTGCCCTGGAGACAGTCTGCTCCGAGAGAGGAGGCTCCCCCAGAGTCCTGCCTGGCTTCGTAGGGAGCAGTTCCAAAGCTCAGGGGTTCTCACACTTTTGTGCTGGTGACTCCTTTCACACAGCAAGCCTCTATGCGTGACCTCCCCCCCTAAATAAAAACACTTTTTGATATATTTAACGCCATTATAAATGCTGGATGCAAAGCAGAGTTTGGAGTGGAGGCTGACGGCTCCTGACCTCCTCCCCCATGTAATAACCTCAAGCCCCTCTGAGGGGTCCTGACCCCTAGTTTGAGAACCCCTGTTATAGCTGGTGTAAGGAAGTTGTTGCCTACAGATCTTCGTATTGGGAATGATATTAAAGCTTTGTTCGGTCAAGTTATGAATGGGAACATGCTGTGTTAGCTGTAACTACCAGGGAGATTTGTGAAAGGGTGGGGCGGGGGGGGGGCACGTATGGCTCTGAGCAGTTGTCTCTGTTTAACCAGGCTAAAGCCCTAACGGAGGAGGGAACTGGTGGATTTTTGGTGGGTGATGTGAAGTTTGTAAAGATGAGCCTATCAGCCTGACCAAAGTGAAAGCCCCCTGCTAGCCCAGCCCTGGGCTCCCCATCCCCCGGTGCCCCTCAGTCCCACCCGCAGCCCCCCTCCCCTTCCGGCACTGTTGAGGTCACTGCTATTTGCTTATCACTGAGCAACTGGAGGTTCCAGAACCTGGCTCAGAACCGACACGCCAGGTCCTGGTCCCAGGTGTGGCCGGCTGAGCCATGGGCCAGGGGGAGCTCTGCCTGCTGCTGAGTGTGCAGTGGTGGAGTCTATGGGGCGGGACCAATGGGCAGCGTCCCATGTGGTACCAAGTGGGGATGGAGCCAGCCCCAGGAGAGACCCCTGTGCAATCGCAGCCATTCCTAGGGATGGCAGCAGGGGCCCTGGGCTGGCCTGGGCTGGGCTATTGGTCCCTGGCGATCACCCTGGTACTGGGTGCATTGATCATCACAATCCTGCTCCCCCGATGGGGCCACTCTCCAGAGAAAGTAAGTCAGGGACGGGGTTTAATTGGGTGAGCCCATGGGACCCCCCACCACTGGATTGTTAGTGGGGTGTACCCTATGGAACTCCCTGCCACTGGATTCTTAGTGGAGGTGTTCTCTGTGGGACTCCGCACCACAGGATTGCTAGTGAGGTGTACCGTGTGGAACTCCCTGCTGCTGGATTATTAGTGGAGGTGTTCTGTCTGGGCCTCCCCACCACTAGATTGTTAAAGGGGTGTACCCCGTGGAACTCCCTGACACTGGATTATTAGTGGAGGTGTTCTCTGTGGGACTCCGCACCACTGGATTGTTAGTGGGGTGTACCCTGTGGAACTCCCTGCTGCTGGATTATTAGTGGAGGTGTTCTGTCTGGGACGCCGCACCACTGGATTGTTAAAGAGGTGTACCCTGTGGAACTCCCTGCCACTGGGTTGTTAGTGAGGTGTACCCTGTGGAACTCCCTGCCACTGGGTTGTTAGTTGAAGTGTTCTCTCTGGGACTCCCTGCCACTGGATTATTAGTAGGATTAGCCTACAAGACTCCCTGCCTGTGGTCTGATAGTACTCAGTTAAGCTGTGGGACTTCCTGTCACTGGCCTCCTGTAGGGGTTCTCCTGCTGGACTCCCTGCCACCTGGTGTTAGCATCCTGACAAGGGCAGCAGGCTCCAACTTGAGGCCGGGGGTAGCAGTGGAGTCGTAGGCAGGTTGCAGGCCAGGATCGATACCAAGGGTCAGAGTTCGAGTCAGGTTTTAGGGTCTGGGTCAGGAAATGCGGTCAAAGTCAGCTCAGGAGCTGGGACGGTGGTCGTGGCTACAACAGACCCACACTGTTCCCTTCACCCTTTCTGGGGTATATAGGCCAGGGAGCCAATCAGGAGCCACAAAGCTGCAGCCTGTCAGACCCCTTGAGGCAGGTGGGACTTCCCATGGCCTGTGTCTGTAATGAGTCATGGGGAGTTGAGCACGACCTGGTTACAGCTGCCATCGGGGTGGCAGCATGGAGGTGCCTGGAGACCTGCCTTTGAGACGTGTTGGTGCATTTGAGACCCCACCTCTTAAACTTGGTCATTAGTGGGGTTAACCTGTGGGACTCCCTGCCAGTGGGTTATTATGGGGTTAACCTGTGGGACTCCCTGCATTAGAGGGTTTCTCTCACATGGCTGCCTACCACCTGGTAATTAGTGGGATTAACCTGTGGGACTACCTGGTAGAGGGTTAGTGGGGTGGTTAACCTGCAAAACTCCCTGCCACTGGGCTATTAGTATGGCTAAGTGGAAGTCCTGGTTGGGGGATATATTTGGGGACACCCTGCTAGTGGCTTATAAAAGGAATTAACACAGGGAATTCCTTGTTGCCAGCCTGGAGTACATGCCCGTGGCCTGTTGAGAAGTAGGGGAGTTTAGTGCCCAAGGGAGGCGGAATGGTGTGACAGTGGTGCCACAATGATAGTCCAAACTCCCTGCTGTTAGTTTATTATGGGGTTAGCCTGCGGGACTACCCACCACATGATAGTACTGGGATCAGACAGGGCTCAGCCTCCTTGCTAGTGGGATTAAGCTGTGCATCTGCCCTCCGCATAGAGGTTCAATCCCAGGGATCGGGAGGCTGCAGGGGCTGATCCACAGCCCCCTTCCCCGTTTTTGTCTCCTCCCCAGCCCCAGGTCACACCCAGGGCAGATGGACATAGTCCCACGGGCTCCGGCAATGCTGCGCTGGCTGATGTGTTGCACCTTCTGGACGCCGTGATGGAGAAGATGGGGAGGAGGCTACAGTGCCGGGAGAGGCGGCGATCTGCCCAGTGTTGACAAGGACCCCTGAGCCAGCCAGGACCCTGAGCTGGGAGCTGGCTGGATGGGACCCCCCCTTTCTGGGCTGATTGCAATAAAGAGCTTTGGGAGGTGGAGTCCTGTCCCCGAGTCCTTGTAGCTGAGGATGGGGGATTCACCCTCATGCTCCAAGACCCACCACAGAGGTCAGGAAGAAAATGTTGAATCCCCTCCACCCCCAGCATTGAGGATTGTGACAGTTCAGGGCAGCAAGGAGGGGAGGCTGCTAACTGGGCTAGATCCTCTGAGCCTCCCGAGCTAGCCAGGCCCCGACCGTGGGGCTAGAGGGGAGCCAATGCCCCTAGAGGGGAAAGGCCCCGTGTCCCGTTCCCTGCCTCCCTGAGCCAGACAGTCCCCTGCCCTGGGGGCAGAGGGAAGCCGATGCCCCTCGAGGGGAAAGGCCCCATGTCCCATTCCCTGCCCCCCTGAGCCAGCTAGCCCCTCGCCCTGGGGCCGGCTCAGAACTGGATTTAAAGACATAGCACATTGTTTTCTATCCTCCAAACCGCATTTTCCGTCCCTCTGGGACTCTCATTTATTAACATTAAAGAAACGGAACAGAAAAAGTAACAAATAACTCCACACGTGACAACACTGTTCCACAGCAAAGAGGCTCAAAATTGTCCCTTTGCATTGTCAAACCTGACTCTTCCCCACATGGCCAAATGACACACGGCAGGTATGTTACTGGGGTCAACCTGTAGAACTACCTGCTGCAGGGTGACAGCAGCATGGGCCTGTTGAAAAAGCCCTTTGCCAGTTTGTCAGCTGGGTTTACCTATGGAACTCCCTGCCACAGGTTTAACCAACGGGACTCCCTGCTTTAGGATGGTAGCAGAGTTGAACTGAGGTACCCAAGGATATTATGTCAGGGATTTAATTCCTGAAACAGGCAATCAAGGGGTAACCTGTGGGACTCCCTGCCAAAGGATGCATGACTGGGATTCACACACAGAAAACTCCCAGAGGCAGGCTGATGGTCTGAGAGACTTCCTGCCACATGGTCTTGGGAAGTTCCTGCTACAAGATATTTGACTGCGCTGTAAACCTTGGACAGACCATTGGGCAGGCAAATAGGCAGGATAACCTGCTGAATTCCCTGCCACAGGATATTAGGCTGCATTTTAGCCTGTGGAAAACTCGCTGAGGAGGCAACCAGAACTTAGCCAGTGGAACTCCCTGCTACATGATGCGGCTCGGGTTTAACTTCCGTAAAGAACCCTGAGGTAGGTGATTAGGGGAGGGACGGCCTTCGGGACCTCCCACCGCGTTACTGGCAGCCCTGACCTTTGGAACTGCCCATCACTGGAGAAAGAGGGTGTGAGAATTAAAGTGCTGCTGCCCCTGAAGCCCCATGGGGGAAGAAGGTGCCTAGCACGACAGACCCAAGGCCATGGTGAAGCGCTGGGGGTTCAGTGCCTCCCCAGGGGCTCCCCCAGTGTGTCTGAGGAGCTGTGCAGGCTGAGCAGGGCATTAGCGGCCTCCTGGGTCACCACCCGGCCATACTCTGGTTCCACGGCTGACAGGAGGAGCTGGGTCTCGGGCGAGCCCTCCCCGGGGCTGCAGGCCAGCTCCTCATATGGCAGCTCCAGCAGGGCGCTGACTGCATTGTACTCTGCCTGCGAGAGCCACTTCATGCCACTGGGGGGCAGCGGGCAGGGAGGAGGAGAGGCCTCACGGACCGACATGATGGGGTCTGGGGTGCTGAGACGGAGACCCTGACAGACCTGGAGGGAACAGACAAGAGGGAGGTTATTTACCTGGGTGAGGGGGGAAGTTACCTGCAGAACTCCCTGCCACATGATATTGTGGGGAGGGTTAGCTACCGACACCCGCGAGGCACTCTAGCAGAAGCTAGTAGTAGGGTTAACCTGTGGAACTCCCTGCCACATTACTAATATGGAATTTAACCCACTGGAGCCATGCGAGCAGTCTACTATTGCGGTTAAGCTGCAGAAGTGCCTGCTTCGTGATGCTAACCTGTGGAACTCATTGCAGCAGGGGAAGTTCCAGCCACCTGCTGTTATTGGGGTTTAACCCTGTGTAATCCCTGGGGCAGGATAATATATAGGGCTAACCTGCGGAACTGCCTGCCACATGATATGATGGGGTCTTAAGACATCCAAGCCACCATTTTTGGCCAACGCTGGGGAGAAGGGACCCACCTGCTGTGCCCTGCCGTGCCCTGGGGGCACCATACCTGCTGGGAGGGGCAGGAGAGGTAGTTGTAGACTCGGTGCCCTGGGGGCATCAGGGGATCCGTGTAGAAGAATTCACTGGAGCTAATGGGAAGCAGGAGACCTGGAGCAGAGAGAGGGGGAAGTTGAGATTGTGGGTGGGGGAAAGGTGTCTCCCCCTCCCTCACAGACCCCTGCCCTTCCCCATAGGGCCCAGGGCTGAACCAGCCACAGAGAGGGAGATTCCCTTCCCCCCCGCATACCCCACTTGGCCTCCTACCAGATTCAATGGCTGGGGCCCCCTGCAGGCCAGAGCCCTGGGGCCGGTCCCCGTGGGGCACTGGATGGGTCCCTGGTGTGGAGTGAGACAAAGCCACGTAGTAGGGGTAGAAGGAGGGATGGGAGAGCGTCCGGGTGGAGAGCGAGTGACCCTGCAGAGGGGAGAGCAGATAGCTCAGACAAGCAGCCCCCCCCCAGCTCTGCCAGTGCCCCTCACTCCCGACCCATAGCCCCCGTTAGCCCAGGCCTGTCCCCCCGGCCCCTCAGCTCTGCCAATGCCCCTCACTCCCAACCCACAGCCCCTGCTAGCCCAGGCCTGTCCTCCCCACCCCCACCCCTGCTAGCCCAGGCCTGTCCGATCCCCCGCCCGCCAGCTCTGCCAGTGCCCCTCACTCCTAACCCACAGCCCCCTGGCAGCTTTGACAGCGCCCCTCACTCCAACCCACAGCCCCCTCCTGTCCCAGCCCTGGGCTCCCCACCCTCCAGCTCTGCCAGTGCCCCTCACTCCCGACCCGCAGGCCCCTGCTGGGCCCAGGAGGCTGCAGAGCCCTGTTTCTGACTCCCTTATTCACAGAGCCCCTGTTACCGTCCCAGGCTCCCAGGAGCTCCTGTAGGCAGCCGGGTTCGCTGATGCTGTCGGGTCTGGTGCCAGCCGTGACAGCGCAGCTGGGTGAGCCCCGAGATTGGTGCCTGTCAGCTCACAGTTCAGCCCAGCTCCTGAAAGGTGCCCTTGAAACAGGGGAGATTCCCCATGAGCACCGGTGGGTGCTCAGGAACCTGATAATACCCGTCGGTGCAGATCACTTCCCTGGCCTGGCAGTTCTAGCCCCGCGCTGGGATGCGGCTGCCTCTGGGGTGGAGGCCGGCAACAGTTTATACAGGGGGTGTCTCTCACCTCGCCCCGGAGAACTGGAGTCAATGATGGGTCTGCAGGGAGAGCCGCCCACCCCACTGCATAGCTTCCTCTAGTGCTGCACTGGGGTCAGCACTGACCGCGAGGGGAGAGCGCCCCCTCCCGAGCCCCCCTGCTCCACTCCCCACAGCACCGTGACCCCTACTGTGCCCCCCACCCTGCAGCACCATGACCTCTACTGTGCCCCCTGCTCCACTCCCCATAGCACCATACCCCCTACTATGCCCCCACCCTGCTCCCCGCAGCACTGTGACCCCTACTGTGTGCCCCCCACCCTGCAGCACCGTGACCTCTACTGTGCCCCCTGCTCCACTCCCCATAGCACCATACCCCCTACTGTGCCCCCACCCTGCTCCCCGCAGCACTGTGACCCCTACTGTGCCCCTCACCCTGCAGCACCGTGATCTCTACTGTGCCCCCTGCTCCACTCCCCATAGCACCATACCCTCTACTGTGCCCCCCACCCTGCTCCCCGCAGCACTGTGACCCCTACTGTGCCCCTCACCCTGCAGCACCGTGATCTCTACTGTGCCCCCTGCTCCACTCCCCATAGCACCATACCCTCTACTGTGCCCCCCACCCTGCTCCCCGCAGCACTGTGACCCCTACTGTGCCCCCCACCCTGCAGCACCGTGACCTCTACTGTGCCCCCTGCTCCACTCCCCATAGCACCATACCCTCTACTGTGCCCCCCACCCTGCTCCCCATAGCACTGTGACCCCTACTGAACCCCCCACTCTGCAGCACCATGACCTCTACTGTGCCCCCTGCTCCACTCCCCACAGCACCATACCCCCTACTGTGCCCCCCACCCTGCTCCCCACAACACTGACCCCTACTGAGCCCACCTCGCAGCACTATGACCCCTGCTGTGCCCCCCACTCCACTCCCCACAGCACCATACCCCCTACTGTGCCCCCCACCCTGCAGCACCATGACCTCTACTGTGCCCCTTGCTCCACTCCCCACAGCACCATACCCCCTACTGTGCCCCCCACCCTGCTCCCCGTAGCACCGTGACCCCTACTGAACCCCCCACTCTGCAGCACCATGACCTCTACTGTGCCCCCTGCTCCACTTCCCACAGCACCATACCCCCTACTGTGCCCCCCACCCTGCTCCCCATAGCACTGTGACCCCTACTGTGCCCCCCACCCTGCTCCCCACAACACTGACCCCTACTGAGCCCACCTTGCAGCACCGTGACCCCTACTGTGCCCCCTGCTCCACTCCCCACAGCACCATACCTGCTACGGCCCCCCACTCCACTCCCCCCAGCACCATACCCCCTACTGTGCCCCCACCCTGCTCCCCCCAGCTTCAGCAGCCCTGGCTTCTGGGCTTCTGAGATGGTGGGGCCCTCAGGAAAAAATTCCCGGGGCCACTTTCATCACCCAGTCTGATCAATTGCCCAACTTCGGCCACAAAAGATTCAGCCCTGTCCCCGTCTCCGGTGGGACTAATGACACAATACCCCCCCCCCAACAGCCGTCCATGCCACACACACACCCAAGATCCCCAGCCAGGCCAACCCCCCTCCACATGCCCCCTGCCCACGTCAACCCCCCACCAGACATACGGCCCATGTCAACACCTACCACCAACGACACAGACCCGCACTTACCACATATGTCAACACCCCCACAAACAGCTCCAGCCCAGGCCAAAAGCCCCCGCCACCCATGTCAAACACCCCCGCAACAGAACCCCGGCCCACACCAACACCCACGCACCAACGAACAGATGCCAACCCACCCATATCAAACCCCAACTCCCCCACAAACAGCCCCTCTGTCATGCCAACACCTACCCCCCAACACACACAAGGGGAACCCCAGAGCCTCCTTGGCCTGGAGAAAGCAGCTGAGGTGGGGAGGGGGGGGGGGGAAAAGAGGGGGGTGGGGGGGGATAGCATGAGAGCAGGGTCCCAATGAAAGGGGTACAACCCTATCCCACCAACAACAGACGCACCACTACCCCATGTCAACCCCCCACAAACAGCTCCCAGCCCAAAGCCAACCCCCCCAGCCCGCCCTGCCCAAGTCAACGACCCCCAACAGAGCCCGCCCACACCAACACCCTACCATCACCAACGCGCAGACCCACCACCTCATATCAACCCCCCACTCTCCCCACAACAGCCCCCTGTCCATTGCCCAACCACCCTACCCCCCCAAAAACAGAGGGGGAACCCCAGAAGCCTCCTGGGCCTGGAAGAGCAGCTTGAGGGGGTAGCAGGGAGCGGGGGTCATGAAAGGGTCACGGACCCAGGACAGCGTCACTTACGCTCCCCCCACGTCAGGAGTGTCCCACTGTGGGGAGGGGCCGAAGCCCCATGGGCCTTCTGCTCTGGGGTCACCGGTCAGCCAGGGACCCAGGAAACAGCCAGTGTGGAGAATCAGCCTGGGCAGAGCTTCACACCAACAGGGACCAGCCCTGCAGAAAGGCCCCACAGTGCTACCCCCTAAACCTCCTCCAGCCCACCCAATGCACTGACAGCCGCCCCCAACAATCTCCTCCAGCCCCCACTGCTCTCACACCCCCCTCCTCAGACCCCACCCCACCAAATCCCTGCACCCCCAACTGGCCACACCCCCACGCCCTACGTCATCTGACCTTCCACACGTTACCCAAACTCTCTTTGCTGCTCCACCACCCAGGTGAGCTGGGAGGCGTCCTGCGGGGGGGCAGGGCTGGCCTGCCGGGCAGGGCTGTCCCCGCTGGAGGGCAGGCAGGGAAAGAGGCTGGAAAGAGCAGGAGGCCCGGAGCCCGGGGAGTAGGGGGACCCGCGCAACAGGGGGCCTCGGACGAGAGGGGAGGGTCCCCCGCTGCCGAGGGAATGGGCCAAGCTGATATGAGGAAGCTTCGGGGAGGAAACAGCCAGAAAAAACTCCACTTGAGGGGATGGGCTGCCCCATGGATTCAGGCTGAATGCTGAGCCCGCCTGGCTCTGGCGCAAGCGCGTGGGGGTGTCTGTGCATGACCTGTAGGTGTCCGGTCTCTGCGCGCTGGTGTCTCATGTCCTGCGCCGAGCGCGTCTCGGTCCCTGAGATGTGTGTGCTCTGTGCACTGTGTCTGTGCGAGGATGTGCACCGAGGGTAATGTCTGGTTTCTCTGCACAGTGTGTCCTGTGGGCCATGTCCTGAGTGTGTCTGGGCCCTGCAGCTGCGTGTCTGGCCCTGCATTGAGAGTGTCTGGTCTCTGCACCGTAATGTTGTGCTGTGGCCCCTAATGTGTCCTGGCTCTGTCACTGTGAAATCTTGTGCCATGGACCTGCGTATATAGTCTCTGCATCCGTGGTGTCTGTGCCATGCCCTGAGTGTGTCGGTCCCTGCACTGATGCGTACCGTCCATGCACCGATTGTGTCTGGTCCCTGCACTGTGCGTCTCTG
>NC_133779.1:58604480-58605827 GCF_003597395.2 Chelonoidis abingdonii | reverse complement strand
GTGCCGTGCACTGAGTGTGTCTGGTCTCTGCACTGTGTGTCCGTGCCGTGCACCGAGTGTGTCTGGTCCCTGCACTGTGCGTCTGTGCCGTGCACCGAGTTTGTCTGGTCCCTGCACTGTGCGTCCGTGCCGTGCACTGAGTGTGTCTGGTCTCTGCACTGTGTGTCCGTGCCGTGCCCTGAGTGTGTCTGCTCTCTGCTCTGTGTGTCGGTGCCGTGCACCGAGTGTGTCTGGTCTCTGCACTGTGTGTCTGGTCTCTGCACTGTGTGTCTGTGCAATGCATCGAGTGTGTCTGGTCTGTGCACCGTGTGTCTGTGCCCTGCCCCAAGCGTATCTGGTCTGCACTGAGTGTCTGTCTATAGACCCAGCGTCTCTGGTCTCTGCACTGTGTGTCTGTGCCCTGCATTGAGTGTCTGGTCTCTGCACCGTATGTCTGTGCTGTGCCCTAAGTGTGTCTGCTCTGTGCACTGTGAATCTGTGCCATGGACCCTGCGTATCTAGTCTGCACTGTGTGTCTGTGCCATGTCCTGAGTGTGTCTGGTCTCTGCACTGTGTGTCTGTGCCCTGCATTGAGAGTGTCTGGTCTCTGCACCGTATGTCTGTGCTGTGCCCTAAGTGTGTCTGCTCTGTGCACTGTGAATCTGTGCCATGGACCCCGCGTATATAGTCTCTGCACTGTGTGTCTGTGCTATGCCCCGAGTGTGTCTGGTCTCTGCACTGTGTGTCCGTGCCGTGCCCCGAGTGCGTCTGGTCTCTGCCCCGTGTGTCCATGCCATGCACTGAACGTGTCTGGTCTCTGCGCCATGTGTCTGTGCCCTGCCCCGAGCGTATCTGGTCTGCACTGTGTGTCTGTGCTGTGCACCGAGTGTGTCTGATCTCTGCACTGTGTGTCAGTGCCATGCACCGAGTGTGTCTGGTCTCTGCGCTGTGTGTCTGTGCCGTGCATCGAGTGTGTCTGGTCTCTGCACCATGTGTCTGTGCCCTGCCCCGAGTGTGTGTGCTCTGTGCTCTGTGTCTGTGCAATCCACCAAGTGTGTCTGATCTCTGCACTGTGTGTCTGTGCCATGCATTGAGTGTGTCTAGTCTCTGCACTGTGTGTCTGTGCAATCCACCAAGTGTGTCTGGTCTCTGCACTGTGTGTCCGTGCCCTGCCCTGAGCGTATCTGGTCTGCACTGTGTGTCTGTCTGTAGACCCAGCGTCTCTGGTCTCTGCACTGTGTGTCTGTGCCCTGCATTGAGAGTGTCTGGTCTCTGCACCGTATGTCTGTGCGGTGCCCTAAGTGTGTCTGCTCTGTGCACTGTGAATCTGTGCCATGGAACCCGCGTATCTAGTCTGCACTGTGTGTC
>NC_133779.1:58591755-58602213 GCF_003597395.2 Chelonoidis abingdonii | reverse complement strand
CCCACCAACGCGCAGATCCCACCATCCATATCAAACCCCCCACTCTCCCCACAAACAGCCCCCTGTCCATGCCAACACCCTACCCCCCAACACACAGAGGGGGAACCCCAGAGCCTCCTTGGGCCTGGAGGAGCAGCTGAGGGGATAGCAGGGAGCGGGGGTCATGAAAGGGGTCACGGCCCAGACAGCGTCACTCACCTTCCCCCCCAGGAGTGTCACTGTGGGGGAGGGGCCAAGCCCCCATGGGCTCTGCTCTGGGGTCACCGTCAGCCAGGGGACCAGGAAACAGCCAGTGTGGAGATCAGCCCTGGGCAGAGCTTCACCCACAGGGCCAGGCCCTGCAGAACATGGGCCCCCCACAGTGCTCCCCCTAAACCTCCTCCAGCCCCCCAATGCTCTGACCCCCCAAATCTCCTCCAGCCCCCACTGCTCTCACCCCCCCTCCTCAGACCCCCACCCCCCAAATCTCCTCCAGCCCCCACTGCTCTCACCCCCCCTCCTCAGACCCCCACCCCCCAAATCTCCTCCAGCCCCCACTGCTCTCACCCCCCCTCCTCAGACCCCCACCCCCCAAATCTCCTCCAGCCCCCACTGCTCTCACCCCCCCTCCTCAGACCCCCACCCCCCAAATCTCCTCCAGCCCCCACTGCTCTCACCCCCCCTCCTCAGACCCCCACCCCCCAAATCTCCTCCAGCCCCCACTGCTCTCACCCCCCCTCCTCAGACCCCCACCCCCCAAATCTCCTCCAGCCCCCACTGCTCTCACCCCCCCTCCTCAGACCCCCACCCCCCAAATCTCCTCCAGCCCCCACTGCTCTCACCCCCCCTCCTCAGACCCCCACCCCCCAAATCTCCTCCAGCCCCCACTGCTCTCACCCCCCCTCCTCAGACCCCCACCCCCCAAATCTCCTCCAGCCCCCACTGCTCTCACCCCCCCTCCTCAGACCCCCACCCCCCAAATCTCCTCCAGCCCCCACTGCTCTCACCCCCCCTCCTCAGACCCCCACCCCCCAAATCTCCTCCAGCCCCCACTGCTCTCACCCCCCCTCCTCAGACCCCCACCCCCCAAATCTCCTCCAGCCCCCACTGCTCTCACCCCCCCTCCTCAGACCCCCACCCCCCAAATCTCCTCCAGCCCCCACTGCTCTCACCCCCCCTCCTCAGACCCCCACCCCCCAAATCTCCTCCAGCCCCCACTGCTCTCACCCCCCCTCCTCAGACCCCCACCCCCCAAATCTCCTCCAGCCCCCACTGCTCTCACCCCCCCTCCTCAGACCCCCACCCCCCAAATCTCCTCCAGCCCCCACTGCTCTCACCCCCCCTCCTCAGACCCCCACCCCCCAAATCTCCTCCAGCCCCCACTGCTCTCACCCCCCCTCCTCAGACCCCCACCCCCCAAATCTCCTCCAGCCCCCACTGCTCTCACCCCCCCTCCTCAGACCCCCACCCCCCAAATCTCCTCCAGCCCCCACTGCTCTCACCCCCCCTCCTCAGACCCCCACCCCCCAAATCTCCTCCAGCCCCCACTGCTCTCACCCCCCCTCCTCAGACCCCCACCCCCCAAATCTCCTCCAGCCCCCACTGCTCTCACCCCCCCTCCTCAGACCCCCACCCCCCAAATCTCCTCCAGCCCCCACTGCTCTCACCCCCCCTCCTCAGACCCCCACCCCCCAAATCTCCTCCAGCCCCCACTGCTCTCACCCCCCCTCCTCAGACCCCCACCCCCCAAATCTCCTCCAGCCCCCACTGCTCTCACCCCCCCTCCTCAGACCCCCACCCCCCAAATCTCCTCCAGCCCCCACTGCTCTCACCCCCCCTCCTCAGACCCCCACCCCCCAAATCTCCTCCAGCCCCCACTGCTCTCACCCCCCCTCCTCAGACCCCCACCCCCCAAATCTCCTCCAGCCCCCACTGCTCTCACCCCCCCTCCTCAGACCCCCACCCCCCAAATCTCCTCCAGCCCCCACTGCTCTCACCCCCCCTCCTCAGACCCCCACCCCCCAAATCTCCTCCAGCCCCCACTGCTCTCACCCCCCCTCCTCAGACCCCCACCCCCCAAATCTCCTCCAGCCCCCACTGCTCTCACCCCCCCTCCTCAGACCCCCACCCCCCAAATCTCCTCCAGCCCCCACTGCTCTCACCCCCCCTCCTCAGACCCCCACCCCCCAAATCTCCTCCAGCCCCCACTGCTCTCACCCCCCCTCCTCAGACCCCCACCCCCCAAATCTCCTCCAGCCCCCACTGCTCTCACCCCCCCTCCTCAGACCCCCACCCCCCAAATCTCCTCCAGCCCCCACTGCTCTCACCCCCCCTCCTCAGACCCCCACCCCCCAAATCTCCTCCAGCCCCCACTGCTCTCACCCCCCCTCCTCAGACCCCCACCCCCCAAATCTCCTCCAGCCCCCACTGCTCTCACCCCCCCTCCTCAGACCCCCACCCCCCAAATCTCCTCCAGCCCCCACTGCTCTCACCCCCCCTCCTCAGACCCCCACCCCCCAAATCTCCTCCAGCCCCCACTGCTCTCACCCCCCCTCCTCAGACCCCCACCCCCCAAATCTCCTCCAGCCCCCACTGCTCTCACCCCCCACGCCCCTACTCATCTGACCTTCCACACGTACCCACCTCTTTGCTGCTCCACCCCCAGGTGAGCTGGGAGGGTCCTGCGGTGGGGGCAGGGGGCTGGGCCGGGGGCAGGGCGTGTCCCCGCTGGAGGCAGGCAGGGAAAGGAGGCTGGAAGGGCAGAGGCCGAGCCCGGGGAGTGGGGGACCCGCAGCACAGGGGGCTCGGACGGAGAGGGGAGGGGTCCGCCCGCTGCCAGGGAATGGGCCAAGCTGAACGAGGAAGCTCGGGGAGGAAACAGCCAGAAAAAACTCCACTGAGGGGATGGGCTGCCCCATGGATGTCAGGTGAGAGCTGAGCCCCGGCCGGCTCTGCCGCAGCGCTGGGGTGTCTGTGCCATGACCTGAGAGTGTCCGGTCTCTGCGCGTGTGTCCATGTCCTGCGCCGAGCGCGTCCGGTCCCTGAGTGTGTGTGCTCTGTGCACTGTGTCTGTGCCATGCACCGAGTATGTCTGGTCTCTGCACCGTGTGTCTGTGCCATGTCCTGAGTGTGTCTGGTCTCTGCACTGCGTGTCTGTGCCCTGCATTGAGAGTGTCTGGTCTCTGCACCGTATGTCTGTGCTGTGCCCTAAGTGTGTCTGCTCTGTGCACTGTGAATCTGTGCCATGGACCCCGCGTATATAGTCTCTGCACTGTGTGTCCGTGCCGTGCATTGAGAGTGTCTGGTCTCTGCACTGTGTGTCTGTGCCATGTACCAGCATGTCGGGTCTCTGTGCCCTGTGTCTGTATCATGCCCTGAGTGTGTCCTGTCCCTGCACCATGTATCTGTGCCATGTCCCAAGTGTGTCTGGTCTGCACACTGTGTGTCTGTGCCATTTATCAGCGTGTCTGGTCTCTGCACCGTGTGGCCATCCCGAGCATGTCAGGTCTGTGCACTGTGTGTCTGTGACATGCACCGAGTGCGTCTGGTCTCTGCACTATTTGTCCATGCCATGCACTGAACGTGTCTGGTCTCTGCGCTGTGTGTCTGTGCCCTGCCCCGAGTGTGTCCGGTTTCTGCACTGTGTGTCTGCCCAGCTGTTCTCAGAAATCAAACCCAGGCTGCGGGGGGGATTGGGAAGGGTTCCGGCTGATGGATTTTTGTTTTGAAATCTACTTGTTTGGCTCTGTGCTGGCACAGAAACAATGCAGAGACCAGACACGCTCAGGGCATGGCACAGAGAACAAAATGTGTCTAGTCCACCTCGGGCAGCTCTTAGTCAGTGGCACAGAGAGGCTGAGGCAGCTCCCTGCCTGCCCTGGCTCCTTGTGACCCCCCGAAGCAGGCAGAATGTCCCTGGGGGGTGGGGGGGGTGGGAGGTGTCTCCACGCACTGCCCCTGTCCACAGGCGCCACCCCCGCAGCTCCCATTGGTGGCGGTTCCTAGCCAGTGGAAGCTGCGGAATCAGTGCTTGGAGTGGGGGCAGCGCGCAGAGACCCCCTGCTCCTCCCCCACCTATGCTCCGCAGGGATGTGCCTGCTGCTTCCAGGAGCGGAGTGCGGCCAGGGCAGACAAGGAACCGGCCTTAGCCCGGCTGTGCTGCCAGACTTTTAGCAGTTTAAAATCTCCCAGTTTGGCTTCAGTAGCCTCCAGGGGATTAAGCCTGATTCCAGGAGACTCCTGGCGAAACCGGGAGGGTTGGTGACCCTGCTCAGGGGCCAGTCAGTTTTGTTTTCAGAGCTGAGGGCGAGATCCACAAAGGGGCCAGAGGCTCAGCATTGCAAGGCCTTGTTTTGGGTACATCTGCCCTGCACTCTCCAACCTGGGTCTGTGGCACACGCCTTGTGCCCTGGGTATTTCCAAGTCCATGCTTGAGTGTCCGCACTGCATTGGAAACCTGGACTTACAATCGCTGGGCCCGGCTCTCACCACTGTGTTAACACGTCCACACTGAGTGGCACAGACCTTCTGCCTCAGCGCGGCAAAACAACGGGGCTTGGGACTTGGGCTCTGACCCACCCCAGCCGGGCCTGGGCCCTGAGTGCTGGCTGGCCTGAGTCAAAGCAATTGGTGTGTGGGCGGAAGAGGGGCTGGGCCCAAACTGAGTCAGAGCCCGGACTTCGCGGGTGGGGCAGACGCGCCCTTTCGGGCACCCTGGTGCCCAGCGTACTCCACAGTCCTGCGCCTGGTTCCCAGACTCCCCCCACACACACACACAATGCCTGGGCAGAGCCAGGTGCCTGGAAAGGGGCCAGCAGGCTGAGCAGGAGCCGTCTAAGCTGGCCAGTGGAAATGCTGAGGAGAAGGGAAGTCCTAAGCCCTGCCTCTCAAGGGGAGCTGGGGGCCGATCTCCAGGGGGGATTCCCAGCCACGACCCCTCCCCACGAGGTCAGCAGCTAAACCTGAGCTGCGCAAAAGGGGCCTTTCAAACTGAGCCACCCCCCACCCCATTACCACATGCACCGGGGCCTGGGAGACCCCATTTCACTTCCCCTCCTCCCCTGATGCAGCACCAGGCCCTGAGTAAACCCCTCTCGGGACACCCCCCCCCCCAGGCTAGGGGGTTGCGGGCCAAGGGAGCTGTCCTATGGCAGCTGTTCCACTTTGGCTGTTATTTCCCATTGTCAGATGCAGTGCAGTGCAGACCAGGTAAGGGGGTGACTGAAAACATTTGGCCAGGGCCGGTGCAACCATTTAGGTGACCTAGGCGGTTGCCTAGGGCACTAGGACTTGGGGGGCGGCATTTTCTTCAGCAGCGACCGCAGTGGCTGGATCTTTGGCCGCCCCAGTCACCGCCGGCATTTAAGTGGAAGGAGCTGGGGCAGGAGAGCGCGGGGAGGGCCGCCTGCAGCAAATAAGGGGGTGGGGTGGCACGCAGGGGAACTCCCCACCCCAGCACACCCCTGCCCCACCTCCTCCCCGAGGACGCCGTGGCTGCTTCACTTCTCCCGCCTCCCAGGCTTGCGGTGCCTATGCTGATTGGTGCCGCAAGCCTGGGAGGCAGGAGCAGTGAAGCAGCAAAGGCGTGCTCGGGGTGCTCGTGGTCGTGTGCGGAGCTGGGGTGAGCTGGGGTGGGGGGCTGCTTCAGGGCGAGTGTGGGGGGTTGGAGAGCTGCCACAAGGAGGTGAGCGGCTTCCAGGGCGGAGGGGAGCTGCCGCGGGGAGGGGGGGGCAATGGAGGGGGAGGGCGCAAGGTGGAAGTTTCATGTAGGGTGTGAAATATCCTTGCACCGGCCCTGCGTTTGGCGACCCCCTGACCTAGGGTGACCATACATCTCATTCTGGCCCCAGAGCAAACAGGACAAATGCTCAGTTTTGCCAAAAAGGAGCTGGTGGGGGGGGGCGGGGGGGAGGTTTGCAAACTGAGGTTTAATTGAGAACAGCCTGGTTCTGCACAGTCGTGTCCTTTGTGATAAAAGGGTCTGTATTTTTTAAAAACAATTTCTAAACTAAATATTTGCGAGAGGGGGATCTATTTTTTGTTCTGTATTTGCAAAAATGTTCACAATTTCAAAATGGGGAAATGCCACTTTCTGCCTGTTTTCTCTCCCTTTTTTCCCACTGGTAAAGACTGCGTGTGTGAAGGTGAAGTAGAGATACGTTTAAAAATTAGCAAAATTGACACTTTTCCTTTTCAGTGTTAGTGTCAAGTGTCGGAGGGGGAAGTTTTGAAAATGTTATTTTCTGAAAATGACACTAACTTCTTAACGTTCTCTGAACGTGCAAGGAACTAGTGCCCCCTTCTGGCCTATGTATGAATCTATTTAGCTTAAGAACAGGATGGTGAAGGGTAAGTACCTGCCTGGAGAGAAATATTTGATGATGGGCTCTGCAGTCGAGCAGAGAAAGGCCGAACACGAGCCAATGGCTGGAAGTTGAAACTCGACACATTCAGACTGGAAAAAAGGAAATTTTTAGCAGAGCGAGTAATGAACCATGGGGACAATTTACCCAGGGTCGTGGTGGATTCCCCATCACTGGCAATTCTTAAATCCGGCCTGGATGTTTTTCTACAAGATCTGCTCTAGCTCAAACAGGAGGAATTAACTCGGGGCAGGTCTCTGAGGTCATGCAGGGGGTCAGGCTAGAGGATCACAGTTGTCCCTTCTGGCCTTGGAATCTAGGAAAGAAAAAAACAAACGTGGATTTGTTCCAGGGAAAGAAAGAAAGAAAGAAAAAAAGAAGGAAAAGTGTGTGTGTGTGTCGGGGGCGGGGTGGTGGTGGTCACACTTTCTTTTACTTTTTAACAACCCCTCCCCTTTTTTCCTACTGGAACAAGGGGGAGCGGTAAAAAGTGAGATTGTTTTCCCTCTATTTGTCTCACTTTTTTACGAACATCCTGTGACATGCTGTACCTTGGGGGAGCGCCCTGTAGCCCCCATATTCCTCACTTCTACACAGTTGTGATCTTGCATATGAAGCTGGCCATGTGAGGTATCAGGGGAAAGGTTATGAACTGCTGAAACCCACTGTTCCATCTAAATACGTGTATCTTTAGTGCACGTGAAGTGTTGAGAATTGTGCTGTATGGTTGTCACTAAAACACGCTGTAAGTTGGGGAATCTGTCAGATATTAGCTCCCCAGAGACAATAGCCAGGAAAGTAACCAACACCTGGGCGGGGTGTCAAACAACCCATCACCAGCCATTGTCCGGCAAAAGAGCTGCAATGCAGTGACTGCAGGAGGCCACACCAGGGGAATTGCTCAGCCTTGCTTGGAGAGACTCAGCAATGCCCCAGACATGCCTGGACTTGTGTTCTCCAAGCCCATGGGCTGAGAGTATAAAACAGACCCCAGGGGCCCCAGGCTGGGCCTTTCTCCTGCCCCCACCTATGCTGTAAGCAACAAGGACGCTCAGAAGACTGAAGACTCCAACAGAGGAGACTGGCCCAGGTTTAAGGGACGAACCTAGGGCCGGCGTTTTCATTTAGGCGACTTAGGCAGTCGCCTAAGGCGCCAGCATTATGTGGTGGGGCGGCAAGCGGCTCCGGTGGAGCTGCTCCAGGCATTTCTGCGGACGGTCCGCCGGTCCCGCGGCTCCGGTGGAGCTGCTGCAGGCATTTCTGCAGACGGTCCGCCGGTCCCGCGGCTCTGGTGGAGCTGCTGCAGGCATTTCTGCAGACGGTCCGCCGGTCCCGCGGCTCCGGTGGACCGTGCGGCAGCTCCACCAGAGCCGCGAGACCCGCGCGTGGGGCGGCGAAATGGCCCGGCGCCTAGGGTGCCAGAAACCCGGGCGCCGGTCCTGGACAAACCTGTATATTAAGGACTGCAATACCCTGAGGGGTGAGAAAAACTGCTTCATCTAGTTACTGCCCAGTCTAATGGGCTTGAGAGTTTAGACCGCGTGCTTACATTTTTTTTTCTTTTGGTAACCACCCTTTTTGCCTATCACTTACAATCACTTAAAATCTAGCTTTTGTCAGCAATAAACTTGTTTTACTGTTCATCTTGGCAGGTGAGTTGCCTGAAGTGTTTGGTGAATCTGCTCAGGTGTACAAAGGCTGGTGTGTATCCACCTCCCACTGACGAAGTGGTGAACCAATTAATAATTTGTGCTGCTTATCTTGAGCAGTGTAGGATGGTATATTCTGAGGTACAGTGCTGGGAGCTGGGGGTTTTGGCAGGTGCCTTTCTCTGTGTGATTCATGAGCGGCTCTGGGAACATTCATAAGAGCGGCCAGACTGGGTCAGACCAAAGGTCCATCTAGCCCAGTGTCCTGTCTGCCGACAGTGGCCAGTGCCAGGTGCCCCAGAGGGAATGCACAGAACAAGGAATCACTATGTGATCCATCCCCTGTTGCCCATTCTAGCTGGGTGGGGCTGTCCACATGCCATTGTGCTGCGTGATAACAGTGCCTGGAGGGGTTTGCTGCTTGTCACTAGCAAGGCATTGTGAGAAACAGCCCAGGCTGGAGAGTTAAGGGGGCACAGTGCTCCCACAGTTCCAGGGTGCACCCTGGGGTTCCTGTCACAGGGACCCTAGGTCCCGTTGTCAGAGTGAGGAGGTAAGTTGATGCTGAGGAAAGACAAGCTACCAAGGAAGGAGAGATGAGCCAGTAGAGTTGGGATTCTGAGTCTGAAACAGGGCCGCCCAGAGGGGGAGGCAAGTGGAGCAATTTGCCCCGGGTTCCGCAGGGGCCCCCACGAGAGTTTTTCGGGGCCCCTGGAGCAGGGTCCTTCACTCGCTCTGGGGGCCCCAGAAAACTCTTGCGGGGCCAGGCCTTGGAGCTTCTTCCGCTCCCGGTCTTCGCTGGCGGGGTGGTCCTTCCACTCCGCGGCGGAAGGACCCCCCGCCAGCGAATTACCACCGAAGCGGGACCTGCCGCCAAAGTGCATCCCGGTCTTGGGCAGTAGTTCGGCGGCGGGGGGGCCCTTCTGTTCCGGCACCTACCACCGAAGTGCCCCGAAGACCCGCGGTGGGGGCCCCCTGCCACTGAATTACCGCCGAAGAGCGGGTCTCACGCCTGGACCCGTTACTTGTACCATCGTCATGTCAGGCCGGTGCAGGAGACACTGCTGTGTTCGGAAGTTCGCTTTCCCTAGGCGCACATAGTAGGAGAGAAGGTTTACGTCACGGTTAGTGAAGAGGTAGCAGCTGAGCTCAGAGAGGAATCTTCACAGTTAAAAAGCCCAAAATTTGGCTCAATTGATTAATTCTAATGGGACAAGCATCCCACCAGATTATATACATGGCTTATAGAGGGGATCCCTGTTCAACTACACCAATATCCCCTAGTGTGCAGCAAGATCTCCCGTGCCACTCAGGCCTTCATTCTCCAGCTCAGGAAAGATGTCCTGACCCGCCCGGGGCAGAGAGAAGGAGCGAGAGCACCTTACATTTGTAACTGTAACCGTTTATTGAAAGGTTGTCAGGCCAAAATTGATACCGGTGAGCTATTGCCCAGGCTTTTCTACAGAGGGCAGTTCCGAGGAGGGCCCCGCTGCTTCGCTCCTTCTCTTTAGACTTCAAACGTGACATGTGGGTCACACCTGGACTGCGTAAAACCCTACAGATGTTCCAGGCAGGTTGAAGGCCTGAGGAATAACAGTGTTTTGGGGAGGGACGCCTGCGGCTTTTGATGCTTATCCTGATTGCCATTGCCAGAACGAAGGGCACTGTACTTCTGAACGAGCACGTCCACACAGGGGCTTTGGGGGCTGTGATGACTTCCCCCAGCTCCTCCCCTCCCTTTGTCCAGTTTCCCTTTGTCCATCCCCCTCTTGGCTCAGGTTACAAGCTCAGGTAACTCTCAAGTAAAATTATCCCCTGCTACCCCATCCTCCATGCAGACAGTCCCAGTAAAACTAGATGACATTCCCAGGTCAATCCGCCCCGCTCCCTACTGCGTCACAGGGGCACAGCAGTCCCACAATCCCACACTGCACCCTGCCACTTGGTTATCAGTGGGGTTAACCGGTGGGACTCCCTGCCACTTGGTTATCAGTGGGGCTAACCAGTGGGATACCTCTCTAAATCCATGACTCAGACACACCATTTATGGTTCTTTATTCTGACTTCTCCCCACATGCCGAGTGCTGCACAGACCCAGCCTTGTCCCTGAAGATCCATGAGAGGCCAAGGGGAGGATCTGGTAACCATGGTGAGACCCTGAGATGGGGGCCCAGCCCTCCGGCTGTGATGCTCAGCCCAACGCAGAGCAAGTCCCAGGAGGAGCTGCATTCCTCGTGCCCGTCACGAGCTGGTCCTGCTTTCCCTGCAAAGCTTCTGCCTTGGGCTGACAGGGCAGCGGTGGGATCCGTATTCGCTGTGCTGCAGACAATGTGCCATGGCAGCCTTCAGCCAGCAGTAGCAGGATGTCATGCTGCGCTCCAGGTATGCCACCAGGGGGCAGCCTAGCCCGGTGTGGCTCACCAGGGTGTGGCGCTCGGGACAGGCTGGCGGTGGCGGGGGGGGGGGGG
>NC_133779.1:58569842-58581034 GCF_003597395.2 Chelonoidis abingdonii | reverse complement strand
CCCCCCCACCTCTGCCCGTGCCCCTCACTCCTGACCCGCAGCCCCTGCCAGCGCAAGCCTGAGCTCCCCACCCCCCAACTCTGCCGGTTCCCATCACTCCCAACCCATAGCCCCTGCCTGTCCAGCCCTGGGCTGCCCACCTCCCAGCTCTGCCGGTGCCCCTCACTCCAGACCTGCAGCCTCCCGCCAGCCCAGCCCTGGGCTCCCCACCCCCCAGCTCTGTCGGTGCTCCTCACTCCCGACAGACAGCTCCTGCCAGCCCAGCTCTGGGGTCCCCCCGATAGCTCTGCCAGTGCCCCTCACTCCTGACCCACAGCCCCCTGCTAGCCCAGCCTGGGCTCCCCACCCCCCAGCTCTGCCGGTGCCCCTCACTCCTGACCCACAGCCCCCCGCTAGCCCAGCCCTGGGCTCCCCACCCCCCAGCTCTACCGGTGCCCCTCACTCCTGACCCTCAGCCCCCTGCAAGCCCAACCCTGAGCTCCCCACCCCTCAGCTCTGCCGGTGCCCCTCACTCCTGACCCGCAGCCCCCTGCTAGGCCAGCCCTGGGCTCCCCACCCCCCAGCTCAGCCGGTGCCCCTCACTCCCGACCCGCAGCCCCCACTAACCCAGCCCTGGGCTCCCCTCACCCCCCAGCTCTGCCGCAGCCCCCTGCAAGCCCAGCCTTGGGCTCCCCACCCCCCAGCTCTGCTGGTGCCCCTCACTCCTGACCCGCAGCCCCCTGCTAGGCCAGCCCTGGGCTCCCCACCCCCCAGCTCTGCCGGAGCCCCTCACTCCCAATCCGCAGCCCCCTGCAAGCCCAGCCCTGGGCTCCCCACCCCCCAGCTCAGCCGGTGCCCCTCACTCCCGACCCGCAGCCCCCACTAACCCAGCCCTGGGCTCCCCACCCCCAGCTCTGCCAGTGCCCCTCACTCCTGACCCACAGCCCCCTGCTGTCCCAGCCCTGGGCTCCCCACACCCAGCTCTGCCAGTGCCCCTCACTCCTGACCCACAGCCCCCTGCTAGCCCGGCCCTGGGCTCCCCACCCCCAGCTCTGCCGGTGCCCCTCACTCCTGACCCACAGCCCCCTGCTAGCCCAGCCCTGGGCTCCCCACCCCCAGCTCTGCCGGTGCCCCTCACTCCTGACCCGCAGCCCCCCGCCAGCCTGGCCCTGGGCTCCCCTCACTCCCGACCCGCACCCCTGCTAGCCCAACCTGGCTCCCCAGCCCCCGCAGCTCTGCAGGTGCCCCTCACTCCTGACCGCAGCTAGAGCCCCTGCCCCCAAGCCTGAGCTTCCCCACCCCGGCAGCTCTGCCCGGTGCCCCTCAACTCCTGACCCACAGCCCCATGCAGCGCCGGCCCTGGGCCTCCCTCACCCCAGCTCTGCCGTGCCCCCTCACACCCGACCGCAGCCCCCGCCAGCCCAGCCCGTGGGCTCCCACCCCAGCCTGCCACCTCACTCCCGACCCACAGCCCCCTGCTAGCCCAGCCCGGGCTCCCACCGCCAGCTCTGCCGGTGCCTCCTACCCCGACCCGCGCCCCGCCAGCCCTGGCCCTGGCTCCGCCCACCCCACAGCTCTGCCATACCCCTCACTCCCGAACCCGCAGCCCCATGCTATTTTTTTTTTTTTTTTTTTTTTTTTTTTTTTTTTTTTCGGCCCCTGGGCTCCCCTCCAACCCCCCTGGGCTCCCTCCACCCCAGCTCTGCTCGCTGCCCTTACTCCCGACCCGCACCCCCTGCCAGCCACCCTGGTGCTCCCCACCACTCCCAGCTCTGCGGTGCCCCGTCCTCCCGACCCGCAGCCCCCTGCTAGCCGAGCCCTGGCTCCCCACCCCCAGCTCTGCCGGTGCCCCTCACTCCCGACCCGCAGCCCCCTGCTAGCCCAGCTGGGCTCCCACACCCCCAACTCTGCCGGTGCCCCTCATCCTGACCTCGCAGCCCCTGCCAGTCCACCCTGGGCTCCTCACCGCCCCCTCCTGCCCGTGCCCCTCACTCCTGACCCGCAGCCCCTGCAGCGCAAGCCTTGAGCTCCCACCCCCACTCTGCGGTTCCATCACTCCCAACCCATAGCCCCTGCCTGTCAAGCTGGGGCTGCCCACCTCCACAGCCGCCGTGCCTCCTCCCTCCAAACTGCAGCCTCCCGCCGAGCCCAGCCCTGGGCTCCCACCCCCCAGCTTTCTGTCAAGTGCTCCTCACTCCCGACAGACAGCTCCTGCCAACCCAGCTCTGGGTCCCCCCGATAGCCTGCCGTGTCCCTCACTCCCGACCTGCACCCCTCCTGCTGTCCTGCCCGGGGCTCCCCGCCCCGAGAGCTCTGCATGGTGCCACCTACTACAGAGCCTCTGTTACCCACCCTGAGTTGCTTCTGCCCCAGCTCTACCAGTGCCCCTCACTCCAGACCCGCAGCCCCCTGCTAGCCCAGCTCCACCGCAGGTGATTACTTCCTGGCCAGAGGCTGGAGGAAGGGCAATAGACTGGTTGTGTCGGGCGCTGCAGCTGCTCACAGCTGTCAGTAACTGCTGCCAGCAGCACAATGTGAGGGCAGCGTTTGTAACGTTGCCTCAGACAGAGCTGGGGGGTGTGGGACCCAGGCTGGGCTGTGGGGTCAGGGTGGGGGCACCCGCAAGCTGGGGGTTGGGAAGAGCCCAGGGCTTGGCTGGCAGGGGCTGCGGGTCGGGAGTGAGGAACATGGCAGAGCTGGGGGGTGGGGAGCCAGGGCTGGGTTTAGTGGGGATGCAGGTCACGGGAGTGAGGGCACCGGAGAGGCTGGGAGGTGGAGAGCCAGGTTGGGCTGACAGGGGGCTGCGGTTCGGAGTGAGGCACCGACCAGAGCTGGGGAGGGGGAGCCAGGGCTGGGCTGGCAGGGGCTGAGGGTCAGGAGTGAGGGGCACCAGCAAGAGTTGGGGGTGGAGAGCCCAGGGTTGGGCTGGCAGGGGCTGCGGTCAGGAGGTGAGGGGCACCGACAGAGCTGGGGATGGGGAGCCCAGGGCTGGGCTGGCAGGTGGCGCGGCTCGGGAGTGCAGGCGCACCGCGCAGAGCTGGCAGTGGGAGCCCAGGGCTGGCTGGCGGGGGCTGCGGGTCGGAGTGAGGGCACCGACAAGGCTGGGGAGGGGGGAGCCCCAGGGACGGGCTGGCAGGGAGTCTGAGGGTCAGGAGTGGAGGGCACCAGCAGAGTTTGGGGGGTGGAGAGCCCAGGGTGGGCTGGAGGGGGCTGCCGGGTCGGAGTTGAGGGCACCGACAGAGCTGGGGACGGGGGAGCCAGGCTGGGCTGGCAGGGGCTGCGGGTCGGAGTGAGGGGCACTGGCAGAGCTCGGCAGTGGGGAGCCCAGGCTTGGCTGGCAAGGGGCTGAGGTCGGGAGTGGCAGGGGCAAAAACCCGGGCAAAGAAAAAAGCTGGGGGTGGGCAGCCAAGGGCTTGGCTGCGGGGGCCTGCAGGTCCGGAGTGAGGGGCACCGCAGAAGCTGGGGGTGGGGGCGCAGGGCTGGGCTAGCAGGGGCGTGCGGGTCGGGGAGTGAGGGGGGCACGGCCAGAGCTGGGGGGTGGGGAGCCAGGCTGGGCTAAGCAGGGGGCTGAGGTCAGGGTGAGGGGCACCACAGAGTTGGGGGTGAAGAGCCCAGGGTTGGGCTGGCAGCGAGGACTGCAGGTCAGGAGTGGGGCACGACAGAGCTGGGACGGAGCCCAAGGGTGGCTGGCAGGGGCTTGCGGGTCGGGTGAGGGACATTGGCAGAGCTCCGCATAGTGGGGGGAGGGCCCCAAGGGCCCTTTTTGGGCCCCTGTGGCCAAGGGGGACTGCCAGGTCGGAGTGAGGGGCACCGGCAGAAGCTGGGGGTGGGGACCCAGGGTTGCTGGCAGGGCGACTGCCAGGTCGGGATGAGGGGACCTGCTATGTAGCTGGGGGTGTGGGAGCACAGGGCTGGGCTAGCAGGGGGCTGGGGTCAGGAGTGAGGGGCACCGAGCAGAGCTGGGGGGTGGGGGAGCCCCAGGGCTTGAGCAGGGGGCTGCCGGTGTCAGGAGTGAGGGGCACCGGACAGAGCTGGGGAGGGGGGAAGCCCAGGGCTGAGGGTCAGGAGTGAGGGCACCCAGCAGAGAGTTGGGGGTGGAGAGCCCAGGCGTTGGGCTGGCAGTGGCTGCGGTCAGGAGTGAGGGGCACGACCAGAGCTGGGGAGGGGCGGAGCCCAGGGCTGGGTTAGTGGGGGCAGTTCGGGAGTGAGGGCACTGGCAGAGCTGGGGGGTGGGGAGCCCAGGGCTTGGCTGGCAGGGGGCTGCAGGTCGGGAGTGAGGGGCACCGGCAGAGCTGGGGGGGCGGAACAGGACCGGCCTTAGAGAAATTGCATCCTGGGTGAACATGTATTTTGATACCTCTGGCTCCCATAAGTGCAGCATCCCCCCCATTGCCCCTGGCCCCCATGGGCTCCCTGCCCCCATGTGAGGAAACTGACGTGGCTGCATGGAGGAGCTGGCATTGCTGATCCCCCTCCCCCGAATGCTGCTCCTCTGTGCACCCCTGGGGTCTGTCTGGGGAGCGAGGACCCGCAGGGCTCCCCACAGGGGGAGGGGGCAGGAGGCAGGAGCCTGGAGCAAGGGCAGCAGGCGCCTGAACCAGGAGCTGCTTGGAGCAGATGCTGTGTAAACGGCCGGAATGGGGCTGTAACCATGAAATGGGCCCAGCAGAGCGAGCTGCCAGCGCACGGCCAGGGTGGGGGCAGAGAGTCGCTGGGAGTCCAGCCAAGCGGGGGGGGGGGGCTGTGTACCCCCCTGCAGGGCCTGCGCCGGGCTTGGCCTGGGTTAGGTCCGTGCAGTGCTGTGGTTACAGGGTGCTGGAGCCAGGGCTTCACGCTGCCCCGAGAGGAGGGAGGGCTGGGTTTGTGCAGAGATGGGGGGCTGGGACGTAGGACCCCCTGCCCAGCTCCAGGACCCCCCACCTGACACGGGGAGCTGGGGTCTTTGGGGAGCACATTTCAGGGGGGCGGTTCAACGGGGCCATTGGCAGGTCGGGGACCAGGGAGCGAGTGTGAGAACAGGACACTTGTTTGGGGGGTGGGGGAGGTTTAGTTGTGTAACACCAAGCTGCAGCGAGGAGGCGCTGTAATGGCTCTGCCCACACAGCTCAATGAGCGACGCCGGCAGGATTCTGGCCCGGCCCCTGGCCCGTTCCGGCTGCTGCTCTTTGATCAGGGCCGTGTAGACCTCAGCCGCGGCAGCCGCTGGCTGGAAGGACTTGCAGGCCGGTGCCAGTGCCCGGAGCACCCCAGGTGCCCAGCGGCCACTGCCAGGGCGTTCCTAGCACTACGCCCCGTGAGGACATCAGGCAGGTAGCCCCCCAGACTCTGCACCGTGCTGGTCCCAGAGAAGGGGCCGTTCTCGGAGGGCCCTGCCAGGGGCGGCTCTAGACATTTCCCCGCCCCAAGCACGGCAGCACGCTGCGGGGACGCTCTGCCGGTCACCGGGCCCGTGGCTCCGGTGGACCTCCTGCAGGCGTGCCTGCGGAGGGGCCTCTGATCCTGCGGCTCCACCGAAGCCACAGGACCAGTGGACCCTCTGCGGTTGGTGGCCTGCCTGCCGCCCTTCCGGCGACCAGCGGAGCGCCCCCCGCGGCATGCCGCCCCAAGCACGTGCTTGGTGTGCTGGGGCCTGGAGCCGCCCCTGGGCCCTGCAGCCGTTTCCGCTGCTGGGCCTCCACAGGCATCAAGAGTGGACACGGCCCTGGTGATCTCCTCATTGCTCCAGCGCAGGGTGTCCATCGGCAGGCGCAGCACTGGGGAGGCCTCTGCTTCGTGCAGAGCCACCTCCAGCCGCTCGGGGAGGCCGGCATTCAACTGCAGCACGGCCACCACGGGGCCACCCACGCTGCCGAAGATCCCCATGGTGGCCTGGTGGAAGTCCTGGATAATGGACCCCTTCTCCTGCAGCGGGGTGTGGGGGGAGGCCACGAAGGCATACAGGTCCCGGCTGGCGTTCTTCCTCACGTGTCTGTCTGTCTACTCCGCCGTGGTGTGCATCTCCCGCGCTGCCCACAGCAGGCATTCCAGGTTCTCCCCCACACCGACACTACCCCCCACCGGTTCCAGGGACACGTTCGCTCTCTGTGCTGGAGAACAGGGACAACTTCGTGGGGCTGGGAAACAAAGCGGAGAGCGCAGGTGAGGGGGTGAAAGCGGTTCCCCACCTGGATCCCCAGCACAAGGACAAGAGGATGTGCGATGGAACTGAGAGGCAGCCCCTTTGAAATGGAGTAGAGAGAATGTTGTTTCATATAATCCCAGAATTTGTCTGTGGAACTCACTGCCACATGATCTCACTGAGGCAAGAGCCCAGCAAGACCCAGAAAAGGGATGTGACATTTATAGGCCTAATGACGAGAGCTGGAATGACATTAGAGAAGAATTGTTTTTTAATTCTGAAACGATTAAACAGTCTCATGCTTCAGGGCGTGAACCTGCCTCTAACTAGTGGCTGTCAGGCAGGAACTGTCCCTGAGTCAGAATCTCTCTAACCTGCTACTGTGGGGTTCTCTGAACCATCTGGTACCGTCACTATCAGAGACAGGACACAGCACAAAGGACCTCTGGGCTGAGCCTGTCTGGCCAGAGTCCTGAGCCAAATTATGATGATCATGGTCAAGGTTGGCGCCTCCATGATTGGCGCCATGGCTGGGCGTGGGTGTCGACTTGATTCTCAGCACAATCCTGGGCACCAGAGAGAGAGACCGACTGGAGATAGCGATTCAGGAGCTCAAGACGCTGGTGAGTGAGTTCAAGTCAGCCTCCAAGGAGTATAACAAAAACGTCCAGGAGATCAGATTCACACTACCAAAGCCAGAGGAGAATCAGCCGCTCAGATGACTCCAGACCAATGTGCAAGTTACCATTACTTGTGAAAATAAGGCTGTGGAGATAAGATCCCATCTACCATGACTTAGCCCAGCACCATTAAAGCCAGCACAGTAAATGATATCTAGCTCTTACACGGCGCTTTTCATCAGGAGAGCTCAAAGTGCTTCAGGCCTCATTAATGTCTTTATTCTCCCACCATGTCTGGGGATAGGGAAGAGCTATTACCCCCATGCTACAGATGGGGAAACTGAGGCCCAGAAATTCAAAGGTATTTAAGCACTTAACTTCCATTGATTTCAGAGCAATTGGCTCAGGCTCTCTGCAGACTCAAGCAACATCATTGATTTCAAGGGAAGCTAGGTGCCTAAAGTGACTTGCCCTGCATTTTTCCTCGCTGGCAGGGAGTTCCCCATCTCCCTGGGACTACGGGCACCAGGGACAGAAGCCAGAACTGTCATAATAAAGAACTCAACCTGCGCAGCTCTCAGCTTAAAGGGATTTCAGTTCCTCCTTTCTGGCAATTCCAAAGTTAGGAGCCAAAATACCTCTGAAGGTCAGGACGCTTCTTCCCGGGGCGAACACGCCACCAGGTGCTTTGGGAATCACCCCCAGCGCTTTCGAGCACCGGGAAAGAACTCGCTGTGGCAAGTTTCTGGTGCTTTGTTCTTTCCTCTGTCTACGCTGAAACTTGCTCAAAACATGCCTGAGCTGGAGATCCAAAAGCCTCCAGCATTCTTATGAGGCCTGGGGCCTTCCTGGGTATGTCTGGGCACTTTCAGTACATTGAAATGTACATAACTAGGACCATTGGACTGGCCAGGCTGGTTCAGCCCAAAGGCCCTTTGCTCTGTCTCTATAGTGACGGTACCAGATGGTTCAGAGAACCCCAAAGTAGCAGGTTAGAGAGATTCTGACTCAGGGACAGTTCCTGCCTGACAGTTAGAGGTGGGTTCATGCCCTGGAGCATGAGAGTGTTTAATCTTTTCAAATAAAAAAAAAAATTCTTCTCTAGTATCATTCCGGCTCTCCTCATTAGCCCTATAAATATCAGATCCCTTGTCTGGGTCTTGCTGGGCTCTTGCCTCAGTGAGATCATGTGGCAGTGAGTTCCACAGATAAATTCTGGGATTATATGAAGCAACATTTCCTCTACTCCATTTCAAAGGGGCTGCCTCTCAGTTCAATCGCATGCCCCCTTGTCCTTGTGCTGGGGATCCAGGTGGGGAACCACTTTCGCCCCCTCACCCGCACTCTCCGTTTTGTTTCCCAGCCACGTGATGCTGTCCCTGTTCTCCGGCACAGACAGCGAAAGGCAGAGGCCAGTCCCTGCACGACTCCCTGCATGACCTATATCTCAGCGACCCACACGCTGCTCCTCATCCTCGACCAGCACCTTGACACCAGCATGCCCCTTGATCTGGTTGGAGGCAGTGTCAGTGCAGGGGAGAACCTGGAGCGCCTGCTAAGGGCAGCATGGGAGATGCACGCTGCGGCAGAGCAGACAGACAGACACGTGAGGAAGAAGGCCAGCCGAGACCTGTACGCCCACATGGCCTCGCTCCACACCTCGCTGCAGGAGAAGGGGACCATTGTCCAGGACTTCCACCAGGCCACCATGGGGATCTTCGGCAGCGTGGGTGGCCCCATGGTCGTACAGCTGCGGAACGCCGGCCTCCACAAGAGGCTGGAGGCGGCTCTGCGGGAGGCGGAGGCCTCCCCGGTGCTGCGCCTGCCGATGGACGCCATGAACTGGAGCAACAAGGAGATCACCAGGGCCGTGTCCACTTGTGCCACCTGCGGGGTCCCAGCTGGCAAAATGGTTGCAGGCCCCCTGAGAATGGCCACTTCTCTGGGACCGGCACCGCGTGGTGCAGAGGCTGAGGGGCTACCTGCCCGATGTCCTCACGGGGCGTCGTGCTAGGAACGCCCTGGCAGCAGCCGCTGAGCACCTGGAGAAGGCGCTTCGGGCGCTGGCACCGGCCTGCAAGTCTTTCAAGCCGACGGCTGCCATGGCTGAGGTCTACACGGCCCTAATCTCGGAGCAGCAGCAGGGAACGGGAGAGGGGACGGGCCAGAATCCTGCCGGCGTTGCCCATTGAGCTGCGCAGGCAGATCCATGACAGCGCCCCCTCGCCGCGGCACACGCATGGGCAGGCTTTGCCCCGGGCTCTGCTCCAGTTAATGACCCTGGCAGAGCCCAGCATGTGGGGCTGGCAGCCAGGAACCGCAGCAAATAAAGGGAACTGAGCAAAACCGCGGGCCTGAGTCTTACTGGTTTTTCCCGGCTGGCGTGCTGGCCCAACGGCCTTAGAACCAGACTCCCCTCCCGGCCCCTGGTGTGACTCAGGGGTGGGGGGCGATTCCCCCTCACTCTGGTGTAAATCAGAAGTAAGTCCATGGGTGTCAATGGGGCCGATTCCCCCTCACTAACTCTGGTGTAAATCAGGAGTAACATGAAAACTGCTGTTTTCCAAAACGGTTTTGGAGTTCAAATAAAACAAAAACATTCAAGTTTTTGGTTAAAAAATGGGGAGGGGGGGAGCAGGAAATATTCTCCCACCATGTTTAAAAAACTGCAGCCTCCTGGTTTTTAACTGAAAAACAAAAACCTGAGTCACAAATGTTCTAGTTACAAAGATTTTTCCTGCAAAATTTTTTTGTGCAGGGGAGGCAGAGGGGCGGTGGAGGCATATGATGAAAATACAAAAGAACAAAAAAGTTCATTGTCAAAACCCCTTTTTGGTTAAAAACAAACCCAGGAGGCGGTTTGGGTTGAAAGTTTGTGGTTTGGGTTTTTTAAAAACTTCCTTTTTAAAAAAAACAAAAAAGAACTGAAAATCATAATCTGATTTTTCTTTTTTTACTTCAAAACTGATACATTGGTCCCGGCTTTGGTTCCAGGCAAACACGCCAGGGGCGGAGTTATTGAGGGGATTGGTGAGAGGCAGACCCTGGGGTTCTCGGGCTACATCATTACCCCTATCCCGGCAGGTGGCTGACACTTCCGAGAACTTCAGCGGGGCTCAGGTGTGCTCAGCGCACACCGGGCCGCGCAGAGGTTAGAAGGCTATGAAGTGAAGGTGGCTGGGCGCTTCCAACAGCATTTTCCCACCAGCAGTAAATTTCGATGAAATAGCATTTGGGGCTGGGCTGGGGTGGGGAAAAACAAGTAGTCTTTTGCTAAGAGGTAGGACGGCCCAATGGTTAGTGCAACAGCCTGGGACTTAGCAAGCCTGGATTCAATTCCCTGCTCTGTCACACACTCCCTGGATGACCTTAGGCCCAACTCCATGCCTCAGTTTCCTCACCTGTACCGTGGGGACAAGAACCCTGTCCTTCCTCATGGGGGTGTTGTTAAAGAGAGTGAGGGGCTCAGCTGCTATGGGAACGGGGGCCAGAGAAGCCCCTATGCTACACCAAGTGACTCTTGGCTCTGGTGCTGGCTGAAAGTTGCTGCCCCATGGAGTTCCTTCCCAGGAGAGGGGCGGCTGGATGTATGGCTAGGAGGAGGTGGAGGGAGGAGGGAGTTCCCATCTCTTTGGACAGATACAGCCTGATACGGGTGGGGGTTGAGAAAAGGAGGTGGAGCTCTTTTAAGCTCCACCCACTAAATAAGGTCCTCCCACCCAAAACATAATAGTGTCTAACTGTTCAAATTACCATGGTGCAGCTCTGGAGTCCGGGCTTGCCCTGGGCTATGTGGGGGCCTGGAGAACTTGCCCCTCTCCCAGCGATGGGCTCAGGCTCTCTGCAAACTCAGGCAGCATCGCCGGGTTGGTCACACTCAGGGCAGCTCCCCCCTTAGGCCTGCGTAGCGGCTTTGTCTCCCTTCTACCCCCAGATATCCGCCCGGGCAGGGGGATCTCAGCCCAGCTGCCCTGCCCTGCCGCTCGGACGCAGTGGGAATGTTCTGTACTGCTGTTCCTGGCCTCGGGGTTGCTCCCCAGAGGGGCGGCCGGATGGGATCTGCGCGGCGGGGCCAGCGCAGTGGGGCGGGGGGTGACTGTGCTGCAGAGCTGTGAGGGGTGGAACTGGGGTGTGAAGGGACTGGCCCCCCCCGGCCTTGGCCATAGCACCTAGCGGGGTGGGGGGGGCCCCGAAGGGCAGAGGGGGGCTGAGCAGGCCTGGGGGGGGCAGACACGGGTCCCCCTGGAGCTGGAGGGGGCAGAGCTCCTGGGGGGGCGGCTGCCCCACTGCAGTGGGACCCTCCCAGGGCGCCGCACCCAGCAGCCGGGGGCCCCGGCCCTGCAAGGGGGGGTATGCAAATGAGCTCATTAGATCAGCTCCGGCGGGGAGGTGGCGGTGGGCGGGGCTTGGTGAGGTCAGTGCGCGCGTCGATCCGGGGAATGGAGCGCGTGAGGCAGGTAGGCGCTGCGGCCCCC
>NC_133779.1:58559381-58568668 GCF_003597395.2 Chelonoidis abingdonii | reverse complement strand
ATGGGACAAGGGAGTGGGGCTGGGGGGGATCCGGGGATGGTTGGGAGAAGTGGGAGAAACTTCTGCTGCTCTGGACTGGTCCCACCCCCAACCCACCTGCCCAGTACCCCTGCGACCCCTGACTCCGGGGTCTGGCCTGTTGATGCCAATGGGGATCGAGCCCCAGGGCTAATGGCTCGGGAGGGCGTTTCCTGACCTGGGCAGTGAGAGAGCTTGCTATGAACCGATTTCTGGTGCATCCTGGATTTGAGGTATAAACCCCCGCATAGCCCATGGCACATCGCTGTGAGATGAGATCAGGGCCCCGTTGTTCCAGGCGCTGCCGAGACACAGCCAGAGACAGTCCCTGCCCCAGAGAGTTTCCAGTAGGAATAGACAAAGAGTGGGAGGGGAAACTGAGGCACAGTGAGAAAAAAAGAGTAGCAGAGCAAGAGAGAAAACCCAGGAGTTCTGTCTCCGAGCCCCTTTCCTCCACTCTAACCATTAGACCCCACTCCCCTCCCAGAGCTGGGGGAAAGAACCCAAGAGCCCAGGCTCCCAGCCTCGCTCATCCCCACCCACTAGCCCATGTTTTGACCCATAGGTGATCTCTCTGAGCACCCGCAGGTAGTTCAGCTGATTTCCCCATGCACTAGCACTGATGTGGCATTTACACAAGCGCTGGCTGTGTGCAGACCTGATGTCTGGATGGACTTTCTTCCCTGATCTGGACAGAGAACCCAGGCATCCTGCCACCCACTCCAACTCCTTGTCTGCTGGACCATGCCACCCTATCCTGGTGCACTTTCACCAGTGCTCTCCTGGGAGGGGACTGCAGAGAGGAGGCCCTGATGTTGTAGGGGAAGTTGCGTCCGTTTGTGGGTTTGCAATGGTTTGGTAATACTGGTTGTTAATGAAACAGAGCTCTCCGAGGGGATGGCCAGGGACTTGGTGGGGAGGGCAGCGCCGGGGCTGGTGGCAGGTAGCAGCTGGGCCCTTCCACCACTGCGGTCATTTGCCTGGCAGCCTGGATAAGGAGGTCTAGCTTGACCCCCAGGTAAGGGCTGGGAGCCAGGACTCCTGGGTTCTATCCTTGGCTCTGGGAGAAGAGTGCGGTCTAATGGTTGGAACAGGGGTGGCTGGGAGCCAGGACTCCTGCGTGCTATTCCCAGCTCTTGAGAGTGTGTGGAGAGGGCCATTATTCAATCTTCCTTTCTCAGTTTGCCTGAGTGTTTTTAAAAAAACAACCCAAAATGCCTTGGGAGGTTGCGTGATTGTGACCAAACCTGGCTGATTTACCTATTGGCCTCCGAGCCCTTTCCTGGGCCCCTGGATGGTCTTCCCCATCCCACGAGGGCGAGAATTGAAACCCATTCTCCTGGCAACCCACGATGGTTCCCGGCGCTGGGGATTGAGTGAGAACTGCAGACGACCGTGCCAGCCTCAGTGCTGCCATTATCAGCTAATTGTAACATTTCGCCCTGGGCCCGACCTGCTAGATTTGGACCCAGACAGAAGCTGGCAAAACCCAGACCAAGCTGATAGGTTCCCCAGGCTGAGATCGAATCCCGGTTGTGCTGGGTGCTGTACAGACCTGAAACAGAAAGACACTTGTCCCCCCAGAGCCGGTATCTAGCCTGAGCCTGCATGTTTACACTGCAGTTTTATAGCCCCAATCTCGAATCACCAGATGCTAGCCGCTCCTGGGTATTTTATCTACACTCCCACATCTTCCAGCTCTGGGACTTAAAGTGTAGCCTCTGCAGTAGTTTTTGTCGCTATTTCTCCGGGGTTATTTTCTGCCCTCATGCTGTCAGAGGGAAAGTTGGCTTTAGTTTCGCTTTCTTTCTCCTGCAGCGTTGGGAGAACTGCTGTTGCTGAACAGCCAGGAGGAACGGGAAAACATTTTCCCTGTATGGTATTGAAAAGTTGAACCGAAGGCAGGCTCCTGTCGCCTCTTGGCGGCGGCCTTTAAAAGGACCTGGGGAAAGGGAAAAAAGCCAGGGGTCGCTGAGCAGCGCCGGCTGTGTCCAATCCAAAATCAGCCCCGGCAAAATCCCAAGTTTGGGGTAAAAAATCACAAGATTTAAAAACAAACACCAACGCTTGTGTTTTGTAGTTGAGGAGGCTGAGTCTTTGCCACCCGTTTCTGACCCGGAGCGGCCATGTTCTCCAGATTAGCTCCCGAAACCCAAAGCTGGGAGCCTGAGTTTCAAGGCGAAAGCTGGGGTTGTGTCCTGACTCCGGGAGCTGGAGATTTACGAAAAAAAACCCCAGGAGCGAGAGGTTTGCGAGAATGTTGCTGGAGACGGTAGAGTTGTCATTTTGCTGATTGAAAAACATAAGCAGCCCCCTCCCCCCAATCTCTGCAGTGCCCGGCCTGATGGATACCCTGACCTCGGTCAAGAGGGGGATGGGGGTCTGTGTAGAACCTGGCCTGACGGGGGCCCTGATCTTGGTTGGTGGGGTGGGGGTCTGTGTAGTGCCTGGCCTGAAAGGGGGTCCTGATCTCGGTCATCGGGATTCGTGCAGTCCCTGGAGACAGCTTCAACAAAGGGCAGGGCCATGGTGCCACCTGGCTGAGTGAAGCTGCTATATGGAAAGCAACAGCCGCGCTGGCAGAAGGCAACGCCCCACGTTAGTAGCTCCAGCCCGCATGGTGCCCTTGGCCCCTCCGACTCCTCCTGGCTTCCCTTCCCGCTCTGCCTCGCTGGCTGGAAACAAGAGCTAGCAACATCCAGTCACCACTGTGCCCTTTCTGCTTTGCATCCGCGCCACCTGCGTACACATCACTGGGCCTGTGGCCGCTCCCTCTGCCTGGGCCCAGCCAGTTGTGGCAGAGGAGCACAGTGGGATGTGCGGAGACCGTGGGTCAAATCCTGGCTCGGTCCCCCCGACCTGGGGCAAATAGTTTCAGCTGTCCCGTGCCTCAGTTTCTCCAGCTGCAAAGTCAGGTTATGAGCTGTTCTGCGGTTATGGTGGTAGGTGCTGTACGAACACACAGAAGGGAGACCCGTCCCTGTCCTGGGGGGATGTTGACAATTAGACAAAAGCCAGATCAGTACCTAGACTGATACCTCACCCGGCTAATCGGTGCTAGCTGCTGGCATCTCTGGGCACAGTGCAAAACTATGCCCAACAGGAAGTCTATGCCATGTCCCCCCCACCCCCCTCGCTTCATCTCTGAGCCATTCCGCTGGCCAGAAACTGCAACTGAGGTATTTATAGCCTCTAATGTGATCCAGAAGGAAAAGACGTTCAATCTTTTCCCTTGGCGGAATCTGGTCAAAAACTCCCTCCCCCCATGGAAAATTTAGGGGTTACAGGAAAGGGCATTTTTTGCATGCAGGCTGTTTGCAATCCTCAAACATTTAATATCCCACTCCCAAGTTTTACTATTTTCATCCCAGTTTGTATTAATCAGAATATCTGCAAATTTTACTGTTTGGGCCCAGTTTTTATTCTTTGGAAAATCTGCTGTTTTGACTGTTTTCATCCCCTTCTTTTACCCAATGGAAGATTTGCAAATTTGGCCATCCCATCCCAATCCTCGGAGCAGGGCATTGGCCATGAGCGCATCTCCGTTAGGCTGCGGCCGGGGCAGCTGCAACATTGCGCTTCCTCTCTTCGCCGCGTGGGGCAGAACCCATGGCCTGGTGGGATGTGATCTGGGTTTGTGGCGCCAACGCAGGCAGCCGGCTTCTTGTGGCTGCTTCCGCGACGCTGTTCGGGGCGTGCCAGGGCTGGTCTGTCTGGGAGGAGTGGGGGGAGAGATTGTGGGTCTGCTGGGCTCCACCCCCCACCTCCCCAGCCCTAATGAGATGAGAATCCACTAGCCTTGTGCTTTACCTCATTCTGAGCCCCCCTGTGATGCCTGCCTGCCGTGCCCAGCGCAGCCTCTCTCGCTTCCAGCCTGGACCATCGCTCCTAAAGCAGAGTGCAAAGAGGTCCCTGATCTCGGTCATACGGCGGAGAGATATGCAGCGCCTGGCATGACAGGGGGCCTTGATCTTGGTCAGGGGTGGGGTGGAGCCGGGGAATCTGTGTGGCACCTGGTATGGCGGGGTGCCCGATCTCAGTCAGGGACAGTGTGTACAGCACCTGGCATGACGGGGTCCCGGATCTTGGATGGAGGGCGGGAAATCTGTGTGGCACCCAGCGTGGCATTATCCCTGATCTCAATCGAGAGGGTGTGTGCCTGTGTGACGCCCAGCGGGAAGAGGGCCCCCCCATCCCAGTCTGGATTGCTGTGGCACTGAGTGCACTGGGGGATGACCTAGCTGCTGGCATTGAAATAATAACTCTCGCTTAAAGCCTCCAGCCCTGCATCAGATCACTGAGCCTTGCAGTGAATTCCACAGAACGGGCACGTCTCTCTGTAGTCACTGCACTCGGCTTCCCTGGCTCCCAGCCAGGCTCGGCGTCAGTGGGGTCCTGGCTGGCTTAGTCCAGCCCCCTCCCTGGGCACCATCGGCGCATGATGCCAGCAGATCCAGTTCTGCAAGGTTCCTTAAGGAGGAATCACACCGAGCAGGACAATGTCCGAAACTCTCCTGTGCTCACTCAGCCCAGATTTGGAATCTGCCGCTTCTCTAGTTGCTAAACCTGGCTGTGACCTTCAAGGCCCAAAGCCAGATCCTCTGGCATTTTGTCCCTGCTGTGAAGCAGAAACCCTAAGCTGACAATTCGTTCACATGTATTGCATTGCTCTGTTACTACGGGGTGTCTGCCAGCTGTACAGGCAAGGGGTGGAATGGTCAAAAAAGGTTTTCCTGGGGAAAGTTTGCAAATTTTTCCTAAGTATTTTTTTTTTCCTTCAAAATTTCACAGGAGAACCTGGCTGTTTTTTCAGCCCTTCCCCCATGGTTCTGTTGTGGAGCATGGCTTGTCGTAAAACGTCCGAATTTTGTTAAAAATCCAACTAAATAAACATGGAGGGTTTTAGTTTTCAAAAAAATGGTGTTATTGAAAATGTTCCTAAGATCAGTTTTTCGAAGACTCCGACCTCAATTCAACTCAAACTGGAATTAACAAACAAATCTCATTTCCCCAATCCTCAAACATTTTGTTAACTGAAAAAATGAAAAGTTAAACCTCAGACAGCAAATTTTCAGCTAAGTCAATAACTTTTTAGAAGAAATGTTTTCCTGGGAGCAGTTTTTGGCAAAAAACTGTGGTTTTGAAAAGTAAAACTCAATTTTTAAAAACACAACCAGAGCATTTTTAGTGCAAACTGAAGCCTTCACCCCAAACTGCAGATTTTAACATAAAAGTGCGTTTTTAAACTGTTTACTGAGAATGGATTTCAATTCAGAGGTTTGATTTTAGAAAACTTGAACTCAACTTTTAAACCAAACCCTAATGTTTTTACTCAAAATTTTTTTGTAGCCTCCAACTGACCATTTTTGTGACACACTTATGGGGGAAGTTATCAACGTTTTTCTGATCTGTGGTCAAAATAACTTTACTCTCACTGCTGTGGAAAAGGGAATTACCCGCTGGAGCATGTTGCCAGGAGTCGTGATGGAGTTCCCATCGCTGACAATTTTTAAATCAAGATTGGAGGTTTTTCTAAAAGCTCTGCTCTAGGACTTATTGTGGGGCAGCTCTCTGACCTGTGTTACACAGGTCGTGAGACAAGATGATCACAATGGTCCTTTGCAATCTGTGAATCATTAAAATTTCATTCTTAGTAGAAATGTCCATGGGGAGGGAAAATGTGTTGATGAAAATATTCCAATCCACGTAAGTCCTTCGGGAAACAAGGGAGACAGAAGTGGAACTCAGGCTGTGTGTAACTTTATACACTTGTTTGTGCTTAGCTTGTGAACGGGCACAGGGATTGAGGAATATCTCAGGACGTTAGCAGCAGTTAAAGAGGAGCCCAGCTGTGACCTGCAAGTCACGGTGACATTCTGTGCCTCAGTTTCCCCATTGGTGATAACATTACGCCCGTTCTTGCCATAGCCATTTGAGATCTGTGCATGGAGAGCACATGAAGGGGAGAGATTGTTCTCAGACTCTGGCAAGGTCTGCGGAAGCCAGGAGGGGTGCTGAGAGGTGTTTTGTCTCCAGTTAGCTGTGCCAACAGAAAGTGGTGTGATCTTTGGCCCAGAGAGTCAATGGGGCCAGATCCCCACTGGAGTCAGTTTACCCTAGCTCATGATCTGGCCTCCTCTGCTTTCAATTTTCATTAGAGCCATTTTTAATGGGCCAGGTGGCAGCAGAAAATTGACCCTGTTACGATCAGAATCGTACTGAGCGTGAGTGACGCATGCCAACCCAGCTGCTGTTCTTCTGGGCGAATGCCAGCGGAGTGTGCTGGGATCAGCTGATGCGAACCGTGTGCACTGCTGGCGTTCCTTAGTGGGATCCTTCTGACACTGGCTGGAGTGCATGTGCTTAGCTTGAAATGGAGTCGGGGCATCGAAAACATCGGGGCTAGCTCAACCACCAGATAGAGGCTGGACGCTATAATCCCTGGGGGCGGTTCTCCGGCCTGGGCTCTGCAGGAGGGCAGATTGGATGGCCATGAATTCTGGCCTTGAAGTCTATGACTCTAATGCTGTGTCTCTCCATATCTCTAGATTTTTTCCATCTTTGCTTTCGCCACCTGTGGAGGGTACAGTGGCCATACCTCCATTAAAGTCAGCTGTCCGGACACTAAAAATGAGACCCTTGAGGCGGCTTTTGGCTATCCGTTCCGGTGAGTGTAGCCCTGGGCAGACAATCGGCTGAATCTGTGCTTGTGATGGGGTGCGGTGGCCAGCGGGGCTAACTCGATCCTGAGACGCGGAGCAGAGAGGAGGTTGTACCTGCAACCGCTGCTGCAATCCCATGTCCGGTCCTGGTGGCTACAGTTCCAGGAGGACGGCATTCACAGGAATTAATTCAGGGACATTTTCTTGCTAGTGTGATGCAGGAGCGCAGGCTGAATGATCACAGTGGGCCCTTCTGACATTAGAATCAATGAATCATTCCCACATGACTCTTACTTCCTTCTCCTCTCCTATGCATTGTCCCAGCCCCTGGGAACGAAACACCCTGGGTCTGGCTTAAACTTCACAGGTTGTTTTTAAACAAGCAACCAGCGTCAGGCTGGGTCTGTTCCCCTCCGTTTTTTTAGCTCCTAGGGGGCTCATTTCCCAATCCCCCCTGGCCCCAACTCTGAAGATGAGAAAAGTCATCTTAATAGAGTTCTCCCAGAAATGCTGTGACTCCGGGAGCTGGAGATGGAAGGAAAACCCCCAACCATCACGAGATGCACAGTGATCTAAAGGGTGGTGGGGGTGAAGTCTCGGTACGGCATTGGGGAGACAATGACTTGAGACTGCGCCTGTCAAACAGGACATCGGGAAATCAGGGAGGGGTCAGAGAAGAGCGAGGGGAACAATTTGAGGACTAGAAAACCTGCCTGAGAGCAAGACATTAAAGGAACTCGATCTAGTGAGTTTCTCCCAGAGAAGATTCAGAGGGGACTTGAACCTGGTCGGTCAGTGCCTCCCTGGGGAGGAGACTTTGGGGAGCAGAGGGCTCTTTAATCTAGCTGACAAAGGCAGAGCAGGAGCCGATGGCTGGGGGATGAAGCCAGACTGGAAATAAGGAGGCAAATTCTTAACGAGGAGAATTGACCCTTGGAACGACTGCTCCAGGGATGAGACTGATTCTGAATTTCTTGGAGTCTTTCCATCAAGGTCTGACATCTCTTTAAAAGCTCCTCTATCAGATATGGACTTAAAATCTATGAAAGGGCAGACGTAGGGAGTTGTATGCAAGGGGGTGGAGTTAAGGGCCCTCAACTCCCAGATCTGGACTAGAAGCAGGGAGCCTTGGAGGAGTTTCTACCTCCTGGGCTATGCAGGAGGGCAGAGCAGGTGGGTAAATATGAATCTTTCGCCCCAGAGGCCCAGCACTTCGTTTCACTGGTATCAAAGTGAAATGCTTCAAGCTGCTTTTGTCTCACCTGGCAGGCTGAACACTGTGGTGTTCAAAGAGCTGGATTCAAAGAAATGTAACAACACGTGGACCACAACCCACCTTGTGGGCGACTTCTCCTCCTCGGCCCAGTTCTTTGTCACCTTCGCTGTCTTTGTCTTCCTCTACTGCATGGCGGCGCTGGTGCTGTACGTGGGATATCTGCACCTTTACCGTGGCGCTGGCAAGCTGCCCATGATTGTAAGTGACTTGTAACATTTTGCTCTTAATGGGGGCTGGGAGGAAAATTGGGGGCAGTGAGGCAGAGGGGGAATTTCCTGTGGAGAATTTAGACAAAAATTCAAATCTTTATTCGTTTTTGTGGTAGGAAAATTGACATTCTGCTGAAATATTTTGACCGAAACCTTGAATATTTGGATTTAAAATAACATTGTAGTGCCTCATGGGAGCTGTAGTCTTGAGTGCCTCGGGTTCCCATTCTCCCTTATGGGCTGTGCACTCTGCGTGGCCTGCATCTCCCATGATGCACCACTTCCAGCTCTCACTGAGTCACTGTGGTGCATTATGGGAGTTGTAGTCCTGGGTGCCTCATGTTCAGTTCTCTGTAGGCCAGGGTGCACTACTTCTCTCATGGTCAGGAGAGGGGTTGTGTCATGGGTGTCCGTGGCTGCAATGCCTCATGAGAGTAGTTGTCCTGGGTGCCCCGTGCTCTCATTCTTCTCTATAGTCCAGGTTCTCTGGCTGACCTACGACTCCCATGATTTACCATGTCCAGAGATTCCTATGACACAACTCGCCCAAAGGGGGAAGAGTGGCTCATTGTAGGAGATGTAGGCCAGGCAAGAGAGGAGAATAAAAATGAGGCACCTGAACTACAACTCCTATCATGCACCATAATAGAGCAGCAAGAAGCAAGAAAGTGGTGCATCATGGGGAATGTAGTCAACCAGAAAGCCCAGCCCATAGAGAAAAATTGGCACACGAGGTATTCAAAACTACAGTTGCCATGATGTACCACTCTGTCATTTTGAATCAAAACATTTCAGTTTTTGGACAAACAATTTTCAGTGAAAAGTTGAAGTTCTCCGTGGGAAGCAGAAATGTCACAAATTTTTTGGTCGAAATAACAATTTTCTATCAAAAAGCAGCTGTGGCAAAGAATTTTCAGTGAGCTCTCTTAAGCCAGGAGTGTCCTGTAACCTAGATCTCCAAGCACTCCGCAGACAGAATCCTGCTCAGAATCTTGGCATTGCCAGGTTTTTTGGGACCAAAAAAGATTAACAAACTCTTTTTATTGGCCAGTGTGGAAACTTTTATGGGAAAATCTTTGATCAAAATTTTTTTTTGCTGTTCAGCTACATTTTTTTTGTGTT
>NC_133779.1:58510616-58559281 GCF_003597395.2 Chelonoidis abingdonii | reverse complement strand
ACATTCTGTGCCTCAGTTTCCCCATTGGTGATAACATTACGCCCGTTCTTGCCATAGCCATTTGAGATCTGTGCATGGAGAGCACATGAAGGGGAGAGATTGTTCTCAGACTCTGGCAAGGTCTGCGGAAGCCAGGAGGGGTGCTGAGAGGTGTTTTGTCTCCAGTTAGCTGTGCCAACAGAAAGTGGTGTGATCTTTGGCCCAGAGAGTCAATGGGGCCAGATCCCCACTGGAGTCAGTTTACCCTAGCTCATGATCTGGCCTCCTCTGCTTTCAATTTTCATTAGAGCCATTTTTAATGGGCCAGGTGGCAGCAGAAAATTGACCCTGTTACGATCAGAATCGTACTGAGCGTGAGTGACGCATGCCAACCCAGCTGCTGTTCTTCTGGGCGAATGCCAGCGGAGTGTGCTGGGATCAGCTGATGCGAACCGTGTGCACTGCTGGCGTTCCTTAGTGGGATCCTTCTGACACTGGCTGGAGTGCATGTGCTTAGCTTGAAATGGAGTCGGGGCATCGAAAACATCGGGGCTAGCTCAACCACCAGATAGAGGCTGGACGCTATAATCCCTGGGGGCGGTTCTCCGGCCTGGGCTCTGCAGGAGGGCAGATTGGATGGCCATGAATTCTGGCCTTGAAGTCTATGACTCTAATGCTGTGTCTCTCCATATCTCTAGATTTTTTCCATCTTTGCTTTCGCCACCTGTGGAGGGTACAGTGGCCATACCTCCATTAAAGTCAGCTGTCCGGACACTAAAAATGAGACCCTTGAGGCGGCTTTTGGCTATCCGTTCCGGTGAGTGTAGCCCTGGGCAGACAATCGGCTGAATCTGTGCTTGTGATGGGGTGCGGTGGCCAGCGGGGCTAACTCGATCCTGAGACGCGGAGCAGAGAGGAGGTTGTACCTGCAACCGCTGCTGCAATCCCATGTCCGGTCCTGGTGGCTACAGTTCCAGGAGGACGGCATTCACAGGAATTAATTCAGGGACATTTTCTTGCTAGTGTGATGCAGGAGCGCAGGCTGAATGATCACAGTGGGCCCTTCTGACATTAGAATCAATGAATCATTCCCACATGACTCTTACTTCCTTCTCCTCTCCTATGCATTGTCCCAGCCCCTGGGAACGAAACACCCTGGGTCTGGCTTAAACTTCACAGGTTGTTTTTAAACAAGCAACCAGCGTCAGGCTGGGTCTGTTCCCCTCCGTTTTTTTAGCTCCTAGGGGGCTCATTTCCCAATCCCCCCTGGCCCCAACTCTGAAGATGAGAAAAGTCATCTTAATAGAGTTCTCCCAGAAATGCTGTGACTCCGGGAGCTGGAGATGGAAGGAAAACCCCCAACCATCACGAGATGCACAGTGATCTAAAGGGTGGTGGGGGTGAAGTCTCGGTACGGCATTGGGGAGACAATGACTTGAGACTGCGCCTGTCAAACAGGACATCGGGAAATCAGGGAGGGGTCAGAGAAGAGCGAGGGGAACAATTTGAGGACTAGAAAACCTGCCTGAGAGCAAGACATTAAAGGAACTCGATCTAGTGAGTTTCTCCCAGAGAAGATTCAGAGGGGACTTGAACCTGGTCGGTCAGTGCCTCCCTGGGGAGGAGACTTTGGGGAGCAGAGGGCTCTTTAATCTAGCTGACAAAGGCAGAGCAGGAGCCGATGGCTGGGGGATGAAGCCAGACTGGAAATAAGGAGGCAAATTCTTAACGAGGAGAATTGACCCTTGGAACGACTGCTCCAGGGATGAGACTGATTCTGAATTTCTTGGAGTCTTTCCATCAAGGTCTGACATCTCTTTAAAAGCTCCTCTATCAGATATGGACTTAAAATCTATGAAAGGGCAGACGTAGGGAGTTGTATGCAAGGGGGTGGAGTTAAGGGCCCTCAACTCCCAGATCTGGACTAGAAGCAGGGAGCCTTGGAGGAGTTTCTACCTCCTGGGCTATGCAGGAGGGCAGAGCAGGTGGGTAAATATGAATCTTTCGCCCCAGAGGCCCAGCACTTCGTTTCACTGGTATCAAAGTGAAATGCTTCAAGCTGCTTTTGTCTCACCTGGCAGGCTGAACACTGTGGTGTTCAAAGAGCTGGATTCAAAGAAATGTAACAACACGTGGACCACAACCCACCTTGTGGGCGACTTCTCCTCCTCGGCCCAGTTCTTTGTCACCTTCGCTGTCTTTGTCTTCCTCTACTGCATGGCGGCGCTGGTGCTGTACGTGGGATATCTGCACCTTTACCGTGGCGCTGGCAAGCTGCCCATGATTGTAAGTGACTTGTAACATTTTGCTCTTAATGGGGGCTGGGAGGAAAATTGGGGGCAGTGAGGCAGAGGGGGAATTTCCTGTGGAGAATTTAGACAAAAATTCAAATCTTTATTCGTTTTTGTGGTAGGAAAATTGACATTCTGCTGAAATATTTTGACCGAAACCTTGAATATTTGGATTTAAAATAACATTGTAGTGCCTCATGGGAGCTGTAGTCTTGAGTGCCTCGGGTTCCCATTCTCCCTTATGGGCTGTGCACTCTGCGTGGCCTGCATCTCCCATGATGCACCACTTCCAGCTCTCACTGAGTCACTGTGGTGCATTATGGGAGTTGTAGTCCTGGGTGCCTCATGTTCAGTTCTCTGTAGGCCAGGGTGCACTACTTCTCTCATGGTCAGGAGAGGGGTTGTGTCATGGGTGTCCGTGGCTGCAATGCCTCATGAGAGTAGTTGTCCTGGGTGCCCCGTGCTCTCATTCTTCTCTATAGTCCAGGTTCTCTGGCTGACCTACGACTCCCATGATTTACCATGTCCAGAGATTCCTATGACACAACTCGCCCAAAGGGGGAAGAGTGGCTCATTGTAGGAGATGTAGGCCAGGCAAGAGAGGAGAATAAAAATGAGGCACCTGAACTACAACTCCTATCATGCACCATAATAGAGCAGCAAGAAGCAAGAAAGTGGTGCATCATGGGGAATGTAGTCAACCAGAAAGCCCAGCCCATAGAGAAAAATTGGCACACGAGGTATTCAAAACTACAGTTGCCATGATGTACCACTCTGTCATTTTGAATCAAAACATTTCAGTTTTTGGACAAACAATTTTCAGTGAAAAGTTGAAGTTCTCCGTGGGAAGCAGAAATGTCACAAATTTTTTGGTCGAAATAACAATTTTCTATCAAAAAGCAGCTGTGGCAAAGAATTTTCAGTGAGCTCTCTTAAGCCAGGAGTGTCCTGTAACCTAGATCTCCAAGCACTCCGCAGACAGAATCCTGCTCAGAATCTTGGCATTGCCAGGTTTTTTGGGACCAAAAAAGATTAACAAACTCTTTTTATTGGCCAGTGTGGAAACTTTTATGGGAAAATCTTTGATCAAAATTTTTTTTTGCTGTTCAGCTACATTTTTTTTGTGTTGTTTTTTTTAGTGGGGGAAAACCTCCCCTTAAAGAAGAAACCAAACAGGCTAGTTGCAATGAAAACGGTTTTGTGCAATATGCATCTCAGCTTTCTGAGGTCAAGTTACAAAACAGGAACGTTTTTTGCTTCGTTGGAGCAAAATCTGCCTTTGGTTTTTCCCTTTTGCCCTGGCCTTTTAAAACATTCTGCTCAACAGGTTTTGTTTTCTGGTGACATTTTTCCGCCATTTTTGTTTTCCCAAAACACCAAGCTTCTGTCAAGGGGCCATAGCTCCACTGGAGTCAATGGGGCCAGATCCCAGCTGGGGTCAATCGTCTGTAGCTCCATTTAGTCCAGTGGATCTGTGGCGATTCATATCGGCAAAGGCTCTGCCCAGCTGTTCTTGCGATGATCTGTGTAATTCCCAGCTCATGCGCTGGCTGGATCCCAGCTCTAATTAAGAGGCCATGAGACCCAGTCTTTGGCGCAATGCCCCGACTCCATGCTGGCATGTGAACCAAAGCTCCTGGCTCTGGAAGGCAGAGGGGTCGCGAGCGGGAGAGGATTATTTTAACTTGATAAACAGTTGCCCCTTTTCTCTTCTCTCCCTGCTGCGCCGGCTCCTTGGAGGGCTGGGAAATGTGGTAAGTGCCCAGGCATCTCTTGCCTGTCCCACATTGGTACTGACCTGCCCATCGGATACATTATTCAGGCGTAATTGGCAAACCCCAACTTCCAAGCATGGGGGGAGGGAGTTGTGGGGGGAGGAGGGCGGAGGGAAAATCCAAATTGCATCAGACCTCTGGAGATTTGTGTTCAGAATGGGTGGGTGTGTGGGTGAGATCTACGGGGCACTGCCCCCCGCCCCATTCTCTAATGCAGCTAAAGTTGCAGCAAAATCAGGGTTTGCCAGGAACAGATTCCCTTAGCGAGGAGGGGTGAGCTAGCAGTTAGAGAGATCCAGCTGGAAGGCAGGAGACCTGGGTTCAAGAGCCTTGGACAGGGCTTGGTTGAGTCCGTGCCTCAGTTTCCCCATCTGTAACATGGGGATAGTGATCCTTCCATTGTCTGTTTACATTGTAAGATCTTTGGGGGCAGAGACTCTCTCTGTGCCTGGGCAGCACCTGGCACAACGGGGCCCTGATCTCAGCTGGGTCCATTGGGTGCTACCAGAATAACACTAATGGGTTGTGCTCACCACTGTGGTGCTTTCTGGTAGTTGCTCCAGGTTTAGATCTGTCCATCAGCAGGGTGCCCTCCCCTTGTGAGGTCTCACTCAGTGTCACAGCTTCTCCACCATCTCTGCTGTCTGTGAGGACCCATGTTGCTCCCGGACCACAGCGTCCTCTTTAGGGCATGGCCCTCTGGCTTCCCCAACTCCACTGTCTCTCCGCTTCCGGGGGAACCGACAGGCCTTGGCCCAGCCTGTCACTGCAGTGGCCATTCACAGCCTCTCGCTCAGGGGCAAACTGCCGTCCTTTGGGTGGCCCCTTCCTTTAGCAGCCCGTGGGGCAAAGGGGAGAGGGGCAGGCCCGCCTGCTACTCTGGGCCCTGACCCAGGGACCTTATAGCTGGCAGCCGCTCACTGCCTCTCCTTCCCCTCTGCCACTACCTGCTTTCCCTGGGCCACCTTCCCAGCACCTATTCGGCCCCTGTATCATGGCCACAGTCTGGGAACGAGCCAGGCTGGAGCTCTGCTTGTTCTCTGACCCTGCCCAGCACTGTTCTGTCCCAGGTACTTCTCTCTGCAGGCAGCCAGTCCTTCTCCCTCAAGCTCCAGGGAGAGACTGACTCCTCTCTGTCCTGCAGCCCTTTTTATAGGGTCCAGCCGGGCCCTGATTGGCTGCTTCTAAGTCTTCCTCTGATTGGCTGGGTTCTGTGCAGCTGCTCCAAGGGCTGCTATTAACCCTTTGCTAGCCAGTGAGGGGCAGCTGCCTCATCACAAACACCTGAAGAATAGTACTGCAGAGAAGTGATTAAATTAATCCTGAACTTTTGTGAGTGGATGAAGCGTTCACAATAAGTGGCATTTTTGGCCAGGCCTAGAACGTTGTTTAGTGGCTTGATTGCCGGGGGAATTCAGTGCCTAGTACCATCCTTCGGGAATCCAAGCCTAAAGCCAGAGTCTAGACCGGGGGCTGCATGCTGTAGCTCGGGGGTCCACCTCCCGTGTAACAGAGGAAGGTCCAGCTTCTCTACTGGGCTGCTTGTGGGAATGCCGTGGACTCTGCCCTGCGCTGTCCAGAGAGCCGGCTGGATTGTTTTGGGTGCCCAACTCGTGACACGGTGAAAGGAGATGGGATTTCAGAGAACACCAAGTACCCATCAAAACCAGGCTCGCCGCATGGCATCTCCAGTTGGGCACCTGCAATCCAGAGTCTCTCTTGAAAGCACCTATGAGGCACGTGCCAGGCATGTCGCAGCCCCCTGCCCCTCCCATGACTGAGACGGGGGGGCCCCCAACCGGGCTGCCCAGTGCCCAAATCTCAGCTGAGCAGCCCCAAGCCCTGAGGTGGAATCAACACTTATGTGAGTTGAGTGGCGCATGGGGCTGTGGGAGGGCGTGGCCTCGTGTGTCCATCACCTGGTGTAAAAACACTCCAGTCATTAAAGCCAGTGGGACTAGACCCAAAGCTGGGGTCAATGACTCCAGTGGAGCTACGGCCTAATGGGGCCAGGTCCCAGCTGGGGTCAATGGGCCATAGCCCCACTGGAATCGGTGTGGCCAGGTCGCAGCTGGGGTCAGCGGGCCGTAGCCCCATTGGAGTCGGTGTGGCCAGGTCCCAGCTGGGGTCAATGGGCCGTAGCCCCACTGGAAACGGTGTGGCCAGGTCGCAGCTGGGGTCAGCGGGCCGTAGCCCCATTGGAGTCGGTGGGTCCAGGTCCCAGCTGGGGTCAATGGGTCGTAACTCCATTGGAGGGCTGACCTCAGCGTGTCCATTGTAGGTTCCTGGGAATCAGTCCCCTCCATTGTGTATTTCTCTCTTGGTGGCCTTGGGCTAGTAACTCCCCATCTCCCCCTCCTGCAGGACTTGGTGATCACCATGGTGATCGCGCTTCTCTGGCTGATCAGCACTTCGGCTTGGGCCAAAGCCCTGACTGACATCAAAATATCCACTGGGTCTGAGATTATGTCGGAAATACTCTTCTGCCATTTGCCCCCTAATTCCTGCTTATTCGGTGCAGTGAGCAGCATGGGCTCCCTCAACGTGTCTGTGGTATGTATGGCCGGCGCCCTCCCCTCCCCTGTGCCACTGAGACATGGGGCGGGTCTCCCTTGAAACTCAGGGGCGTGTGCTTGGCTCCAAGCCTGTGGTCGGAGATCTTGTCTACATGGGGACGCGAAGGGAAGTGAATCCAAATTAAGAGTTTAAATTAGGGCTGTCAAAAAATTTAAAAAATTAATCGCAGTTTTAATCGCATTGTACAGTGCTCACTCTGTTAATTTTGAATACAAATATTTGCACTATAAAAAGATAAACCAAAGAAATAGTATTTTTCAGTTCACCTTTATCGTGAAAGTGCGACTTACAAATGTAGAATTTTTTTTACATAACTTTTATTTTTGAATGCAATGTAACTTTAGTGCCTACAAGTCCACTCAGTTCTTCTTCTTGTTCAGCCAATTGCAAAGACAAAAAAGTTTCTTTAAATTTATGGGAGATAATGTTGCTCACTTCTTATTTACAGTGTCACCTGAAAGTGAGAACAGGCGTTCGCATAGTACCGTTGTAGCTGGTGTTTCAAGGTATTTACGTACAAGATGTACTCAGGGTTCACATGCCCCTTCATGCTTCGACCACCGTTCCAGAGGACGTGTGTCCATGCTGATGACAGGTTCTGCTCGATAACAGTCCAAAGCACTGCAGACTGACACATGTTCATTTTCATTATCTGAGTCAGATGCTACCAGTAGAAGGTTGATTTTCATTTTTGGTGATTCAGGTTCTGTAATTTCCACATCACTGCGTTGCTCTTTTAAGACTTCTGATGCCGTGTTCTGTACCTCATCCCTCTCAGATTTTGGAAGGCACTTCAGATTCTTAAACCTTGGGTCAAGTGTTGTAGCTATCTCTAGAAATCTCACATTGGTACCTTCTTCGCGTTTTCTCAAATCTGCAATGAAAGTGTTCTTAAATCGAACAATATGTGCTGGGTCGTCATCTGAGACTGCTATAGCATGAAATATATGGCAGAAAGCAGTTAAAACCACAGAACAGGAGACATACAATTTTCCCCCCAAGGAGTTCAGTCACAAATTAAATTAACACATATTTTTAACAAGCGTCAGCAGCATGGAAACATGTCCTCTGGAATGGTGGACGAAGCATGAAGGGGCATATGAATGTTTAGCACATAAATACCTTGCAACGTTGCCGACAACAGTGCCATGCCTGTTCTCACTTTTAGGTGACATTGTGAATAAGAAGTGAGCAGCATTATCACCTGTAAACATAAACAAACTTGTTTGTCTTAGGGATTGGCTGAACAAGAAGTAGGACTGAGTGGACATGTAGGCGCTAAAGTTTTAGATAGTTTTGGTTTTGAGTGCGGTTATGAAACAAAAAAAAAAATCTACATTTGTAAGTTGCACTTTTACTTTAAAGAGATTTCACTACAGTACTTGTATGAGGTGAATTGAAAAATACTATTTTTTATCTTTTTTTACAGTGTAAATATTTGTAATAAAAAATAGTGACCAGTGTACACTTTGTATTCTGTGGTGTATTTGAAATCAGTGCATTTGAAAATGTAGAAAAACATCCAAAATATTTATAATAAATTTCAATTGTTATTGTTTGACATTGCAATTAAAACTGCGATTAATTTTTTTAGTCAAGTTAATTTGCTTTGAGGTAATCGCTGAAGTTAAGTGCGGTTTAATTGACAGCTCTAGTTTGAAATGGATTGGTTCCCGTAGGGTGTTCGTCGGTTGGAGAGGGTTCAGAGCTGGAGAAGAGAAGTTATTGTACCTCTGGGTTTGGCACTGGTGTGACCGTTGCTGGAATCCTGTGTCTGGATCTGGTGCTCATCATTCGAGAAGGACGTTGATCAGTTGGAGAGGGGTCAGGGAAGAGCCACAAGAATGATTAAAGGATTGGAAAACCTCCCTTGTAGTGATAGACTCAAGGAGCTCAATCTATTTCTCTTGACAAAGAGAAGGTTTCAGAGGTGACTTGATCCCCGTCTTTTAAGTCCCTACATGGGAACAAATACTGATCATGGGTTCTTTGGTCTGGCAGAGGAAGGTCTAACTATGTCCAATGGCTGGAATTTGAAGCTAGACACAGACTGAAAATAAGGTGTAAATTTTTAAGTCACAGTAATTCAACCTTGGACCAATTTACCAGGGAGTGTGGTGGATTCTCCCTCACTGGCACTTTTAAAACGAAGGTTGGATGGGTTCCTAACTGATCTGCTCTTGTTCAAACGGAAATTTAATTCAGGGATGTTTTCTGGCCTCTGTTAGACAAGAGGCCAGACTAGTTGATCAGAGGGGTTTGTTCTGGCCTTAGAATCTATGAATTAAGGAGAGTGAGTCTGAGACCAGATTGTGGATTTGATGGAAACTCGGAACTGGTTAAAATATGGATGTTCTCATTCTGAATTAAAGTCACCGTCATTCTTAATTCACAGTGATTTAAACTAATCTCAATCAGGGCCACTTTAATTCAGAATGAGAGCATCCACGATGCGGTTTAACTAATTCATTTTAAATTCACACCAATGAGGGCTTGTCTACACTTGAAATTTAATTTGGATTAAGGCTGGGTGTGAATTTAAAGCCCTAATTATTCCTGATTAACTCCATGTGTGGATACTGTTATTCCGGAGTATGAATGACTTGTCCTGATTTGGCTAAATCCACTGGGGAAACTATTCAGGAATAGCAGTGGGTGAAATTTTCCAGATGAACCTTCTTTCAGCAGAAAAGGCAGATTCTGTTTCCAAACATCTGTTTGTTTCATTTAAAGAACCTCAATAAAAAAGTTTCGAAAGGGTTAAGCAAAGGGGGTTTGACCGACACCGTTTTTTCGACTTTTCCTTTCACCAGCAGTTTTGAAAAATGTTTATAGTTTTTTCTCATTTTTTGAATAACTGGTGAACTGAAAAAAATCTTATCAGGAGCTGGTATTCTGAAGTAACTCTGTGTGTGGACAAGCCCTCAGTTAATTCAGATTAACTTTCCCGAGTGTCCCTATGTAAGCAAGTCCATAGACTGGCAGCGTCTGGGGCATAGGCTGTTTTGTATTGTTTGTACAGCACCTGGCACAAGGCGTCTTAGCCGCGCCTGAGGGTCCTGTATGCTACCGTAGTACACCTCATAAATGATCTAATAAACACTGGTTAAATGAAGGAGCTCGATCTATTTAGTTTCTCCCAGAGAATGTTCAGAGGGGATTTAATTATGGTCTGTCAGCACCTCTGTGGGGAGGAGGTTTTGGGGAGCAGAGGGCTCTTTTATCCAGCTAACACAGGCAGAGTGAGAGCCGACAGCTGGGGAATGAAGCCAGACAGATCCAGGCTGGAAAGAAGTGAATTTTAGTCATGGAATTGACCCACCAGATCTGAGTTTGAAATCTACAAAGGGGGCGCACTAAAGGGCACGCATGCAAGGGAGTGAAGTTAAGGTGCTCTAGCTCGACCATCCGATCTGGGCTGCAGGCAGGAATGTCTGGGGCTATGCAGCCGGGCAAGCTGGGTGGGCAGAAATGGTCCATATAGAGCTGGAGAGGGCGTCTCCCAGCCGAACTGGAAGCTAGATACTGCAGCTAACCCCCTCCTCCTTTGGACCCCTTAGGTTTTCGGCTTCCTGAACCTCATTCTGTGGGCAGGCAACGCTTGGTTCGTGTATAAGGAAACCCATCTGCACAGTCCCCCAGACGCTCCGGCCCCAGGCGGCGCTTCGGCTCCTGCGGGAATGTAAATGGCCCCGCTGGGACACACCAGCACCACGCACGACCCCTCGGCCTCAACCTGGCATCGGCGCTGCTCATCTGTCCTAACTGTAGTCACCATTTCAACCAGCAGGGGCCGGGTGGGAATTGCAGATACAGCTCAGCTTTCAATTGCGAGCAGGTGCCCTTACGTTTTGAAGGCAGCGGTGTTTTGGCAGGGCAGGGCGGTGGTGGGTTGGTTTTGTTTTTGTGTTGTTTTTTTTGCTTTATTCTACTGAAATATTACCCTGGGTGTTGTCAAGGGAGAGGGGCAGCTTCTTCGCGAGAACTGCGGCCCTGCAAACTATCTGTAGTGTCGAGGGCAGTGGTTCTCAAACTTTTATATTGGTGACCCCTTTCACCGGTGAGCGCGACCCCCTCCCCCACCCCCCAATAAATTCAAAACACTTTTGTATATATTTAACACCAGTATAAATGCTGGAGGCAAAGCGGGGTTTGGGGTGGAGCTGACAGCTTGCAACCCCCCATGTAATAACCCCGTGACCCCCAGAGGAGCTGTGACCCCCAGTTTGAGAACCCCTGGTCCGGGGTCCCAGCCCTCGGCTGGCATGACCCAGCAGTGCTCTGCTGAACCGAATAGCGCCATTGGCAGCAGATTGGCATGGAGCGATTGATCGCAGATAGGGCTGGTGTGTGCGGGCTGGTGCAGCACGTGACTGACAGCAGAGAGAGCAGACTGGGCACAGAAAGCAATCTGGCCACCTGTAACTCGTAGATCTGTGTTAATTGGTACAGATCTAGAGCGCGTGCATGTCAGTATCCCTGTGTTCATTGCAGCAGATTGCTGATGATTTCTCTCAGCTGAGTGGCTGGCCTTGCATTTCAATAAGTGCCTTTTGTCTTTCATGTCCCTCTGATGGGGGAGGGTTTGTATCTGGGGTACATGGGGGGCGGGGGGGAGCTGCATTTGAAATGCACTATTCTCACTTTGTACATGACACACACAACTTGTCTTGGTTTGAAAACCCGCGTTAGCACCAGGCTTCCTATGTCATCGACCTGAACCGATTCTTCGTTGCAAAGACGAGCTTCGGCATCTCAGCGTTCGATCTCCCAGGGCAGAGCCAGTCGGGAGTTTTTTTGACAAACCGTTTTTTCCCCCACTGCAAAATGCAGACTCATTGAAACGGAAACTTTTTGGAGTTGAGAGATTTGTCCAAACCAAGCCAGAGACGCTGCAATTTGGGTTTGGAGGAATCTCCTGAGGTGGAAAATGTATCGGAGGGCAGACAGTTTAGAAATTGTCCACACCTTCAGCATGAATAGGTTGCGGGGGCGGGGTTGAGTCTACATTTTTGGTTTGAAATTTTGGTAAAAGTGGGCTTCAAAAGAACTGACCTCAAAACAACACTTCTTAAAATCATGGAAATGAAATGTTTTGACCCCAACTGAAATTTTTTCTGAATTTTTTTCAACTTGCCAAAATTGTCGAGTTCTGGGTTTTTCATTCCAAATCAGGATAGGAAAATATCTTAATCTCAAAAATTCCTTCCTCACTCTGTGAATCTAAACAGAGCTTTGGAGAGTGCTACTGTTCAGTCCCTCTTGTATATTTCCCCTCCCACTATTAGCTTCTAGGTGTCGTATCCAGTGCTGGCTTTTAGCAGATGTTTTCCCTGGAGTTTGAACGTCACACCTGGCTGATTTGAAAGGGCCGAGCATGTGTCTGCTTGCAAGTAAAATCTCCTTTGCATTTATCTCTGTTTTATGCTGCGTGGCTGCTTCCAGGATGTACGCCCTGTAGAGCACAAGCCTTCTCTGCATTTTTCTCAGCAGGAGACAAGAAATCCACCTCTGAAGTTAATTGCGTTTGAGTCTGGTTGGTAGACAATGAAAAACTACAGAAGGAAGCTAAATTTGGCCAATCCTCAAGGGGTGTAGATTAAAATAACTCTACAGTGAGTGCCAGTTTAGACCTGTGGGAATCTCACTTTGCTATCCTTTGCCATTAGCGTGGTGTCACATGTTTGCAGAAATTTGTGGGCAGAGTTAAGGGGGCTCTAGTTCGACCCCCAGATCTGGGCTGGCCATTCTCCAGCCTCCGCTATGCAGGAGGTCAGACTGGATGAATTAAGAGGTGATTGGAAAATTTTCTGCTAAATGGTTTTCAGTTGGAAAATGTGGTTTGCCTGAAATGGATTTTTGTTCTTGTGAAATTGAAGCGATTTGGGGCACAATGTTTAGATTTAAAAAAAACACCAAGGGCAGTTTTGCAAACATCAAAATCTCCTGTTTAGTCACGTTTTTCATTATTCGTTTTGAAAATTTTTCATTTTGTTCTGAAGCAACATATTCTTTTGAAATACGTGTGTGAGATTGGAAAAAACCCCACGGTCAGAATCGTTTGGCGCAAGCGCAGATGAGTTTTGCACCCAGAAATTCATTGCATGGAGAATTTGGAAATCTGGGCTTTTGGATGGGAGGGAGGGAATTGAATGTTTGAAAATTTTCGCAGGAGGGAAGAATCTCCACCAACCAGCTCTTATGTCTGTGATCCAATATTTCACTTTGCCTGTGGCGAAACAGCCAAGCCGTGGGATGGGCTCGGTTGTGATGCAGATGCGTGTGGGACTCTCTCGCCCTGCTCTCGTCGCTGGTTTCGAAGCTCGGCTTTAAGGTCATGACAGGTGGACCTGGCTTTTAATTTTATTTACTCTTTTTCTTACGAATCGTTCAAGAAATATGTCTGTCCTGTATGCCACGGACTTGATAATAAAAACCAGTTATCTCAGCGGAGTTTTCTGAGCTGCCACCCTCACCCCTGAGGCCAGGAGTGGGGGGAGTGGTTTGAGCATTGGCCTGCTAACCCCAGGGTTGTGAGTTCAATCCTTGAGGGGGCCACTTACAGATCTGGGGATTTAGTTGGGGATTGGCCCTGCTTTGAGCAGGGGGTTGGGCTAGATGACCTTCTGAGGTCCCTTCCAACCCTGATTATGATGCATTAAAGAGGTAATGGGAGCCAGGTAAGAAAGGTCTTGGTTGAAAAAAAGCTTTGGAGGGATAGTTTTCCCACTAGCTGTAGTTCCTGCAAACCTGGAAGGGGTGTTTACACCTATTACAGCTGACATAGCAGGGGGCTGCGGGTCAGGAGTGAGGGGCACTGGCAGAGCTGGGGGGGAGCCCAGGGCTGGGCTGGGCTGGCGGGGGGCTGCGAAGTGAAGGCCACCAGCAGAGCTGGTGGGGATCTCAGGGCTAGGATGGCAGGAGGCTGTGGGTCAGGAGTGAGGGGCACCGGCATAGCTAGGGGAGAGCCCAGGGCTGGGCTGGCAGGGGGCTGCGGATCGGGAGTGAGGGGCACTGGCAGCGCTGGTGGGGATAGCAGACGCTGCGGGTTAGGAGTGAAGGGCGCTGGGGGGGATCTCAAGGCTGGGCTGGCAGGGGGCTGCGGGTTGGGAGTGAGGGGAACTGACAGCGTTGGTGGGGATCCCAGGGCAGGGATGGCAGGGGGCTGTGGGTCAAGAGTGAGGGGCGCTGGCAGCCCTGGGCCGGATCCTGGGACTGGGACAGCAAGGGGCTGCGGGTCGGGAGTGAGGGGCACTGGCAGCGCTGGGGGTGATCCCGGGACTGTGGGTTGGGAGTGAGGGGCAGTGGCAGCGCTGGAGGGGAGCCCAGGGCTGGGCTGGGCTGGCAGGGGGCTGCGGGTCAGGAGTGAGGGGCACCAGCAGAGCTGGTGGGGATCTCAGGGCTAGGATGGCAGGAGGCTGTGGGTCAGGAGTGAGGGGCACCGGCATAGCTGGGGGGGAGCCCAGGGCTGGGCTGGCAGGGGGCTGTGGTCGGGAGTGAGGGGCACTGGCAGCGCTGGGGGTGATCCTGGGGCTGTGGGTTGGGAGTGAGGGGCACTGGCAGCGCTGGGGGTGATCCTGGGGCTGTGGGTTGGGAGTGAGGGGCACTGGCAGCGCTGGGGGTGATCCTGGGGCTGTGGGTTGGGAGTGAGGGGCACTGGCAGCGCTGGGCCGGATCCCGGGACTGGGACAGCAAGGGGATGCAGGTCGGGAGTGAAGGGCACTGGCAGCGCTGGGGGGGATCTCAGGGCTGGGATGGCAGGGGGCTGCGGGTCGGGAGTGAGGGGCACCGGCTGCTTGCAGGTTCAAGGGAGAGAGACTTCCCTGCTGTGTCAGTGTTTTTGGCACTGGTTGGGGTCCAAAGGGAGGCGCTAACGTGCCTGGTTCAAGCGGGGGAGAAACGAGCTGCTGGTCAGGTTCTGCATGGTGGAAGCTGGGTCCAGCCACTCCCAGGGGCCCAGGAGGTGACACACCAAGACAGAGACCCTGCTGCTCAGGCTTTATTGTGGATTCTGTCCCCCCGGCACCGTCCTCAATTCATCTGGATGGCTCTGCGGATCCACGCTACGTAGTTGCAGACCTTGGTGTAGACGCCAGGCCTGCTGGACTGGGCGCAGGTTTGCAGCCCCCAGGACACGATGCCCTGGAGCTGCCCAGCGCAGAGCAGGGGCCCACCCGAGTCACCCTGTGGAGAGACAACAGCTTGCGTCGTAACGACCCCCCCTTGACTGGACTGGGGGAGCCCAGGGCTGGGCGCCCAGGGGGCTGCAGGTCAAGAGTGAGGGGCACCAGCAGAGCTGGAGGGGTTAGGGGGAGCCCAGGGCTGGACTAGTGGAGGCTGCGGGTCGGGAGTGAGGGGCACCGGTAGACCCAGTCCATGATCCCCTGCCCTGAAGGGAGCTCACATGATCTGTGGGGCTCCAATCCCCTCTGCAAACCCAACCACCACCACCCCACAGCTCCTCCCCTTCGGGTCCCCACCCCCATCCTGCCTTTTGCCATGACAAGTGGCAAACCATGGCTCTGAATCTGGGCCACCTCTGCCCCCACAGTGTGGGGCAGGGCACCCCTCCCCCAGTGTGCGCCCCCAGCTCCTTCCCCCTCCATTGGGTAGAGCCAGACTTTCCCCCAACAGGTGCTGCCCATCTGCCCCCCTTCTGCCCCCACCTCGTGGGGGGGGGGGAGTCCACACTCCCTTCCACCCAACTATCCTCCATCCCCTTCCAGATCCCCACTCCCGCCTCAAGCTCCCCACCCGCGCTCTTCCCTGGCCCTGCCCCCTCACCTGGCAGGAGTCGACGCCTCCACCCATGACGCCCGCGCACACCATGTTGGTGGTGACCCGGCCAGGATAGGAAGCCCGACAGCTCTGGGCCGAGAAGATCTGGACGTTTCCGCACTGCAGGAGGTTGGGGAACGAGGCTGGGGAAAACACCATGAAGTGGGGTCACTCCCGAGTGACTCCGGATTGAATCTGCCCCAGAGACCTGATTGAATCACCCTAGTGTCAGCCCCAGAGACACACAGGGGGTCATCCCCAGCCCTACCTTGGGGGGTGGTGACGGTGCCCCAGCCCGAGATGAGGCAGGCGGTCCCGGTGGGCGCGCAGGCCGTGGGCAGCGTGACGGGGCGGGCGGTCATGCCGATGGTGATGGGTTGCGCCAGCTTGAGCAGCATGAGGTCGTTGTCCAGGGTGAAGCGGTTGTAGCCGGGGTGCAGGATGGCGCCGGACACGACTCGGTCCTGCTCCGGCCCCTCCCGCACCGCCAGGTTGTGCTCCCCGAGCCGCACCCGCAGGCCGCTAGCCACAGGGACGAGAGATCCGGGTCAGAGTCCTGGCTCCACGGGCCCCCACCTCCACCCCTGCCGCTGCTGCCCTCCCGGGAATGGGGGAGAGACTGGACAGAGCAGGGCCCATCCCCTCCTGCAGGGGGTGGCAGGGACACACACACACAGAGCAGGGCCCATCCCCTCCAGCAGGGGGCAGCAGGGACACACACACACACACACACACACACACACACACACACACACACACAGAGCAGGGCCCAGCCCCTCCTGCAGGGGGCGGCAGGGACGGACGCGCACACACACACACAGAGCAGGGCCCAGCCCCTCCTGCAGGGGGCGGCAGGGACACACGCGCACACACGCGCGCACACACACACACACACAGTAGGGCCCATCCCCTCCAGCAGGGGGCAGCAGGGACGGACACACACACACAGAGAACAGGGCCCAGCCCAGCCCCTCCAGCAGGGGGCAGCAGGGACACCCACAGAGAGCAGGGCCCATCCCCTCCAGCAGGGGGCGGCAGGGACACACACACGGACACACACACACACACACAGAGCAGGGCCCATCCCCTCCAGCAGGGGGCGGCAGGGACACACACACACACACACGCACACAGAACAGGGCCCAGCCCCTCCAGCAGGGGGCGGCAGGGACACACACACGGACACTCACACACACACACAGAGCAGGGCCCATCCCCTCCAGCAGGGGGCGGCAGGGACACACACACAGCCACACACACACACAGAACAGGGCCCAGCCCCTCCAGCAGGGAGTGGCAGGGGGAGACACACACACACAGAGCAGGGCCCAGCCCCTCCAGTCGCGGGCAGCAGGGACACACACACTCACACTCAGAGCAGTGCAGGGCTCAGTTTCTCCAGCAGGGGGCAGCACGCACACACACGCACGCACACGCGCACACACACACACACACTCTCTCTCTCTCTCTCTCTCACGGTCTGTAGCAGTGGGCGGCAGACAGCACCCAGCTCCTGTCGACCAGGATGCCCCCGCACTGCAGCGGGCCGTAGACGAAGGCCTGCCAGGGCTGGGAGTAGCGAGGACACATGTACCCGCCGATGATCCGGTCCCCGTCGTCCTGGGCGGACACTGCAGCACCTATCGGCAAACTCCACATCAGCACAAGGGGCCCGGACTGGGGGGGAGATCGGAGCAGGACCACCAGGGGGGCGCTGGTGTCACAGGCAGAGCTGCTGCAATGGGCCGTGGGCCTGGTTCCAGCGATTGTAGGGCAAGGGACACTGCGTTTTGTCTGTGTCTTAAATCCCCAGCTGCTGAGGTCATGGAAGAGGATCCATTGACGGATCGATCTATCAATCAATCGCCAAACAGCCCACTATCTATCCAGCCCCACAATCCCCTCCCTACTATCTATCTATGTATCCCCTCACACCCCCTTTATCTATCTATCTATCTATCCCCCCACACCCCGTCTGTCTATCCTCACACACCCCCTCTATCTATCCCCCCACACCCCCTCTATCTACCTATCTATCCTCCCACACCACCTCTATCTATCCCCCCACAGCCCGTCTGTCTATCTATCTATCCCCCCACACCCCTTTTATCTATCTAAAGTGGCTCATGCATTAAGATGCGTCAGTCCCATTCAGTCCCCATTGCCAACGCGCACCCACCCTACTGCTGGCGAGAGTCAGGGCCAGCCACCCTCAGAAATTGCAGCTGTGCACAACCCTTCCCTACCACCCCCTCCCTACCCCCACACCTTCCCATCCCCCACAATTCTCTCCCTGCCCCCCACCCCCATCCCCCCACACCTACTCATCCTCCCACAATCCCCATCCCTGCCTCCGACACCTCCTCTTCCCCCTCCACATACACAATCCTCCCATGCACCCCCCCCAACACCCATTTCCCCCACATGGGCCCCCTGTCCCTGTCTGCGCACACACCCGCTCATGTGTACACAACTCCTCCTCCCTGCACACCCTCTTCCACTCCTACAGCCCCCCACTCTTATGTACCCCCCTCACCTGCAGTCACCACTAGCAGCACGATAGCCGTCAGCTCCATGGGGCTCAGCTGTGGTGATGCACAGGGCTAGTGGCGGCTGGCTCGGAGGGGTGGGGGGAGAAGGAAAAGAGAAAATTAACAGATAACTTAGCCCTCCCTCTCAACACAGACTCCGCCCACTGACAGCCACCGCTTGCTCTGCGTTTGATGCCGCTTGTCCCCAAACACATCCATCCACCCACCCCTCCATCCCCAAATATGTCCATCAATCCATCCCTCCATCCCCAGACACATCCATCCATCCACTCCCCCTCCATCCCCAAACACGTCCATCCACCCATTCATCCCTCCATCCCCAAACACGTCCATCCACTTACCCACTCCTTCAACCCCAAACGTATCCATCCACCCACCCACCCCTCCATCTCCATACACGTCCATCCATCCATCCACCCCTCCACCCACCCACCCTTCCATCCCCAAACACTATCCATATACGTGTCCACCCCCCTCCATCCCCATATATACACATTATCTATCTAGCTATCTATCTAATCTGTCTCGGTGTTCAGAGCTGTCATAGGGAGTTAGGTACACATCTTGGAGAATTAGAAAGCCCTAACATGATGGACCCATCTAATCTCCCGAGGAAGCTCTGAAAGTTTCCGCCAAAGATTTCACCCCATGTCCAACCCCCAGGACTGAAGCAGAAAAGGGAGCAGCATCTCACTCTTCCACGCCCTCCCGGTTGGATGGTTCCTGGAAAGCTAAGCCAGAGGAATGGCTGTTGCATCTGGTTCTGGGTGGCATGGCCTGCCATGACTAGCTCCTGCCCAAATGAAGGTCAGGTCTCGCCAAGGGTGCAGGGATCTCCCAAGCCCGTGACTCAGACGGGTAGTGTAGAAATGGAAGGACCTGTCTTGCTGGCCTGACATCTGCCAGACCGACCCATTGGAACTCCAGAAATCCCCAGATGGGGCTCCCAAAGCACGGGAGCTGTGGGGTTTTTTAACTGATGGGCCGTGTCACTGGGTGTCAGGCTCCTGTGCCTTTGGGAGCTTGCCTGCCCCAGCTGAGCACCCAAGGGAGAGAGAAACCATGTCTCTCCAGCAGAGAACTCCGGCCAGCGCGGCAGCCCCGTCTGGGCAGAAAACTGACCAACGTTGCTGGAGGGTGTGTGCACTTCGGTGCTTGTGTCCCCCGAGCTCTCGCTGTGCTCACCAGGGGCATCTCACAGCCCCCCACGCACCTGGGTCCACCTCCCATCTCCTGCTACAAACTCTCCATGCTCTCCACTGTGTGCCCAGTGCCCCTCCCCCAATGCCAGGGGCTCTGTGTGCCCCCATTTCCCTCCTCCACACCAGAGGCTCTGTGTGCTCCATTCCCCCTCCCCCCATGCCAGGGCTCTGTGTGCCTCATTCCCCTCTCCCATGCCTGAGGCTCTTGTGCCCCATTCCCCCTCCCCCCATGCCAGGGGCTCTGTGTGCCCCCATTTCCCCCCCATGACTGAGGCTCTGTGTGCCCCATTCCCCCTCCCCCCATGCCAGGGCTCTGTGTGCTCCATTCCCCTCTCCCATGCCTGAGGCTCTGTGTGCCCCATTCCCCCTTCCCCCATGCCAGGGACTCTGTGTGCCCCCATTTCCCCCCCATGACTGAGGCTCTGTGTGCCCCCATTTCCCCCCCCATGCCAGGGGCTCTGTGCCCCATTCCCCTCCCCCATGCCAGGGGCTCTGTGTGCCCCCATTTCCCCCCCATGCCAGGAGCTCTGTGTGCCCCATTCCCATCCCCCATGCCTGGGGCTCTGTGTGCCCACATTCCCACTCCTCCAGTGCCTGGGGCTCTGTGTGCCCCATTCCCCTCCCCATGCCTGGGGCTTTGTGTGCCCCCATTCCCACTCTACAAACACAGCCCCAGTGAAGACTCGCTGCCCTCACAGTAAAATCTAGAAGTTCTCCCTTTATACCACTCCTCCAGGAGCTGGAGATTTAGGAAATCTCTAAGTACTACAAGACTTGAGATGAAAGAGCAACAGTTGGATACTGAGATAGATTCTTCCTAACCCTCTGCTTGCACCGGTTGGGTGTGGAAAAGTGGTGAAAAGCTACTTACGAAAGACTTTGAAGCAAACCACGTAGAAGCAGCTTTAGCTGTTAGCCAGTAGGGGTTCCCTGTTCAACAGACCATTGACAATTAGTCTGACCACTGGAGATAGTTTCAAAAAAATAAAAATCAGAAATTTTGGGGGAAATTCAAAAATTTTGAAAAAAAAGTCAAGTTTTGAGGAGGAAAATTTCAAGAATTTGGGGGAAAATAGCAAGATGCTTGAGCAAAAAATTCAGGAACTTTGGGGGGGAAATTTCAAGAACCTGGAAGAAATTTTCAAAAATGTTGAGTGGAAATTCTAGAATTTGTGGGAAATGTTGAAGAATTTGCAGGAAATGTCAAGCAATGTGCAGGAAACATTTCCAAACATTGTAGTGCGAAATTTTCAAAAACTATTGGAGACCATTTCAAGAATTTGTAGGAATATATCAAATGTGGGGAAAATTTCAAGATCTTTTAGAGAACATTTTGAGACTTAGAAGGAAAATTTCAAATAGGAAAAATTCAAATATTATGGGGAAAATTTCAAGGATTTTGGAGAAAATTTCAAGAAACTACACAAAACAATTAAAAAGGGAAAAATCAGGAATTTTGGGGAAATTGCAAAACATTTGGTGAAAATTCCAAGAATTTAGGTGACATTTTCAAAATTTTTTGAGAAAATGTCAAGAATTGGGGACATTTTGCAATTTTTGGGGGGGAATTTTCAAGAATTTCTGGAACATTTTAAATATTTCACGGGGGATGCAAGACGTTGGGTAAGTTTTGAAAACTTGTAAACAGTTTTCATATCTTTTTTTTTTTTCAAACTGGAACAGTTTTGTCTCACTTGAAACGTTCCGTGACAATTTTTAACTGCTATTTAGTGCCATTTTTTTTTCATTTTTAAACTTTTCTTAACTTCTATTTCCAAGATAAGCAATTGTCAGAACTGATTTTTTTGGAGTGTCTATGAATTAAGCAGCAATTTCAAAACCATGTTTAAAAAATAACAATTTCAGAAACTTTCAAAACAGGAAAGTGTTAAAACCAAACCATTTTCAATGCTAAAAGGCTTTTTGCCTGTTATTTAAACAGTTGATTTGTTTGCTCTCAAAGCAGAGGGATTTTTTTTTTCACCTTCCCATTTTGTACAACAGGGTTTCATTTCCCTGGATTATTATTGGCGTTAAATCTCATGATTTTCATGCCAATCTCACAATTTTCCCAGCTTCACTGATTATAAAGCCAGGTGGAAACCTCTGTGATCATCTGAGCTAATCCTTCCACAATCCACAATCACTCCCTTGCCCTTCATCAAAGGGCTGTTGGCGGCTTCTCCATCAGCAGCAAGTTTGCAATCACGATGGGCCATTTTCGCCAGATGCTCTGGTTTCACCAGTATTTAAGTGAGGGAAGTTCTCCGGCCTGGGCCATACATGGTGTCCGGCTAGATGATCACAGTGGTCCCTTTGGCCTTGGAGTCTACGAATCCGATAACAGAGCAGGGTCTGCGGAGCAGTGCCCCAAGCACCTGGCCCTGCATTCCGGCAAGCGGAGGCCACAGGAATCATCCTTCGTGTGGTTCCCCTCCTGAATGAACCGAGATGAAGCAGCGGCGGTATTACCCTTCACCAGTCTGTATCGGCCACCGAGCTGTCCTACCATCCCCCTCTACTGCGGGCCCCTCAAACTGGCTCAGCCCGGAGATCAGCCAGAAATCTGCCCTCACCGGAGCTGGGTAATCCGTGCACTGGGTGGAGGAACTTCCCCTGGCACCTCGGCTTCCCCAGCAAGCGATGACGCGTTGGCTTGTGCCCAGAGACTCCTCTCTGCTGGATCGTCCGTGTGCTTGGCTTATAACCTGCCTTCGATCCTGGAACCAGCTGCCCCCAAGGCAGCGTGCAGGGCAGGGCAGGGCTGATCCACGCCTCTGAGCCTGTCATTAACCCTCCAAGGCCTCACTCACCCTGCCTTGGCATCAAATAAAGCCTGGGTGTCACCGGCAAAAGGGATAAGGGGTGGTGCCACCTTGTGGGGCCCACGCAAGCTGGGGATTAGGGACGGCTCACATGGCCCAGATGCAGGGGAGGGAAGCCAGAGCTGTCCTGTTTTCGGGGTTGCACCAGTTGAAGCAGGAATGATTTGTGTGGGTCTCACTGAAATTAGAAGGCACGTCAGACTGGTGCTAATGGAGTTGCTGGCTACTTGTGTCACAGCAGGAAGTTAGAGAATCAAGCAGGGTGCATGCTGTCGGGCGAGTGTGATTGTTTGTTTGTGTGTCGGAGAAGGGACTGTCCCTCGCTGTGTGTCTGGGCAGCGCCTGGAGCGACAGGGCCTCAATCTCAGCTGGGGCAGGGACTGTCTCTTGCTGTGTGTCTGGGCAGCATCTGGCACACTGGGGTGCTGATCTCAGCTGGGGCAGGGTCTGTCTGTCTGTCAGTCTGGGCAGCGCCTGGCACAACAGGGCCCTGATCTCAGCTGGGGCAGGGCCTGTCTGTCTGTCTGGAAAGCACCTGGCACACCATGGCCCTGATCTCAGCCAGGGCAGGGCCTGTCTGTCTGGGCAGCGCCTGGCACAACAGGGCCCTGATCTCAGCCAGGGCAGGGACTGTCGCTGTGTCTGGGCAGCGACTGGCACACTGTGGCCCTGACCTCAGCTGGGGCAGCTACCGTAATGCACATAAGAGATGCTGCTCATGCTGGGGCCGCCCAGCTTGATGCTGTCTCCGATTCCTTGGCTCAATCCTGAGGCTCAGTGGCATTTTGCTTCCGGGCCCGTATGCACTGCATGGCACGAGGCTTGGGCCCCGATTCAACCCCCTGTCTCACCCATGTTTCCCTTTTCCTTCCCATATGCCCTGTAGGCTATCCCCCCTTACAGAGAGGGAAACTGAAGCACAGAGGGGGAAACTGAGGCACGGTGAGGCTAAGTGACTTTCTCAAGGTGGCACAGGGAGGCCAGCTGAGCAGGTCCTTGACTGTGACTGGTCGGCTAATGCTCTAACCACTGCCCTGCCCTTGCTCTTCGCAGGCCCAGGAGTGCCACCTTTTGGCTGGGGCGGCATTGCTTGGTTTTGGCCAGCTGCGTGGAGGGAGCTGCCGCTTTGGGCTGGGGAACGGTCCTGACTTGCCAGCGCATCCTTGGGTGGGGATTGAACCATGGCCCTCCAAGCAGGCGCCTCCCTGGCCGGAGCTAAGGCCTTGCTGGGTTAGGCAAGTCCATCACAGGCTCTGGGGCCCAGTAGGGGGAGCCAGCGCTCCACTGCAGCGCGTGCAGGGGACACACCAGGCTGTGCAGCAAGATGCCAGGCAGAAAACTTCCCTGCTCCTGTGGGGTGTGTGGGTGGGTGGGTGTTCTTGGCTCCTGACCCTCCTGAACTCTTGGGGGGCTCCATGGGGGGGACACCAATTAGGGTGACCAGACAGCAAATGTGAAAAATTGGGACGGGTGGGGGGGTAATAGGAGCCTATATAAGAAAAAGACCCAAAAAATCAGGGCTGTCCCTATAAAATCGGGACATCTGATCACCCAACCACCAATATCCAGGAGGCAGCAGGACCGGATTTGGGCCAGTTGGTTTGGGCTAGTGAGTAGAGGACCATGGATGGAAGGTAGGGCTGGGAGTCAGGACTCCTAGGTTCTACCCTGTCTCTGGGAGAGGAGTGAGGTCTACTGGTTAGAGCAGGAGGTGCTGGGGGCCAGGACTCCTGGTTTCTCACCTGGCTCTCAGAGGCTAATGGGTTAGAGCAGGGATGCCAGAAGCCAGGACTCCTGGGTTCTGTTCCTAGCTTGGTGAGGGAGTGGGGTCTAGTGGTTAGAGCAATAGGTGTGGGACTTAGGACTCCTGGGATCTATCCCCCAGTCTGCCATGGACCTACAGTGCCACCTCCCCTTTCTGTACCTTTGTTTACCCTCCCGGCTTTTGTCTGCCCCAGGTAATTATACTATGAATTCTCCAGGGTGCGGCGCTCTCCCACGGGGCTCAGCACAACTGGACCTTGGGGCATTGTTGCAACAGAAATAATAGTTTTTGCACAGCCAATGTTTTGTTGTGAAATCATCTGGGCTACACACATACAGCACATGTGCCTCGTCCACCACACAGAGGACCTGGAAAGTGAAGTTACCTAACAGTACAGCTCTAGCTCGCATCTTCCCACAATGAGGTATTACAACCTTAACTCTGCCCCCAAAAACTTAACTCTCCCCCTCAACCTTAACTCTGTCCCCTCAACCTTATGTCTACTCCCTCAGATTTAACTACTTTGCTGCAAAGGTAACACTTTCCCCTTAACCTTAACTCCACCCCTTAAACCTTAATGCTGCCCACTCAATCTTCCCTTTGCACACCCTTAACTCTGCCCCCCATATCATGGGGTGGTAGACGGGCATGTACCAAGTGGGGTCCATAGCAGGGGAGAGGGTAGTGGGAGGACATACCAAGTGGAGTCCATGGCAGAGGGAGCAATGGGGGATGTACCAAATGGAATCCATAGTGGAGGGGCGCTGGGGGGAGTATCAAGTGGGGTCCATAGAGGGGAAGGGTAATGGAGGATATACCAAATGAGGTTCATGGCAGAGGGGGCCAGTGAGGAATATACCAAATGGTGAGTCTTATTGTCCTACGCTAATACCGTGGGTGCCTCATTTTCCCTTTGTGGTGGGAATTGGGTGCATGACTTTTGATGAGGCCCTCGGGGAAGGTGAGGCTGCCCAGCTGCCTGCACATAAGGTATGTCTGATGCCTTTAGTAACCTGAGACCCAGGTGGGGGAGGCGACCAGGTAACACTGCCTGGGATGCAGGACAAAGACCAGAGGAGGAGAATGGGCATGTTGGAGGCCAGGCAGCGGGGTCCAGGGCAGTTTGCTGTGGGGGACTGGAAGAGGGGGAGTCCAGGGCATCTGGCCCAGGTTCCCCCAAGATGGACTTGGCTGAAAGTCACTGATTTCTGTGCTAACAAGCTCTGTTCTACACTATGTACCTGTTGACTAATAAACCTTCTGTGTTACATGCTGGCTGAGAGTCACGGCTGGCCGCGGAGTTGGGGTGAAGGGCCCTTTGGGTTTCCCAGGGGTCCCGCCCAGGTGGACTGGCTGTGGAAAGCGCACGGTGGGAACAGGGATGCTGAATGCTCCGACAGTGTGCTCAGAGAGAGGATCGACCCGTCCTTCTTGGGGACCAACACCACGGGAAAGGCTCAAGGGCTGGAGAACAGCTGAATCTCCCCTAAAGCCAGCATGTCCTTGACCTCTCTCTCCAGGACTTAGGCAGTTTTCCCTGTGACTCTGAATGGGGAACACCTGATAGGAGGGTTGGCTCCTGTCTCCACCCAGTGGACAACCAGGTTAACGAGCCCAGGCCGGTTGGAAAACAGCTGCCGGTCCGAACTAGCACCTCTTTGATCTTTTCCTGCTGGGCAGGGTTAGCTGTGCAGAGAGGGGGATTGATTCCAGTGAGGGGCTGACTCCTGTCTCAGGGAATAGATCTGCCAAGGGATCATCTCTCTGCTCCTCCCCCTGGCCACACACAACCAGCATCAGCATCTCCCTTTCACACTACAGCTCCATCATGTTGACATGGTGCACTCGGTGGCTATGAGCCCAGTTAGACAGTTTCTCCACATAGTTCACCTCATTTACCTGCCTGATGACCTTGCAGCTTGTTCCTCCTCATGGGGATCAGAAGCATCACCGTTCTCCGATGGCATAGGAGCAGGCCTGTGCTGAGTGGTTATACCAGACCTTCTGCTTCCCTTGGGCCCTAGCTAGATTTCCCCTGGCCAACCCCATGAGCTCAGCTAGCTTTTCCTGGAAAGTCAGTATGTATTCCACCATGAATCTCCATCAGGAGAGGCCTTCCCCTCCCATTCATCCCTCACCAAGTCATGGGGCCCCCTCACTCTCCTCCCGTACAGCAACTTGAATGGGGAGAACGCTGTGGATTCCTGGGGCACTTCCCGGTATGAGAACAGCAGGTGGGGTAAATACTTGTCCCAGTCCTGTGGATGCTGGTTCATAAAGGTTTTCAGCATCATCTTTAGAGTCCCGTTGAGCCTCTCCACCAGCCTGTTGGACTGAGGGTGATACTTCGAGGTCCAGTTGTGACGTTATTGATATAAACTGAGACCATATAAGAACATGGGTTGCAACCAAGGTTCTGTAGTGGCACCAAATCCTATGTACAGGGGGTCATATAAGGTGTCTAAGACCAGGTTACGGGTTACTGGTTATGATTATGCTGTCTGTATGTCTGTATCATTTTTGTTATTGTCTGTCATTTTGTGGTTGAAGTTTCGAATTTGGCTTGTATGCTGTCTGTATTTCAAATTGTGATGCAGTTCGGGAAACAACCCAGACAAGTTGTGTCAGCTCAGGCTTAGCCTTGCTTACTTTGATGGCCCATTAAGGACCTTTTACACAATTGACCAATTGAGAGGAGGCAGATTATGCCTTGTGATCTTAGGCATGATGTGCCGAAGAACATGGCCATGTGATGCAGACTCATTTTGCTGTAACTTTCCACAGCGGAACAAGGAGTTTCTTTACACCTGAAAAGTTATATAAGGCGAAGGCCTCATCTCCATCTGGTCTCGTTCCGCTTCTTTACCTCTGGAGGACTTTGCTCCAACTGCAGCTCTCCACAAGGACCTGAATGACCCATCCCGCGGGGATGTTCTCCAGAGACTTGATTGAACCTGACAAGTTCATTCACACTGCTACAAGCCTGAACCAAGAACTTTGCATTACTATGTAATTTATTCCATTACCCCAATTCTAGCTCTATCTCTATCTTTTCTTTTTTGACTAACCTTTAGATTTTAGCTTCCTAAGAGATTTGCAACAGCGTATTGTGGTAAGATCCTGCATGCTAATCCTGCTGGTCTGGGTTTAGATCCTTGGGATCGGAGAGAACCTCTTTCTTTTTACTGTAAGTGGTTGTTGTTTCATAACCATTCCTCCCAGGACGCTGTGCACTGTGGTGTACTGGGCGACTGGAGTGTCTAGGGAAATTGCTTGTGTGACTTGAGGGAAGTCATTTTTGTCTGGCTGGTTTGGTTTGCCTTAGAGGTGGATAAACCCCAGCCTAGGGCTGTGACTACCCTGTTTAAGCAATTGGTCCTGAATTGGCACTCTCAGTTGGGTCCCGCCAGAACCACATCGTCACACCAGGTGTGCTGGACACCACGCTGAAGCAGGTTTGACATTAAGTTGGACCCCTGGTCTGTAAGGACCTCCTTGGGGAACCTCATTCTGCTGAAGATGGTCAGCAGCGCATCTGCCAGTGTCTGCCTCGATAGAGGACAGAGCTACTGCCTCAGGGTAGTGAGTAGCGAAATCTACCCCCACCAGAATGTATTTCTTCCCTGTCCTGGTTGCCTTGCTGAAGGGTCTCACTATGTCCACGGCCACCTTCTGAGAAGGCTCCTCTATGACAGGCAGGGGCCTGAAGGCTGCTTTACCCTTATCCTGGACCTTTCTCACCCTCGCAGGAGTCGCAGGCTCTGCAGTACTGCTGGACAACGTCAAAGACTCCAGCTCAGTAAAAGTTCTGTAGCAGCCTCTGCCTGGTGCGCTGGATTCCCTAGTGTCTCAAGAGTGGGACATCGTGGGCCAGGTACAATAGCCTGCGGTGGTACTTCTGGGGCACCACCAGCTGTCTCCTGATCCCCCACAGTTCCACTTCCCTGGGGGAGCCCATTCCCAGTACAGGAATCCCTTCTCCCACAGGAATCTTTCCCGGCAGCCTTCCCCCAGGGGGTTTGCTGCACTGGGGCCAGCAAGTTCCCTCAGCTTCTCTAAGGAGGGATCCTTCCGCAGCTTAGCCTGGAATTCAGCAGCTGGAGAGGGGAGTGAAACCAGTTTCCTCTTGCTGCCTGCGGTCAGAGCCCTCCAGACTGGATCTCTGGGACTCAGTCTCTTTTGGTGGAGAGCCCCCATCTTGATCTTGGCCACCCTCTGACCAGGTGGCTCTGTCACCAGCAGTGCCCTTTTAGCTGCTTTCTCCTATCCTGGGGCTTCTTCACCTCTGGACAAGGCAGCCCTGGTTGGCAGCTGACCCGCCCTGGCTGCAGTTCCCCACACTCTGCTGGTGTCTCCAATCCCCCTGGTCTCAGCTTTGCCCCTGCTGTCCCAGTGGGGGTAGGCCGCAAGCCTGCTGCTTTGCTCACAGCATCACAGCCAGCGTGAGCCACCTGCCCCATGTGAGGGGGGTGGGAAGTATCTCTCTGCCCCACGCAGCTCCAGGGCTCTGGTTACAGACAGGCAGGTATCCTCCTCCCTGCCAGCCAGATCATCTGCATTTTCACTGACCACTTCAGTCTCAGAGGATTGTTTCCCTGGATTCAAATTTGAATCCTTGGCCATTACAGGAGCAGGGACTGTCACAAATAGACACAGTCACCCCCCACAACAGAACATCACAGCTGATACCTTGGAGAACCCCAACTACCAGCCAGCCAGACCCCTCCTGTGTCTGCACAGGGATATGGGCCATAGGCAGGGTGAGGGGCTTCATCCCAGGGACCTTCACCCAGATCCCACAGCCCCTCAGCATCTGCAGCTGCACCACCCGGGACCTGACAACCATTCTCTCTGTCCCAGGGTCTCGCTACCCCAGGATTGTCTCCCTAGTGACCACCACCTTCCGCTCCCACTGGGAGTCTGAGGGACCTGAGCCCAGGAGAGTCCATGCAGAGATATATGCTGGGGTCAGGTGTAAGAGCCAGTCTGCCCTCCACCCATCTGGCTAAATAGCTCTATGGCCTTGGGACCCAGGAAGGGACTGGACACCAGAGCCTTTCCTCAGGGCCAGCCTGGTTCCAATTGCCAACCTCCCAAAGGCTGCGAGACAGACATCTATATCTCCCCCATCCTTAACCTGGGGCAGCAGTTTAGTGTCGAGGTTCCCTGCAGAATTGGCACCCTGGGGTCCATCTCCACTAACCCCTGGATGGGTCCCTCTGCCTCTCAGCTCAGCCATCGCCAGTTCCTGCTGCCACTGTCTCACCTGCTGTTCTGCTTTGTGCCTGTCCTGTCTCTCGTAGTCCTCTGACTCCTTCAATCTCAGCTCCAATTCCATCCGTCTCAGATCCACCGATGGGGAAACGGTGGAGACTCCCTGCCGGTCAGGGACATGGGCCTCCAGGACACCCAGCTGCTCCCAGCATCCCTCACAGCCCCGCATGGGTCAGGACCCGGTGTGGGCCCTGGGGCTGTCTGACTGCTCCCAGCCTCTCTCGCGGCCGCAGCTGGGCCAGGACCTGGCTCCTTAGAACGAGTATCCTCTTCCAACTGAGCAATTAGCTGCGCCTTGGTGAGCTTTCCAATGCCCAGCCCTCTCTTTGCACAGCTCTACAAGGTCCTTATTAAGGAGATGCTTATAGGCCATCTCCACGCTGTTCCCAAGTGGTGACAGACTCACAGCTCGCCATGATCCCTGGGAGGAACCCCTTCAGGGCGACAGCCCTTCTCCAGGGGTTAAGCCATTGGCTCTACCACCTCCTGGAACCTCACCTATCTGAGCCTTCAGCATGTCCACCTCTCGCTAATCCCCCTTCGTTTTACTTCTCCCCAGTCACTTAATACAGGATGCTCCATCCCGCTCTGCCACCAGTTGTTTCAGAGTCACAGGACCAATGCTCTGGAACTGCTCCATATGAAGTCAGTCAGCACTCTGGTTACTCGAGGGGGTCGAGAATTTTGCCCTGGCGTATATTCATGATATCTGTGTTTTTAGGCAGACATGGGAGGACCTTGTGTCCCAGGTTAAACAAATGCTGGATTGGCTTCAGGATGCAGCACTGACTAAGAAAGCTGGGAAGTGCAAGGTGGGAATGTTATGTTGCATGCAAGTCTTACTGTCCTGTATAAATACTGTGTGTGCCTCAGTTTCCCTGTGTGTTGCACCAATGCCTAGGTGGTGGGACTTGGGTGTGGGACTTTTGCTGAGGCCCTCAGGGGAAGGGGCATGTACCACATGGGGTCCATAGCAGAGGGAGGCAATGGGGGATGTAGCATATGGGGTCAATAGCAGGGGGGAATAGTGGGACACGTACCAAGTGAGGGCTATAGAGTGGGAGGGTAGTGAGGGGACATACCAAGTGGGGTCCATGGCAGAGGGAGGCTGTGGGAGCACGTACCAAGTGGGAGCCATAGTTGAGAGAGGCAATCAAGGACGTACCGTATGTGTTCAATAATGGAGGGTGGGGAGGCACCTTCTGTGCCTAGTTGAGGAGGCAGGAGTTGCTGGGCAGAGGCTCATGGGAAGGATTCTAGTGGGGTGGGGGCATGTCGAGGCCAGAACTTTTGCGTCACAGCCCCAAGCAGCCCCAGACCAGCAGGGCTCTATTATAGGCAGCGGCGTAGCCAGGTTTTAAGTGTAGGGGGAGCAAACCTAAAAAAGGCGCCCTCCCTTGGCTCCTCCTCTGGCCATGCCCCCTGACTTTTCCCGTTCCCCCCCAGATTAACCCCAGGGCCGGCTCAGGACTCCTGCGGGCTTCCCGGGGGTGCGGATACCCCCCCATCCCGAGAAAATCTCTCCTGGCCAGCGTGCTTTGCAGGTGTCCCCTGCCAGACTGTGACACCCGGCCCCACCCATGGGGCCCTGTCCCCCCCAGTCCAGGCTCCTGCACCGCGCCAGGGCCCCCTGTCCAGACAGCACAGCCTGCGCCCCTGCCCTGCGGGCCCAGCCCCAGAGCCCCTTGCCCGGACCCCCTAGTGCAAGGCACTGGACCCCTGCCGCTCACCTTCCGTCCTGCACCGCTGCCTGTCCCTGACCTGCTCCCGGTGCTCGGTGCGCTGCACATGGGGCGCCAGGTGGCCTTAAAGGCACAGGGGCCCTTTCGCCTCCCCCTGCCGCATTAGCAAGGGGCAGGGAGCGCTTGGCCGCCGAGCCCTGAGCCGCCGCCGCCGCAGAAGGTGGCTGCAGCAATGTTGGGGTCGTGCTGAGAGTGGGGCGTGATGGCTGAGGAGCTGGCCCCCTCGCTTCTCTGGGTGCACCTGCCACCCCCCCATGGCTTTTCCGGCCGTGCTGCCACCAGTGCTGGCCCAGCAGGCGCCACTTTTTGAAAAAGTACTGAGGGGAAGCGGCTGCTTCCCCTGAACCCCGCTAGCTACGCCATTGATTACAGGTAAGGTTGCTCATGGGCGTTATCACTGATAAATATCGCTGGCAGAGGTGTCAGGGTCATCCGGTTCAGAGCATTTTTAAACAAGTCACTTCACCCTTTGGGGGTGGAGGATAGCTCAGTGGTTTGCATATTGGCCTGCTAACCCCAGAGTTGTGAGTTCAGTCCTTGAGGGGATCATTGAGGGATCTGGGGCAGAAATCTGTCTGGGGCTTGGTCCTGCTTTGAGCAGGAGGTTGGACTAGATACCTCCTGAGGTCTCTTCCAACCCTGCTATTCTATGAAACCCAGCAAGAAACACCACCTGCCGGGGGACAAGGGAGGGTCCAACACACACAATGGATACCAGACCCCAGTGGTTGGGCACGTGACATTCCCTGCCTGACCCAACCAAGAGCTCAGCCTGTTGGAAAATGAAAGGCCAAGACCCAGTGCAGCCAGGCAGGCTACACAAAGGGGCTGGAGCATAGCCCTGCGTGAGATTTCACCCCCAAAGCCCTCCAACTTACAGGGGCCAGGCCCCCACTTTAAGCAACCTTTTGAAGGTAGCCCTCTGACTGTGGGGATGGAGCCAGATCAGAGCCAGCGCCCCTAGAGGGGAAAGGCCCCTGGTCCCATTCCCCACCCCTGTGAGCCAGCCAGCCAGCCAGCCCCCCTCCCTAGGGCTGGATCAAAGCCAGCACCCCCTAGAGGGGAAAGGCCCCTGGTCCCATTCCCCACCCCTGTGAGCCAGCCAGCCAGCCAGCCCCCCTCCCTAGGGCTGGATCAAAGCCAGCACCCCCTAGAGGGGAAAGGCCCCTGGTCCCATTCCCCACCCCTGTGAGCCAGCCAGCCAGCCAGCCCCCCTCCCTAGGGCTGGATCAAAGCCAGCACCCCCTAGAGGGGAAAGGCCCCAGTTCTCATTCCCCACCCCCTTGAGCCAGCCAGGCCCTGCCTGGGGCCAGGGACTATAAACGCTGCTCTATTCAAGTGGGCTTTGTAGAGCAGCCAGGGCAGGAAAGGTGAGTTCCAGATGATTTATTGCATCTCTGTCACTCCAGGCTGGGGTCAGTAATTATCCCCTTTGCCCCACCTGGCCCCAGTCCCAGACCCCAGAGCCATCACTTTCCCGCAATGGTCTCCTGGATCCAGGCGAGGTATTTGCAGATGCTGGTGTAGACCCCAGGCTTGTTGGCCTGGGCGCAGGGTTGATCTCCCCAGGAAACCACGCCCTGCAGCTGACTGTTACAGACCAGGGGGCCGCCGGAGTCGCCCTGCGGAGATGTCACAGAAAAGTCACAGGTCAGCCATGGCATGTGGGGCTATGGAGATGCAGCCAGGCCACACCACAGAGATACAGCCGCACCACACCATGCTATGGAGATTCATAGATTCATAGGGCTTGGCTACATTGGCACTTTACAGCGCTGCAACTTTCACGCTCAGGGGTGTGAAAAAACACCCCCCTGAGCACTGCAAGATGCAGCACTGTAAAGTGTCAGTGTAATCAGGGCGGCATCGCTGGGAGCGCGGCTCCCAGCGCTGCACTCTACGCCCGTAAGGGATGTGGTTTACAAGCAGCGCTGGGAGAGCTCTCTCCCAGCGCTGCGGCTCTGACTACATTCACACTTCAAAGCGCTGCCGCGGCAGCGCTCCCACGCGTTCCGGGTGCAGTCTTTGAATTATTTAATGTAGCCAAGCCCATAGACTCTAGGACTGAAGGCGACCTCGAGAGTCATCGAGTCAAGTCTCTGCCCTCAATGGCGGACCAAATACTGTCTAGACCATCCCTTTGATAGACATTTTCTGTTCATAACCTGCTCTTAAAATATCTTTCAGATGAGATTCCAAACTCCTAGCAATTTACTACCTACAGTTGGACTTTTTCCTAAATGTCAAACCTAAATCTCCTTGCTGCAAGTTTAGCCCATTTGCTTCCTTTGTTCTATCGTTAGAGGCTAAGGTGAACAAGTTTCTCCCTCCTCCTGATGACCCTTTTGATACTGAAACCGCTATCATGTCCCCTTTCAGTCTTCTCTTTTCAAACTAAATATAACCCACTTCTTTCAGCCTTTCTTCATAGGTCATGTTCTCAAGACCTTTAATCATTCTTGTTGCTCTTCTCTGGACCCTCTCCAATATCTCGACATCTTTCTTGAAATGCGGTGCCCAGAACTGGACACAATACTCCAGTTGAGGCCTAACCAGCCCAGAGTAGAGCGGAAGAATGACTTCTCATGTCTTGTTTACAACACACCTGTTAATGCTGGTGTAGACCCCAGGCTTGTTGGGCTGGGCGCAGGGGTGATGTGGAGAAAGATGTGATGAAATTGGAGAGTGTCCAGAGAAGAGCAACAAGATGGAGCCATGCAGAGCCATGGAGACCCAGCCACACCACGCTATGGAGATATAGCCACGCAGAGTCACAGAGACTCAGCCAGGCCACGCAGAGCCACAGAGACCCAACCACACAACGCTATGGAGATACAGCCACCCCACACAGAGCCACAGAGACTCAGCCACACCATGTTATGGAGATGTAGCCACGCAGAGCCACGGAGACCCAGCCACACCATGTTATGGAGATGTAGCCACGCAGAGCCACGGAGACCCAGCCACACCATGTTATGGAGATGTAGCCATGCAGAGCCACGGAGACCCAGCCATGCCAAAGAGAGCCAGGAGATGCAGCCAAAGCGGCACCATGGAAAGGCAGCCATGCCCATGGGGCCACAGAGCAGCAGCCGCCCCACGCAGAGCCACGGTCATGCCACACAGAGCCACGGAGATGCAGCCACACCGTGCTATAAAGACAGCCCCACCGTGCCACACAGAGCCACAGTACACCACGGAGCCACTGCCATGCCAGTGTCCCCAACCCTCGTTCCCCATCTGCCCCTGCCCATGGGATGGCCCTAGGAGAAGCCCCCCTCACCTGGCAGGAGTCTTTGCCCCCCTCCAGCACCCCAGCACAGAGCATGTTCTCAGTCACTTTCTCGGGGTATGCATCCTGGCAGATGGTGTTGGAGACAATATTGATGTTCACACACTGGGGGACATCAGGGTATGTCTCTGGAAGGGAAGGGGTGACAGTTTCCCATGAGGGCTGGCCAAGGCTGTGAGGGAGGGAGGGTAGCATGCCCCTCCATCCCTACCCACGGCCCCCTGGTATCCCAGCCCTGCCACCCCCAGCTCTGCTAATGCCCCTCACTCCCAACCCACAGCCCCTGCTAGCCCACCTTGGGGTTCCCCCACCCATCTTTGCCGGTGCCCCTAATTCCTGACCCACAGCCCCTGCTATCCCACACCAGGACTAGGGTCTGCTACCGGCGGGGCTGGTGATGGTGCCCCATCCCATCACGGTGCAGTTGGTCCCTTGTAGGGGGCAGCTGTCGGTCAGTGCCAGGGGCTGCACGTAGTTGGTGTAGCTGGCCGGGGGTGACAGGCGGAGCAGCATGATGTCATTCTCGTAGTCCCGGCTGTCGGTGCTGAGGGCGCGGAACTCGGGGTGGGGGATGATTTCCTGAGCGGCGGAGAACTGCTCGTGCCCTGAGCTCGTTCCACGGCTGTGCTCCCCCAGGCGCACCTGGATGTGACTAAGGACAGAGAACAGAGAGTCCCGGGCTGCTGGCCAGGCCCAGCCCCTGCAACTCCCAGGCCCCAGAGTCCTCCCCAGCCCCTGCCAACCCCACATCTCCCAGCCCCCCAACAGCCAGGCCCCAGAGTCCTCCCCAGCCCCCACAGCCCCGCAGCCTTCAGAGTCCTCCCCAGCCCCCACATCACCCAGCCCCCACAGCCCCGCAGCCCCCAGAGTCCTATCCAGCCCCCTCAACCCCAGGCCCCAGAGTCCTACCCATCCTCCACAACACCCAGCTCCCCCAGACTACCCAGGCCCCACAGCTCCCCCAGGCCCTAGGGTGACCAGGTGTCCAGTTTTCGACTGGAACAGCCAGTGGAAAAGGGACCCCCTGGTGGCTCCAGTCAACACTGTGGACTGGGCCATTAAAAGTCTGGTCAGCGGTGCTGTGGGGCTAAAGCAGGCTAGTTCCTGCCTGTCCCGGCTCCGCGCTGCCCCCCGGAAGCTGCCAGCAGGTCCGGCTCCAAGGCAGAGGGACCACGGGGATCCACACGCTACTCTCGCTCCGAGCACCGGCTCCACACTCCCATTGGTTGCAGTTCCCAGCCAATGGGAGCTGGGAGGGCGGTGCCTGCAGGCGAGAGCCGCCTGCCCCGTCTCCACCTATGAGCTGGACCTGCTGGCAGCTGCTGAGCCCCCCCTCAAACCCAGAGCCCCCTCCTGCACCCCAAACCCCTCATCCGTGGCCCCTCCCCAGAGCCTGCACCCCTAGACAGAGCTCTCACCCCCTCCCGCACCCCAACCCCCTGCCCCAGCCCAGTAAAGTGAGTGAGGGTGGGGGAGAGCAAGCAATATGGGAGGGGGCTTGTAGTGAGCACAGGGCAGGGTGTCAGGGAAGGGGTGGGGCTACGATGTTTGTTTTTGTGCAATTAGAAAGTTGACCACCCTCCCAGGCTCCCCAGCCCCTCCCAGCCCCCCACAACCCCCAGGCCCCTCAGACCCTGCAGCCCCCGGAACCCTCCAGACCCCGCAGCCAACCCCACAGCTCCCCAGACCCTAAAGCTCCCTCAGGTCTTTCAGCTCCCCAAATCCTGCAGTCTCTCTCCAGCCCTGACACAGCCCCCTCCACTGACCCCATTAATCCCCCCTCCCCCCCAACTCCAAAACTTCCCCTCCAGCTCTCGCTCAGCCCTGGTTCCTCACCCAGATCTTAGTCATCCCTGCATGTCTCACAGGGTGAAACACACCCTTGGCTGTTGGGACAGTGACTCCTCCCAGCCCCCCAGTGTGGGTTGGGCAAACAGCCTTGGCTGGCACCCCTGGGCACCAGGCACTTACTCATTGACTGACCTACAAATCAACCAACGGACTGAACGACCCACTGACTGAGCCACCTTCCTCTCTTTTCTCTTACCCACCTACCTCCTTACCAACCAACCTTCTGATTGACCCACCTACCAACCTCCCTCCCTTCCCACCTACCCACCTACCTCCTTACCAACCAACCTTCCAACTGACCCACCTACCAACCTCCCTCCCTACCCACCCACCTCCCTACCAACCAACCTTCCACCTGAACCACCTACCAACCTCCCTCCCTACCCACCTACCCACCTACCTCCTTACCAACCAACCTTCCGACTGACCCACCTACCAACCTCCCTCCCTACCCACCCACCTCCCTACCAACCAACCTTCCACCTGAACCACCTACCAACCTCCCTCCCTACCCACCTACCCACCTACCTCCTTACCAACCAACCTTCTGACTGACCCACCTACCAACCTCCCTCCCTACCTACCCACCTCCCTACCAACCAACCTTCCACCTGAACCACCTACCAACCTCCCTCTCTACCCACCTACCCACCTACCTCCTTACCAACCAACCTTCCGACTGACCCACCTACCAACCTCCCTCCCTACCCGCCCACCTCCCTACCAACCAACCTTCCACCTGAACCACCTACCAACCTCCCTCCCTACCCACCTACCCACCAACCTCCTTACCAACCAAGCTTCCGACTGACCCACCTACCAACCTCCCTCTCTATCCACCCACCTCCCAACCAACCAGCCTTCCGACTGACCCACCTACCAACCTCCCTCTCTACCCACCTCCCTACCTACTCACCAACCTCCCTACCAACCAACCTTCCTACTGACCCACCTACCAACCTCCCTCCCTACCCACCTACCTCCCTACCAACCAACCTTCCACCTGACCCACCTACCAACCTCGCTCCCTACCCACCTACCCACCTACACACCAACCTCCTTACCAACCAACCTTCTGACTGACCCAACTACCAACCTTCCTCCCTACCACCTACCCACCTCCCTACCAACCAACCTTCCGACTGACCCACCTACCAACCTCTATCCCTACCCACCTATCCACCTACCCACCAACCTCCTTACTAACCAACCTTCTGACTGACCCACCTACCAACCTCCCTCCCTACTCACCTACCTACCTACCCCCCCACTTCCCTACCAACCAACCTTCCGCCTGAGCCACCTACCTACCCACCAACCTCCTTACCAACCAACCTTCTGACTGATCTACCTACCAACCTCCCTCCCTACTCACCTACCTACCTACCCACCCACCTCCCTACCAACCAACCTTCCGACTGACCCACCTATCGACCTCCCTCTCTACCCACCTACCTACCCACCAACCTCTTTACCAACCAACCTTCTGACTGACCCACCTACCAACCTCCCTCCGTACCCACATACCTCCCTACCCACCCACCTCCCTACCAAATAACCTTCTGACTGACCCACTTACCAACCTCCCTCCCTCCCTACCTACCCACCCACCTCCCTGCCAACCAACCTTCTGACTGACCCACCTACCAACCTCCCTCTCTACCCACCTCCCTACCTACCCACCAACCTCCTTACCAACCAACCTACCTACCCACCCAGCTACCTCCCTACCAACCTACCTACCGCCTGACCCACCTACCAACCTCCCTCCCTACTCACCTACCTTACTATCCACCTACCTCCTTACCAACCTCCCTCCCTACTCACCTCCCTCCCTACTCACTCACCTACCTCCCTACCCTCTTACCTCCCTACCAACCTACCTTCAGCCTGACCTGCTTACCAACATACCTCCCTACTCTCTTACCTGCTTACCAACCTACCTTCCGCCTGACCCACCTACCAAACTCCCTCCCTACTCACCTACCTACCCACCTCCCTCCCTACTCACCTACCTACCTACCCACCCACCTACCTCCTTACCAACCAGCCTTCCGCCTGACCCATCTACCAACCTCCCTCCCCACTCACTTACCTACCTCCCTACCCTCTTACCTTCGTACTTCCCTACCCACCTACCTTCCAACTGACCCACCTACCAACCTACCTCCCTACCCTCTTACCTGTCTACCTTGCTACCAACCTACCTTCTATCTGTTCTGCACCATGTACCCATGTTCCCACTTACCTTCTATCTATCTATCTATCTATCTATCTATCTATCTATCCCCCACACCCCTTCTATCTATCTATCTATCCCCAGACACCCCCTCTATCTAGCTATCTATCTATCTATCCTCCCACACCCCCTCTATCTATCTATCTATCCCTGTACACACCTCAAAATCTACGTATCATCTCGCCATCCACATACATACTGTGTATAGGGCTGGTAGAGGGATACTGGGTGTCTATGGGGCTGGCTGTGTTTGGGGCTGGTAGAGGGATGCTGGGTGTCTATGGGGCTGGCTGTGTATAGGGCTGGTAGAGGGATGCTGGGTGTCTATGGGGCTGGCTGTGTATGGAGCTGGTAGAGAGATGCTGGGTGTCTATGGGGCTGGCTGTGTATGGGGCTGGTAGAGAGATGCTGGGTGTCTATAAGGCTGGCTGTGTATGGGGCTGGTAGAGGGATGCTGGGTGTCTATGGGGCTGGCTGTGTATGGGCCTGGTAAAGGGATGATGAGTTTCTATGGGGCTGGCTGTGTACAGGGCTGGTAGAGGGATGATGAGTGTCTATGGGGCTGGCTGTGTATGGGGCTGGTAGAGGGATGCTGGGTGTCTATGGGGCTAGCTGTATATGGAGCTGGTAGAGAGATGATGGATGTCTATGGGGCTGGCTGTGTATGGAACTGGTAGAGGGATGCTGGGTGTCTATGGGGCTGGCTGTGTATGGGTCTGGTAGAGGGATGATGAGTGTCTATGGTGCTGGCTGTGTATGGGGCTGGTAGAGGGATGATGAGTGTCTATGGTGCTGGCTGTGTATGGGGCTGGTGGAGGGATGATGAGTGTCTATGGGGCTGGCTGTGTATGGGGCTGGTAGAGGGATGCTGGGTGTCTATAGGGCTGGCTGTGTATGGGGCTGGTAGATGGATGCTGGGTGTCTATGGGGCTGTCTGTGTATGGAGCTGGTAGAGAGATGCTGGGTGTCTATGGGGCTGGCTGTGAATGGGGTTGATACAGAGATGATGGGTGTCTATGGGGCTGGGTAGCCAGCTCTCCTGCGGCCGTTAGGGTGTCACTGTAGCTCCAGGAGCACTGTGCTGGAGTGTGGGTTCAATCCCAGATGGGAAGCTGCATGGAGAATTGATGGGTACATTGGAAAGTCCTGAGCTGAGCCTCTGCGCAAAGCAGCTCCCCCAACCTGCCCACCCAGGCCCCGCTCCCTTGGCCTCGCCTCCTTCCCCCAGCCCCCCACCCCTCTGCCTTGCCCCCCACCTCTGCTGGCAATGGGCGGCAGTGAGAACCCAGGTTGGGTTCAGCAGGGTGCCGGAGCAGTAGTGTTGGTCAAAGTAGTAGAGGAGAACTAGCCAGGGGTGCTCCGACTCTGGGCACTCGGTGCCCCCAATGATCCGATTTTCTCGGGGAGAGGCTGCAGGGAGGGAGGGGCAGAGATCAGTGTGGGGTGGGGATGGCAATGAAGCTACGGCCCATTGACCCCAGCTGGGGTCTGGCCCCATTGACCCCAATGGAGCTACGGCCCATTGACCCCAGCTGGGATCTGGCCCCATTGACCCCAGTGGAGCTGCTGCTGATTGACCCCAGCTGGGGTTTGGCCCCACTGACCCCAATGGAGCTACGGCCCATTGACTCCAGCTGGGATCTGGCCCCATTGACCCCAATGTAGCTATGGCCGATTCACGTTACACAAAAGAGATACTCATATACGAACTCAAAAGCAAGCACATACACACGGTGTGGCACACACAACCACAACACGGACACAGTGCACTTTCCCTCCCCCGGCCCTATCAGATCTACTCACCTCAGTGGGAATACACAGACACACACTCAACCACTCATACAGCAATGACACACACCTACATGTGGACAGATGCAACACCCATACACACGCATACGAACGCACATACAGCACTGCACACTCATTAGCACACACTCAGATGCAGGTCCCCTGCTCCTATGTATGTGCTCATTTAAACTCACACAAACATGCACACCCCAGCAGTACACACACACACACACACACACACACAAAAGATCTGGCACATTCCCCCTATACCTGCTCCTCAGTACGTACACCTATGTAAACAAACAGCCGTGCTTACACACAGACACACGGATTGAAAACACACAGTTACACAAACAGCATTACTCACACATATGCGACACACACTATATAAACGCACCCACCCACCCTTTACAGAGAAAGGACACATGCACCTTGCACAGCTCACCCATGCACACAAAACATGCACACACAGAGCAGCATGACACACCAATATGCACACTCATATGCACACACACACTTGTGCATGCACACACGACACCCCCACAACTCTGCACACACACTCACAATCATATGCACACATACGTGCACACACACTCATACATGTGTACACACATGTACTCACACACACACGTGTACACACATGTACTCACACGTACACACACAAAAACAACAAAGAGTTCGGTGGCACCATAAAGACTAACAGATTTATTTGGGCATAAGCTTTTGTGGGTAAAAAACCCACTTCCTCAGACTCCAGGCATCTGAAGAAGTGGGATTTTTACCCACAAAAGCTTATGCCCAAATAAATCTGTTAGTCTGTAAGGTGCCACCAGACTCCTTATTGTTTTTGTGGATACAGATTAACATGGCTTCCCCCTGCTACTGTACACACACACACACACACACTCACACGCACACATACATCTGTCCACACACGTACTCACACACACTCACACGCACACATACGTGTCCGCACAAGTACTCACACACACTCACACATACATGTGTCCACACACGTACTCACACACACACACACACACACAGCCAGGCCCTCACCGGCCTGCAGCAGCAGGAGCAGCGCGAAGCCGATCCGCTCCATGGCGTTCAGGGCAGCAGATGCTCCGGCTTGGACTTTCCCATGCAGTTCACACCTGGGGCTGGGGCCAGTGGTCAATGATTAATAGGTCATGGGGAAACAGCCGCCTTCCCCGGCTGCCCATGAAGCCCCGGCTTGTTTGGACGCTGCAAAGGTCACGCGGCAGGTGGCAAATTCTCACCCCCCTCCCCACTCCTCCCGCTGGGCACCCCTCGGAGGAAGTGCGCAGCCACTGCTCTGAAACTCACCTGGGCAGCACATGCTCAGTCCATCCTCCCAACCTGCTCCTGAGCCAGCCAGGCCCCCAACCTGGGGCCAGATCAGAGCCAGCGCCCCCTAGAGGGGAAAGACCCCGTGTCCCATTCCCCGCCCTCCTGAGCCAGCCAGGCCCCCACCCTGGGGCCGGATCACAGCCAGCGCCCCCTAGAGGGAAAAGACCCCACGTCCCATTCCCTGCCCTCCTGAGCCAGCCAGTCCCCTGCCCAGAAGCTGGATTGGAGCCGGGGCCCCCCGCCGCTGTGTACTTATGAAGCAGCGCCCGGTTCTCAGAAGTCACGTCACTGTGCAGCTATTCCGGAGCAGCTGGTCCCAGGGCTCCTTTGTCAACATGGCCAAGGTCTTTCACATTCCTCCTGCCTGGCACGGGGAGCCCCGTCCTGGGCACCACAGGAGAGGCAGCCCAGTCCCTCCTCCAGGCCACTCCACAGCGTGGCAGTGGATGGCACAGGATGGGGAGCTGTCTCTGCTGGACTCTGTCATGTGGGCCCCATTCCATGGAGCCATATATTGGGTTGGGGGGAACCAGGACTCCTGGGTTCTCTCCCCAATTCAGGGAGGGGAGTGGGGTCTAGCGGTTGGAGTCATGGGGGCTGGGAGTCAGGACTCCTGGGTTCTATCCCAGATTCCGGCCTTCTGAGTGAGCTTCGGCAAGTCATTTCTGCCACCCCTTCCCTCAGTTTCCCCATCAGTCACATCCCATTCTTTTCTAAAGTGCTCTGAGCTTTGCAGAGGGCCAGCGCTATATAAGCCCTGGGTATTATTACGGTAACGCTACTTCAACGAGCTGGAGTCCCGGCCTTCTGGGTTCTAGACCTCGACAGATTCCACCCAGGGACATGGCGCTCCTAACCTACCGAGGACAGGGGCAGGGACAGAATCTAGGAAATCACACCTAGGAAGCATGGTCCAGTGGTTAGAGCACTTCTCTGCTGCTCAATTTCCAGCTCTGCCCTCGAGGGATAGTGGACAAGTGTCTGAGCCTCCATTGCCTGGCTGTGAAATGGGTGCAGATTGAGATACCGCCATAATGGGAGCTCAGCAGGTACCTCAGAGAGGCAGCCTGCGTCACCAGCAGGGGGGATTGAACCTGCGGCCTCTTGATCGAAGACCATGAATAAAGCTACGATTTACTCACTTTCAGCGACCGCCGTGACCTCAGCCAGCGGCTGTCGGGCGCTCCGGCGGCCCCTGGAGCTCCAAGCCGTTGTAGGCGACAGGGGTACCCTGCAGTTCCCGGCTGCCACAGGCACTGGGGGGACCCCTGGAGCTCCAACACCCAACCCGTGGGGGGGTCCCTGCAGCTACCCAAATACAGGCAGTGTGGGGACCCACAGATCCCCCTTTTGTCACAGATATTTTTCGTAAAATATTTGTCATGGTCGTCCGTGACTTTTTCTTTATTTCCTGTGACTTGGCCACGACTTTTACGAAAAATATCCATGACAAAATCTTAGCTATAACCAGGAGCCTGTATCGACCTTAGCATGTCTCCCAGCTGCCACTAGGAGGAGACAGAGTGCCACGGTGTGTCCCAGACCAGGGCTCTAACCCAGTGACGCCATGCAGAGATGGGGATAGAACCCAGGAGTCCTGCCTCCCAGCCCCCCCCCGCTCTAACCGCTAGACCCCACTCCCTTCCCAGAGCTGGGGCTGGAGACCCAGGAGTCCTGCTGTGATGAAAACCGGCGCTGTCTGTACTATTTTTATGCACTCTCTGGATGACTTTGTGCCTATCCCCTTGGCGTCGTGGCCCGTTGGGGGAGGAAGGGGTAATTGATGGGCTCCCTAGGACATGGGAGATCAGGTCCTTTTGGAGGTGGGGGCTAGTCACCAAGGAGACGTGTATATTGTGACCACGCCCTGTGGCTGGCCTGGAGCAGCCAGATTGGGCTCCTGGGCCTCGGCCTGTGGGGGGATGACATTGCAGTGAGGACATGCGCGATTTAGGCTACAGCAAGGGCCCTGGGACCCCTCCCCCATCCCGAGGGGGTCTCTGATCCTTGATCCTGACTGTCCAGGCTGCAAATTCATAGTCCCCTAGCCCAAGCTTTGCACCCCCCAAGTCTGCCGCTGGGCTGGCATTGCAGCGCAGACATCCCCTAGCCCCTCATGCTACCCCGCCACCTTGGGGCTCCCTGCGATGGGTTGCAGGTGCCTACCACTAGCTCTGGGAGTGCTCGCGGGGGGCACGCTAACGGGACAGAGCTAGAGAAAGAGAGCGGGACATGGCTTAGTGGGGCCCTGGCGCCGGCCAGGTTGAATTCTGCCTTCCCCGTTCCTCTCGCCTGCTAAGGCCCAGGCGTTCAGCTGCTGCAGGCCAGGGGACGAAGTGATTGTTCCCTTGCTGGGAAAAGGCTGCATAGGGGTCGTTGCCAATTCCTACTCGGAGCCTGGCACCCTTGAGGGGTCAGGGCAGGCTTCTGCCCAAGGCTGGCATGGCGAGGAGCCCTGGAGCAAGCGGGGAGGGCTGGGGCCCAAAGGCCCAGTTTGGGAATTGTAGAGGCCATGGGGCCTGCCCCATGGGAGCTGTGTGGGGCCCTGGTAGGCTGAAGGGGCATAGACCACATCCTGTGAATGTGAGATGCCTGTTTCCCAGCCCTTCCTGCTTTAACCACTAGACCCGCCTCTCTGAGCCAAGGCTTGAACCCAGGAGTCCCAGCTCCCAGCCCTCCCTTCTCTAACCACTAGACCCCCCCTCCCAGTGGATAGAACCAGGAGTGCTAGCACCCAACCCCCCTGCTCTAGCCACTAGACCCTCCCCTCTACAAGCCAGGGTTTGAAGCCAAGAGTCCTAGCTCCCAGCCCCCTCTTTCTAACCACTAGAGCCCCCTCCCTTCATCAGGGATAGAACCCAGGCATCCTGGTGCCCAGCCCTCCCTGCTCTAACCACTAGACCTCACTCCCCTCCCAGAGCTTGGGGTGGCCCCCTACGTATTTGGCTCCTAGGCTGGGTATGACTGTGACAGCCCCACCCCCGTCCGGGTAGAGGCCTGTGCATGGGGCGTAAAGGCCTCCCCAGGCAACTCTTATGGGGCAGCACACGACACTCCACAGCTCCACTCATGACTTAGCTGCCAGCAGTCGCCCTGGCTGGTTGAGCCTGTTTGCAACACCTTGACCCCACTTGCCCCACACCGGGGGAGGTGCTGCTCCCTGATTCTTGGAAGCTGTGACCCCGCTTGCAACACGGCCGAGTCGCCGAGCCCAGCTGACTCACCCCAAGAGCCGCCTGTCTCCTGCCATCCACTCCGGGCCTGGCCCCTTCTCGGCCTCACCTCCCCATCCCTCTGCCGCACCCACACAGGCTAGGGCTGGGCACTATTGGCGGGGGCCTCTAGAGCCTGGCACCCAATTTACCAGCACCCCATTGTGCAGAGCGCTGTACATTATTAGGTGCATTACGGTAGCATGCAGGAACCCCAGTCATGGACCGAGACCCCGCCCCCCATTGTGCTCGGCGCTGTATGTTATCATTGCTCTTTATTAGCCATATTACAGTAGCGTCTAGGTGCCCCAGTCATGGACCGGCACCATTTGCGTTCAGTGCTGTACATTATCATTGCTCTTTATTAGATGTATTACGATAGTGTCTAGGAACCCCAGTCATGGCACAGGACCCTGTTGTGCTTGGAGCTGTGCATTATTAGGTATATTATGGTAATGCCTAGGCACCCCAGTCATGGACCAGCACCCCATTGTGCTAGGTACTGCACATTGGTAGGTGTATCACGGCATTGTGGGAGCCCCAGTTATGAACCAAGAGCTCATTGTAGTCAGAGCTATATGCTAGTATTGCTCTTTATTAGGTGTATTATGGTAGTGCCTAGGAGCCCCAGGTCAGAATCCCGTTGTGCCGGGAGCTGTACAAACACAAAATAAAACAACAGTCCCTGCCCTCCAAATTTACAGGCTAAGTTCTTTTTAAAAAATCAGACCGTGTAGCCCCATGCCCAGGAGCCCTGCCCTTGGAGGTGTAGGACTGTGGGCGAATCTTGAATTTCCTCTGTTAAAAAATGATATTCTAGCCCTTGTGACTGGGGAGAAAAGCTCAGAAAAACCTCCTAAGTGTGTTTGGTGCTGCCTGAGTCTGCCCAGAGCCTGAGCCCATCGCTGGGATAGGGGGAAGATGCCTTGAGTGTGACCACACAACGACGCTGCCTGAGTCTGCAGAGAGCCTGAGCCCGTCGCTGGGGGAGAGAGAAGCTACTGTGACAGACTGAGGCCAGTGGGGTACAGGAGTCTGGTAGAGGACAAATATACTGGTCACTGGATGAGTAGTTTTCTGTTCCCTGAGTGACCAGAGCAGGGGCTGCACTAGAGTATTCAGGAACTTGCTAGAACCAATTAAGACAGACAGACTGATTAGAACACCTGCAGTCAATCAAAGCAGGCTAATCAGGGCACCTGGGTTTGAAAAGGAGCTCACTTCAGTTTGTGGTGGGTATGTGAGGAGCTGGGAGCAAGAGCTGTGCTGTGCTGCGCTGCTGGAGGACTAAGGAGTACAAGCATTGTCAGACACCAGGAGGAAGGTCCTGTGGTGAGGATAAAGAAGGTGTTTGGAGGAGGCCACGGGGAAGTAGCCCAGGGAGTTGTAGCTGTCACACAGCTGTTACAAGAGGCACTCCAGACAGCTGCAATCCACAGGGCCCTGGGCTGGAACCCAAAGTAGAGGGCGGGCCTGGGTTCCCCCCAAACCTTCCAATTCCTGATCAGATACAGGAGGAGATGACCCAGACTGTGGGTTCCACCAGAGGGGAAGATCACTGAGGTGAACAAATCTGCCAAAAAGCACAGGACCCACCAAGGTAGAGGAGGAACTTTGTCACAACACCTTGAGCTAAAAAGTAAAGAGAGCTTCTGGTCATCACGATGGGGGACAGGAAGGGCAGCAGGAAAACATGGTGCTCAGAGTCTTGGAAACCAGAAGGTGAATAAACCCAACCCAGGCGTGATGACTTGTTAATAACATCTCATGATTTTTAGAGCCCCTCTTGTGATTTTTGCTTGGCCCATTTTTGAAATTTTCAACCTGCGGACCTGATGACAGTGTAGCGGAGGCGCCTCTCCTCTTTCTGTAGGGGGGTGTTGGAATCAGGGCACCTGGGGTCAACCCCCAGCTCTGTCACAGATGCAAGTCAGCTCCTTGATGCCTCAGTTTCCCCATCTGTTTTAGAAAAAGGGGGAAGAGGCTAATCCAACCCTTCTTCAAAAAGTGGGGAGGTTGTGAGGATGCTCTACAGTAAGGGGTGGGGGGGGGAACTTGAGAGGTGGGCTGTGGGGAGGCAGAATTTTGGTGTCCAAGCCCCTCTCAGGTGGCATTTGTTTGCTTAGACACTGTCGGTGGGGCGGCGGGGGGGAGGGGGTTTGCAGAGATTTCATTGCCATTGACCCTGAGCCACTGATGAGACACACTGCTCAGGGCTGCCTTCCTAGACACGTCCCTGGAAAGTCATAAAGGTTCAGCCCGGACAGCCCTTGGGCAAAAGCTGGATAAGCCACACTACAGCCAACCCAATTACTGACACACTGTTATTAGTGTTACCGCAGGACCCAAAGGAGAACCGGGACCTGTTGTGCCAGGTGCTGCCCAGGCACAGAGCGAGAGACAGGCCCTGCCCCAGCTGAGATCAGGGCCCTGTTGTGCTGGGTGCTGCACAGACACACAGCGAGAGACAGGCCCTGCCCCAGCTGAGATCAGGGCCCTGTTGTGCCAGGCACTGGCCAGACACAGTGAGAGACAGGCCCTGCCCCAGCTGAGATCAGGGCCCTGTTGTGCCAGGCACTGGCCAGACACAGCGAGAGACAGGCCCTGCCCCAGCTGAGATCAGGGCCCTGTTATGCCAGGCACTGCCCAGACACAGCGAGAGACACTCCCTGCCCCAGCTGAGATCAGGGCCCCATTGTGCCGGGCACTGCCCAGACACACAGTGGGAGACAGGCCCTGCCCCGTTGTGCCGGTTGCTGCCCTGCCCCAAAGAGCTCAGAATCTCAATTGCCAAAAGGCAGAAGGAGAAACTGAGGCACGGAAGGGGATGATGACTTGCCTGAGGTGACACAGAGCTAAGAAGAAAACCCAGGTGTCCTGATCAAGAGATGGAGCGTCCCATGTACCCCTCTTCAAGCTGATCCAATGTTAATTCCCCTCGCACTGAAGAATCCTCCTTCTTTCTAATCTGAACTTTTAGACTTCCTCTGCCAACTGTTGGCTTTTGCCCTGCTTGGGTCTTCTCTTCTGGGTTCAAAGCCCTCTGCTCCCCAAAATCTCTCCCCCCAGGAGAAGCTGATATTTACCACTTCTCCTTCTTTAGGAGAATCAAAATTGATTGAGCTCCTTTTACATGTTGTTTCATTTTCTCTCTCTGCAATTATAACGTGCCCTAGCTCTTATCCTCAGTAGTTCTCAAAGCACTTTACAAAGTTATGGGGAAACTGAGGCACAGGGGGAGTGGCTGAGCTGGGACTAGAACCCAGGCCTCGTGCTCTATCCACTAGACCGTACAGCGTCGCAAGCTGGCCTTCAATTACCAAAGGCTGTGTCAAAATCTTGTCTGTCAGGAATGCCCCCAGTGCATTGTGGGGGCTGGGCGTCAACGCACGAGCAAGAGGACTAATGACTAGGTGATTGAAACACTGGAGTGCCAGATTTCCCAGTTTTACCTGGAAGCCGTTTAGCCCTAAGTTCCAAGTTTCCCAGAAGATAAGCAGAGTGTGTGCAATTCTCCGAGCCACCGCCTTGTGGATTTGAGCGATTCATTGGAAGGCCTCGAGCGATTGTTGTGTTGGCATCAGAGCGGGATTGGCCCTAAGCCCAGGTGGGAGGATGACTCACGGCACTGATCACCTTTCAGGGTGGTCGGGATTGCAGGGGGTCGGTGGATGGCTGCGTGTGGGCTTGTGGGGAGTGGAACAGGCTGACTGGAACGGTTTGCTCATTAAAGCAGAAGGAAAGAAGGGGGGATTTGTAGAGATCTCGGGGGTAAATTGGGCAGAGCTACAAGAAACCTGAGCAGACAACACGGGATGCCAGGATCCAGGTGCAAACCAGCTGCCCATGGGCTCCCTGTGTGACGCTATAAAGGAATGGGGTGATTTTTGCTCATAAATATTTATTTATTGCAGCTCACGCGTCCAGGTTGGGAGGCGGAGGGCACCCTGGAGCTCAGTGATGGGAAGGACCCAGGAGTCCTGGGGGAACCAACTGCCCATGAGCTCCCCACGTGATGTTGTGGCTAAGAGGGAGACGCTGGGCTGGAGAAGCTAGGGTTCGGGAGCAGGAGCCAAGAGATGGGGTCCCCTCTGGATATGGCATTGGGGAGATCCTGACTGGAGACTGCACCTAGCTCTGGGGGTGGCCTCATGT